>NW_012115500.1:3700814-3764990 GCF_000951035.1 Colobus angolensis palliatus | reverse complement strand
GGATGGTCTCGATCTCCTGACCTCGTGATTCGCCCGTCTCGGCCTCCCAAAGTGCTGGGATTACAGGCTTGAGCCACCGCGCCCGGCCGGAAAACTGTTTTCTAACCCCCGCCAAAGTACTTTAATTTAATTCATAGATTTACTTCCTCAAAAAAAGAAAAAAAAAAAAGCCTTTGTGCTTTCAGCACGCAGGTAATGGAGACAGCCTCGGGTCGTGTTGCCCACACGCAGATGCTGCTTGCTGCCTCCCAGTCGCTTTCCTCGCGCATCTTCCCAGGGGACTTCGGCCCTCCCGGGACTGTGCTCCGAACAGGGGCAGGGAGGTGACAGGCAGCGTCCCGCAGTGCGCACCGTGCGCTTCACTCCGCGCTCCCCTCCGTGCACCCAGAGCCAGATCAGCCCCCGCCCGGCAGCCAGCACAACTGCTCTGGACCACAGGCCGCCGCCCTCTGCGTGCCGGGGCTGCGGGGGACGAAGATGCCCGCGTGCACCAGCTCCGCTTTCCCGAAGGAAGGTTTTCGCAGCCGTGGGCAGTGGGCCTTGAGTCTCCTGCTCTGTGCGCTGGGAAGGGATCAACTGAGCGGCGCGGAGCCATCAGCGGTCTCTGTGTGGAGGCTGCAGCCCCGCTGACGCCCTCGCCCTCGCCCTCTATACTGTGGACAAAGGCAATCCGGATTTGTTTTTGTTTTCGTTGTTGGTGATGGGAGCTGGAAATTGGGGAGGAGAGAATTTTGCAGTTGTGAAAGGGCATCTCTCTCTTCCCTTACTTATTATTTGCTTAAGAGATAACAGAATTTTCCCAGGGCAGGAACCGCAGGCTGGCAGGCAGGAGACTTGAGATTGATTTGAGCCTTTGCTGTGTGACCTCAAACAAACCATTGCATTGTATTTTTTAAATTTTATTTTTTTTTTAGTTTAACTGGGTTTAGCTTTGTTTTTTTCTTTCCCACATTGTTTGTAAATGAGGATACTAGTAACACTGCAGAGGGGTTGTAAGGATTACATACATGTGGACAGACTATGTGAACACATAGTAGGCGCTAGATAAATATTTGTTTTGAAATTATTCATAACAAGACCTACAATATAAGGAATAAGAGACCGAGGAAGCCCAGAGAGGGCAAGTTAGCATGCCAGTTGGAGGATGAGAACCGAGGCTGGAACTAAGGTTTCCCATTTCCAGCCTCGTGTTCTTCCCATTTCCTGCTCCTCCACTGATTCTAACCTAGTGCACTTACAACTCCGGAGAAGGAAGACCCAGTTGGAATCCCTGGCTTCATCATTCTGAAGTGGAGGCGTCTTGGGCACATCTCTTATAAAACATTTTTGCTTTATAGTTTTGTAATTTGTTCCTCAAACGTTTCAATGCCTGTGATGTACCTGCCAGTTACCATAGACGGTGCAGGGGATCCAAAAATGAATAGAACATGATCCCCGACCTCAGGGAATTCACGTTCTTGCTAGAAGGTCTCATGCATAATATAAGCAAAAATAGATAACCAATCTGTTGTTGATTATATTAATAGAACATGGTGGAAGGAAGAGTTCTGTTTAATGTCGGGGGTTGGGGGATCCCAATGTCTCAACAGTGAGCAAGGACTGGAAAGGTAACTTGGAACGTGCTGTGCAGGTTCCATCTGCACCCGTTACCTTTCCCCACGCCCTCCTCCTGCCCCAAGCTACTCTGTCTCATCCCAACCACCCGTTCCCGGGGCTGATTCATTCACTGCCCTGCCTGAGAGTGTTGATGACTGAGAATTCTAATCTGAACCCACTCTGGAGTGTTCTCAGCTGAGTCAGCTCCTCCCAAAGTCATGCTCCCAAGGGCAGCTCCCATTCAATGACTGATCTATGCAGAGTGTTAAGGTTTATCCTCATTTCAATTTGGGACAACTCTCTGCAGGGTCTTCCCAGCTTCCAGCGATAGGTTATGACTGATGAGCTCAGGCCTGTGTGGGGACTTCATTGCAGTCTAGTTTCTCTCTCTGCCCAATCCTGTTTATTTCACTCCTTCGTAGATGTGCAGTAAACCTTAGCAATAAACGTCCGGCATGCACATTTCCATTTAGGAATCTGCTTCTCAGAAAACCCCATCCTGAGACAGAAGTGATAAAGTCAGATTGTTTTTTGTAGCATCACCCTAATAGCACTGTGAAGGATGCAGTGGACAGTGCCTATGGCCAGTCACATCACAGGCATGGACAAAACAGAGGGGAAACCTGAAGGCAAGAATCCCAATGCTTGCTATTATCTGAGTAAGAAATAAGGACAATCTGAATTAAGGGGTGAAGGTGTGAATAGAGAGAAGTTATTTAGGAGATATAATTGAGAGGGCTGATAATAGATTGAGCTAGGTTGGGTGAAAGGTAGCCAGACAGGACGAACTCCAGGTTTTTGTCTTGGGCATCTCAAATCCATGCCCCAAAGTTTGAACTTCTCACCCTCACATAGCTGAAGGTTTGAATGCCGAAGTCCACTAAAATATTTTTGGTTAAGCGTAAAATAGCTGTGTAACTTTTTTCTGGACCAACTTTTGAGAACTTTGAAAAAATTGTGAGTTTGATTGTCACATAGAGATTTGCCATTCTCTTTTGGGGATCCATGACAACATGGACATCCTCCTATGGGTGCTCAATAGCTATTTTTTGAATGAATACAGAGAAAAAGTAAACTATTACCAAGGAAGTGATTTGATTTTCATTAGCGAAGATGGGGAGAAGTTCAGCTGTGTGAAGAAGAATACAGCCATTATTTATTTTGGAGCTGTCCTTCTGGCCAACTGATCTGTACCTTTTTCTTCTGTCCATTTGCTTCACTCTAGTCTCATTGTAGCAGCCAGAATGATCCTGTTGGGACTCAGGGATGGCCATATCACCCTTCTGCCTACAAACTTCAGTGGACTTTTCCTCTCACTCAAACTGAATGCAAATGCACCATAATTACCCACCTACATTTGTAGCACTGCCCCCACCTCTCTGTTTATCCTCCTCTCCTCTCCTTCTATTCCAGCTTACTCTGGAGTCTTGCCTTTCTGAGCCCTTGTCTCTGCTGTTTGCTCTGCCTAGAATGCCCTGCTAGCTCATCAATACAGCTCTCTTGCCTCTCTCATACTTTTGCTCAAACTTTACCTTCCCAGAAGCCCATGCCCTTTTACCCCCACTATCTGTCACTTTCCCCTGCTTTATTTTTCTCCCTTCACTCCTACAATTTACTTATTTAGCTTATTTGTCTGTTTCCTGTACTAGAACGTAACCTTTCTATGGCAGACATTTTTTGTCTCTTGTTCACTAATCTATAACCATGACTTATAGTATCTGGCATGTAGTAGGAACTCAAAAAATATTTGTTGCATGAATAAATGGCAACTGTGCCTCAGAGAGTCAGTCTCTATAGGTCAGGAGACAGGGACAAGTTTCATGATCTGCTGCGACTGTTTCCATGGTGTGGTACCAGTTTTGGGGTCCAGGCTTTAAGAAAATGGTAGCTTTGGCCAGGTGCAGTGGCTCATGCCTGTAATCCCAGCACTTTGGGAGGCCAAGGCAGGTGGATCACAAGGTCAGGAGATCGATACCATCCTGGCTAACATGGTGAAATTCCATCTCTACTAAACACACACACACACACACACACAATTAGCCAGGCCTGGTGGCAGGCACCTGTAGTCCCAGCCACTTGGGAGGCTGAGGCAGGAGAATGGCGTGAACCCCGGGAGGCAGAGCTTGCGGTGAGCTGAGATCGCACCACTGCACTCCAGCCTGGGAGACAGAGCAGAGACTCTGCCTCAAAAAAATAAATAAATAAATAAATAAAAATGAAAAAAGAGAGAGAAAAGAAAATGGTAGCTTCAATTTCCAGGCTATTTGGGATGTTGCTCTCAGAATTCAGCCACCATATTGGTAGAAGGCCAGAGAAGCTTGTTGTGAGGCTTATGGGAAAAAGAAGCCAGGCCCTATCTCACATGACCAAATGCTTGGAAAAAACAGAGGAACAATGAGGTCTCTGGGATGATGGAGATTCTTGAGAATGCTGCCAGGATTGTTCTAGCTTCATCTCACATTCTCTCTGTCAGCAGCTTCATTCTAAACTGAGGGCGTTGAAAGAAGAGAAATGTGTTGTCTCACAGTTCTGCAGGCTAGAAGTCTGAAATCAAGATGTTGGCAGGGTCATGCTCTTTCTGACAGTTCTAGAGGAGAATCCTTCCCTGTCTCTTCCAGTTTCTGGTGTTTGTTGGCAATCTTTGCCATTCCTTGGCTTTAAGTGAATCACTTTAGTCACATGACCATCTCTTGTAGGTGGCAGAAACATAGCTTCTGGAAGCTTCCAAGCTCACATTTCACAGCTACATCATTAAAAGGGGACAGAGACAGGCTTTTTATTGTCTCAGGTTCAAAAATCCTAGGGAGCGGATTAATTGGCTTAACTTGACTTGGGTGTCCCTCTGTGAATCAATTGGTTTCATTGATGGCGGGAGCATGAGAAAAGATGGCAGCTTCCTAATGGACAACATGGTTGGGTGGGTAAGACAGAATTATTCAGAGGACAGAACAATAGATGTCAGCTAACATATGATAACTGACTCTTTGAGCAAAATTTTATATTTAACCAATATGCTACTCTAGAAATGTACATGTTAAGCATTATCCATTAAAATAATTTGCCTTTTAGAATGCTTCATATCACAGCCCTGACACAATGTCTAGGAGTGATACTAAGCCAGTATTCTGTACTACTTGTAACTGACATCAATGAATCATTTTGTGTCGGCCAACGTGTTTAAAATGAAGCACGGTCACTAAGAAGAACTAACATTTACTGACAGCTTGTTAAGAGCAAGGCACTATTTTAAGTGCTTAAGCATGTATTAAAACTCAGTTAATCCTCACAACTAACCTTGGAGGCATTGCACTGTTATTCCCAATTTACAGAAAACTGAGTCACAGAGAGGTTAAGTAACATACCCAAGGTTATATAGTCTGAAAGAAGCCAACTTGGGGTTTAAATACAGGAGCCTAGTGTCAGAGCTCTTACTTTCTTCACAAACCTACCTTAATTGTGATTTGAGAGTTAAAACCGGGCCTATCAGGAGTTTCATTTTTAATAATCTAACCACTTCACTTTCAATACCAGTCTCCTAACAGTACCTTACTGAAATATACATTTAATTAACAAATATGTGGAGCACAGGATTGGGTAAGGGTGAGTAAGAAACTCCCTAAGCAGGGGCTCCATTGGTGACTGACTCATCATCTTTCAATGGACTATTCCAGCTATATTAAAGGCATTAGAAAAAATTGTTGTGTGCCAGATGACATAATTGGCTCAAAATAAGGGGGTATGTAGTTTGATAAACACTATTAAATGCCAGAATCACATTCGGCCTGCTCAACACTGGAAGTGGTACTCTGCAACCAGAACGCCAGAAGAAACAGGAGACTCCTGATTCCCGTCTCATGTTTATGTTGGAGCGTATGTCATGACACATATTTGTGGTAAATTGTCTAAGTTAAATACATCTCTGCTGTTCTATGTATGTGTGTGTTGGCAACTGTAGCTATAATAAAAAAGAATCACCATTTTTGTATTTAAACATAGCAGCTTGGGGCTTGGAAATATAGGAAAACAGAATGAAATTATGAGGGCTTATTACCATGAAAGGAACTAAATGCAAATGGATTTAAGGAAAAGTTAATTTAGAAAACACATTTGGCACTGTGTGTTTGTGTGTGTGTGTCTGATTTAAAAAGATTAGATGCCATTTTTTACCTGCCAAATTGGCAAGTATTTTTTAAAAAGAGATAAAATAGTTTTGGTGAAAATGAAATGAAATAAATACTCTTGTAAACTGGTGATGGGAACATAAATTTGCATCAACTTGGAACGGTATCATTTAGATATATGTGGGAACACATGCTTCATAATTGTTTTTAGAATTTGACCTTGCAAGTCCATTACTAAGGGTTTATCTCAAGATTTTTGTTCAAGAATTTTCACTATAGTCTGCTGATAGCAGGAAACTATAAATAGCTAAAATATATGCCGCTTGAAAGGTTAAACATCATGTTTTCAAAGGATTTTAGTGACCCAAGAAAGACAATATGGTATCTTTTTTGCTCCACTAATTTTTAAAATGGAAGTATAAAATACATTCCAGATTTTTTTTTTTTTTTTTTTTTTTTTAGACAGAGTTTCCCGTTGCCCATGCTGGAGTGCCGTGGTGTGCAATCTCCAATCACTGCAACCTCTGCCTCCTGGGTTCAAGCGATTCTCCTGCCTCACCCTCCCGAGTAGCTGGGATTACAGGCGCCCGCCCCACACCTGGCTAATTTTTGTATTTTTAGTAGAGACAGGTTTCCCATGTTGGCCAGATTCGTCTTGAATTCCTGATCTCAGGTGACCTGCTTGCCTTGGCCTCACAAAGTGCTGGGATTACAGGCTTGAGCCACTGCGCCCGATCCAGATTTTTTTTTTTTTTGAGACCGAGTCTGGCTTTGTCGCCGAGGCTGGAGTGTAGTGGCACGATCTCAGCTCACTACAACCTCCAACTCCTGGGTTCAAGTGATTCTCCTGTCTCAGCCTCCCGAGTAGCTTGTACTACAGGTGCACACCACCACACCTGGCTAATTTTTTGTTTTGTATTTTTAGGAGAGACAGGGTTTCACTATGTTAGCCAGGATGGCCTTGAGCTCCTGAACTCCTGATCCACCTGCCTCAGCCTCCCAAATAACACCCTCATGAAGTAACAGACTATTTCTATAATCGTAGATTTTTTATTTTCCTTACCAGTCAATAATACCCACCCCAAAAGTAATCACTGTTCTGACTTCTATTATCATTGATCAGTTTTGTCTGTTTTAGATCATCATATAAATGTGATCCTACAATATATATACTCTATTGTGCCTGGCTTCATCTGCTTAACATAGTATCTGTGAGAGTCAACTGTATTTTTGCATGGATTGCTCTGTAATTTTTAGAAATTATTTTCATTCCAATTGTTCTATAATATTCCATTCTATGAATATACTACAACATGTTCATGATTTTACTGTTGAGGAAAATTCTTGTACTTACCCTTTGGTCAACAAAGGCCATTCTTTCCTTAGTGACAGATCTAGGAAAATAATTGCTAGGTTATAGAGTAGGCATATATATTTGGCTTTAGCAGTTTTGTGGTTTCTGCTTTCCCATCCCTGTATAGGCCCCTTGCTATAGTGAGTAATGACCACCCTAAGCTAATCTCTTACTTCCACACTCTGCTTCTTTTTCATGCCTCATGCAGAATGTTCGCACTGATCTTCACTATTCTGTGCTCTTTCCCCAAAACATGCCACAGCAACACAACGCAATCCACCTTCCCAAAAACACACCTTGGTTCATTCCTGCTCCTCCATTTCTAGAATCCAATGTAGAAATTACTCCAGTAACTCTAGGCATGATAGTTTTGTTGTTGTCAAATTTTATTTTTTAATTTTTTAAAAATTCAAATCTATTGGAAAAAAAGACAAGAATTTTCTCTTTTAAAAACTTTTATTACGCATTGCTAAATAACATTGCACGATGTCTTGCACACATCGTGCGGTAAACAGCACTCCACAGTAATCCATACACTAGCTCGTACAATGACAATCAAAATAGTTTGAAAACCATTACAGTTTTCATGTGAGTGTCTTTATATTCTTCCATGCATCTGACTTCATAATTAAGATTACTCTTCCATTCTAAAGCAACCAACCAAAAATAATTTTTTATAAAAGCCCAACCACAACAAAAGGTCATTGAGACATTATGAAAAGTCCGAAATTAGACTCCGAAATATCACAAGGTGTCCGTCTTTTGAAAGACTTGTCCCTAAAATTTGTGTGATCTGACACTTGGGTTGGTTTTACCGCCAGCAGCACGTGAGACTGTACTTACTAAGAAGGAGCAGTACATTGACACATCGACTGAAAATTCTTGAGGTAATAGATTTTTAAATTTCACTGCTTTAAAAAAAAAAAAATCTCTTAATGTTCAGGTCCTGTCCAGCAGGACCTACCTGTTGGCAGGAAGATTCTTTTCCTTTTTCTTTGTGAAATATTTACACATATCTGCATATACAACCTGTCTTTGTCTTTTCGAAGCACATGGTTTATTTTAATTATTCAGCATACATTCATCAGGAAAAGTTGAATTATATATTATGATACATAAAGAATATAACCCAGCATTTTGTATAAAGCTAAAACAAAAGGCACAGATCAAGAAGAGCAAAATAACATATTATACAAAAAGGCTTGATGTTGATAAAGCTCACTGGGAATGAATAACATGTAAATAGCAGACACCATGGTTCTCCAGCATCTGTATGAAAGTATATTACTGACAAAATATTGCCGGAACTGGTCAAATTCCTGAAGTACCATACAGTTACTTTTATTTTTAATGCTTTTGGTAGTTTTGTCCTAATTGGAGCTATAGAGAAAACTGAGAGTCATTTCAACTCCTAAGTTCTAAACTTAATTAGCATTTGTTACGGTTTTAAAGTACAGTTCAATTTTAATGGCTTTAATTTCTGGTGTTTAATATCCATTTGTATAGGTTAGCTTAAAAATGAACAATGAATTTAGGAAAAATACATTGGCTAACCTGCTGTTCTAGAGATAATACAGTAGATTAAGGTAGCAAATGCAGCCTATATACAACCCTAAAGATACACTGTCTCCATAGCACGTTAAATAGAGGGACCAAAGAACACTCACAAAAAATATATGGCTCTTTAGATAAGAAATAAAGTCAAGTGAAAAAAATAAGGCACTATTAACATATATAAATGTTATATACTCGTCACACAAAGCACCATATGGAAGGTTAAAGGGATTATACATTAGTGCTATCGGAAAATGAGAATAAACCCAGTTTCCCTGGCTTTAATTCACCAACTTCTTCCTTTACTTTCAGCAATCAGAGTGTAAATGCTAACGTGGAAGAAAAGTATATACTATACTAAAAACACAATTCATGGAACCAACAGCATGAAATAATCATTTGGAAATAAGTTGATTGCTCTAAGAAGTGTAAGAAATCAGGTTTTTAAGATACTCCTTATTTCCTAACATTTCATCTCAACAGAATTTTTCCTTTGCAATTTCTTTTGAGAGATTTCCACATATCAACATTGTCTAATTAAAAAAAAAATTTACTCTACCCCCTCTTTCATAAAATATATTCAGAATGATTTCTTCCACACAGTTTTGTGATTATCAAAGTTAATAGTATAACTAATGAAATAGAGAAGTTAAAAAATAAAATTGCATAAATATTTTCCAATATCATTAAAAAGAATCAATGACATCTCTTTTCAACCAGGCCCATTTTAAACCTGAAAAATATTATAACTTTATTTGGAAAATGGCAGCAAATTTTATAGAAAACTAAAAATATGTAATCTAATGAAATGATGGACAAGATCTGGTACAAATTACTATCCATCTTATAATCAAGAAATTTCTTCTAATTTTCTATTGTTAAGGAAAATATAATTAAAATGGAATATATTCTGATATTTAAGTAAAAGATGGCAATAATTCCTTAGAACTGTAATTTCTGAATATACAGTAATAACAGATTAACACTCAATTTTTTTTCTCTTTATTATTTTACTCTATTTGGGAAAAGAATGAATAATTTAATTGTCCACAGTTTTGAAATATACATTGATATAAATATATTTGTTTCATAAAAATGCCTTACAATTTTGTTTAAAATAGAATCAAAACAACTAGTTCGTTAATATTTTAACATCACTGTTGTGTTCCTTCTACAGAAAACCATTTCTGTCATCTCTCGGAATTTACTAATTACTATGTTAATAATTTCTTCTAAAAGGAACAAAATTGTCAATTAATTTTCATATTCAAAATCTGTAACATTGTCCTTGTCAAGGTAAATGGTTTTACATATACATATATATATATGCACACACACACACACATATATACATACACACACACACAAACTAATTATTCTGTTCATGTGAAATATAAAGTTGGTCTACTTTTTAAAATACCATCTAGAGGATTGTAATTGTGATGAAAATGATCAAATAATAAAAGTTATTGAGGAGTTGCCATATGACACTTAAAAAATGGTCTTAGAAGGGTTTGTTGTCCGCTGATAATTATGATGCTTTATCTAAAATTTTCATTATAAAGAAATATAAAGCATGCTAATTTTCTATAAAATGAAAGAATTCAGATATTTATATCAAATATTTAGATACTAGTGGCTTGAAACAATACAGATATATTGGAATATTGAAGAAGTAATACATTCACAAAAATGCTATTTTTAAGAATTTGATTGGATTACTAATAATACTTCCCAAGCTGGGGCATGGTGAGGTGAACACATCACAAATTTGCAGAGAACCAGTGACAGCATAGCTTGCCAGTCACAAGAATCTAAAAGGACATTTCAGCAATTTCTGGGGTCCTTTAACACTCAAGTCTGCCTCTCCCTTGTTCTTTTCTGTTATGTACTGAATCTATACTAAATACATTGAGTGTGACTTATATCTAAATCATATCAATAAAAACGTCAAACACTTGCAAATGACAAATGTTTTCTCTAGCATAGGATTAATATCAGTTACATTCAATGTGATCTACTTTAGATTATCAAAAATCTAACAATGTTCACAGAGTATGAATCCATGATTGAATCTTATATACAAATGCTACACTATGTAAATCCACCCCAAGTCCAAGCTGTAGGACTTTTTGCTGAAACAAAGACCATAAACCATACCTATAACCCTTTTTGGATGAAGAATGAGTGACCTGGGGTCAGGTTGGATGAATGTCCACACATGCTTTCTGTCCAACTAATATGCAAACACAATATTGATCTTACAACAGTCACGAAGCAATTTCTGAAGCTTGGTTTTAGAGTATTATTAGGCCCTCTGATCCAACTGGTATCTTCATTTGCTTGACTTACTTCTTGGCAGAGGGCTAGGCAGTGTTCTCCAACTCCTATCAAGAGGAAAAGTGTTCCAGGCACTCCTAATACATTTCCATTTACCGATAAAATAAGCCAAGGTAAATTATGTTCACTACCAGAGCTAAATTCTGGAGTGTGTTCAGTGTTGAATTCATTTCATTACAGTGAAAGGAGTTAAGGGCGAGACAGAATTTATCCCACACTTGGCCAAGATGGGAAGAAGACTGAAAAGGCAAAAATCAAGATAATTAGGAAATTTAAGAGAAAAAGGAGCTTGATGTTGAAGTATGTGGGTATCATTTCACAAGGAAAGTCATTTAGTATTAATAATGGAATAGAGTGACACAATATAGCACAGAACTGAAAAAAAGTATTTTTTATGTTAGTAAGTCTGAACAATTTAAGTAATACAAAGTTAGATACACCAAATGAAAATTTTTAAAAGGAAAAAGGAAGTGACAGAAAAAGGCAATGGCAATGTTTTGTGTATTAAAAAAATTATTGCCTTTTACATTCATATTGTTATTCTAAAATAGTGCTTTAGCCAAAAAGATATATATAGTTTGTAACATGCATAATTACATTATTTTAAAACTGGCAATATGTATAAGGATTTTGTAAGGTATGTGATATAGTAACGCTTCAGCTAATGCTCCAAAGTAGCAATGAGAATAGTCTCACTACTTTGACTCTGTTTCTTGGATTTGGAAGAAGTCAACTAAAGTTTCAGCCTTACAAAGAGTAACAATAGAAGTCCCACACAATTTTAGGCTATGAAATGTGTATTTGTTCTATTTTCAAAATCACAGTTACAAAGGAGTCGCACTGTAATTCTCTCTTAAATGTTTGTATCATTGGTTTGCATCCAAAAGGTAACATTTCACAATCTTAAAATACTCCCCAAACTTTGTAACTCTGATTTTGTCCTGATAATACTTTAATGCTTCTATAAAATTATTTGTTTTATCAAATTAATAATTGTGGCTATACAAATTAACAATGTGATTTTGAAGACAGGCATAGTAGGTGTATGCTTGTAATCCCAGCTACTCCAGAGGCAAAGGAGGAGGGATCGCTTGAGTCCAAGAGTTCGAGACCAGCTTGGGCAACATGGAGAGAAGCCCCGTCTCAAAAAAAAGAATTTTATAACTTATTTTCCATATTAGGGGGGACAGTATCATAATTAAATTATAACTTTAAATACAAAATATGCTTAAACTTGGGATTGGTATGCAAAACTGGTAGTTTTGATTGATCGTATTTTTAGTCAGGGAGATTTCTTTTATAGAACTCATGAATTATGAAACTGCAGTTAAAACTTTCAGTAGAAATTAACTCAATGTTTTAAACAAACATTCCAAGTAGATATATTAGGTAACACTTACTGAGTATTATTTGCTAGGTTTGGGGTCCTGATAAACATTCCAAGATTACTATTATTTCAGACATTGCTACTTTTCTTCAGGTATGTTTTGTTTTAAATCTTTAGCTTCTGATTCCTCTCAAATTTAAAGAGATGACACATATTTGCTAACACTGTTATCCTACTATCTCCATTGAAATATATGTATATTGCATATTGTCTCCATTAAAATGTATGCATTGATTGCTTTAACTTTGTCATTATTTAAATGGTACAAGTACTTTAAAGTGCATTACAAAATTTTAAGGCTATATTTATAACAGATATTAACATAAAACAATAAAGCAGACCATGGGAAAGATCACTTTCAACAGTTGGGAGAGATTTCAGCCACAAATATGGAAGAATAAAAATATAATCCAATGTGAAGACTCACATTAAGGCTTATGTGCAGCTTGCTTATAAAATCAAAATCTAAAAATGTTTTTCGGCATAAATTTTCTTGTTTTTGTACTTAATAAAGTATGCCAGTTAAGTTTATAGAGGCCACTAAATTTTTCATAACTCTAAATGTAACAGCCAGTGTAAAAGTGTAATGTTAAAAAAAATTCATTTAACAAGGGAGCAGCTGAATCCATGTCTTGGCAGATGTGCCCTCATTTGACAAAGGTCAGGAAGGAATGCTAATGCTTCGCACATGCCAGAGTGAGTTTTTTGGCCCCTCCTGTCTCTCTTCTTCTCCGTCAGTGAAGAGGAATAGTTAGAATAGCAGAGGTATGGAGAAAAATGAGGATGAGGAAGGGCACCAGGGACTGGAAACGATTACAGTGGTTCATAGGTATTTTAGGAGAGCAGTCATATATTTGGGTGGTAAGATTGAAAGATAAAGGCTCAGTTGGAGCCTTGGGACTTAAGAGATAGTGGGTGTCATAGAACAAGGTATTTTCTGACAAGCACCACTGAATCTTGATACCACAGCAGAGAAAGTACAATTACAGATACCATGTTGTAACCTGACTTGTGTTTAATTATCTTTGTTTTCTTGTCTGTTCTACTCTTAGGATACAATAGCACCTATGAGAAAATCAAGGTGGTGGCAACACGATGTTGCTTGTACCAAAAGGTTTGACCCCTCTCTTCTAACTCCACATACATACACTATTCCATGATTTATAATTATCCCACCAAATCATACATAATCTATTTTTCTGGGAATTGCTGTGGGCATTTATAATTGCCAACATATTCTTTCCTACTTTTCACAATGGCATAATTAAGTTCCTCTGTCAAGCAACATACACAAAAATGGATAGTGTTATTAAAAATGTGAAAAGTATCACCAATTTGGCTTGAGTTTTTCATTTAAATCCCTCAAGTTTTAAAATGAGGCAATCCAAAAGTCAATTCATCTTTATCTGACAGACATCTCCTCAAATTTTATTTTTATTGAAAAAAGATTTCCTATTGTAAGTTTTGGCAAGGTATTTATTTGGCTAATCAGGCAGAAAGGAAATTATCCTTCAAAAGATGATTTTCTTTAAAAATTATGCACTCCTGTACAATCTTTCTTTTTATCCAAAAAAGGGTCTCATATTATTTCTGTGACCTCATCTCCTGAAATTACATTACAATGTTTATTACAAAGATCTTGTAAAAAACAAATATACAATCTTATGGATATGTTCACGCAAGGTGACAAAATTATATGCAAAAGGGTCTTCACTCTTGCTTTCTTTGTAATACAGAAATGAAAATAATCTTGTAGTCCATTCAACAGGGGACTAATTCAATAAATTAAAGTATACCCCTAGAATGGATTATGCAGTAATTTATAAAAGAATGAGGTAAATCTATTTAAACACTTACAGAAAGGTATCTACTGATATATAATAAAATGACAAAGAGTCGCAGCACAGTAAGAATATTTTTCTATTTGTATAAAATGAATACACACACAGACACAAACACAAACACACTTATTTGTAGAAAGTGTCTGCAAAGACACATACCAAACCATTAACAGTGGTCACCCCTAGAAAATAAGGGGTGGGGTAAGCAGAGAAAGTTGTATTTTATAAATTCTGTATGGTTCAATTTTTTAAAGTAGTATATATTAAATTTACAATAAGAGCATATAAAATGACAGGCCATGATAGAAAGATACTTATTTTATGTGCACGTTTCTTTTTAAAGTAGTTTTTAGAATTTCTCCCAAAAGTTACTACTATTGTTTTACCTTCAAAGTTGGCACTGACATATAAATAATACTTTTTATTTTCTTCTCTCTTTTAAAGATCTTGATGAAACTTAGTAAAAAATTCACAAATAATCATTTTAAGTTACCAGCAGGGAAAGGCCTAATAGATATGACCCTTTAAGGAGAAAAATGTATATGTTAATTTAAAAATATCTACTCAATAGAAAAATGAAAAACCTGTGCAACACAGTGCACGCTACTTCAAGCATTGGTGAAATAGCCTTCACTGAAAACAGACACCACTTTGTAACAGGAATATTGGAAAGTTTTCTAAATAATATAAAAATATGTTCAAAAGATAAGTTATTTAAAGAAAGAAATAAAAATCCCTGAGTAGGCCAAAGATAACAGATACATAACCTAGAAAACAGATTATCCAAGACCAAAGAGTATGTTATTCAGCCAGTTGGTACATATGTATATGGCATATGTGTTCATATGCAGTTACGGGAATATTTCATATATACCATACATATGATATATATACATCATACATATACAGATCAGCTAGGTTTAGAGTTCATCATATTCACATATTGCTGAACTAATGCCTAAGTTCAGGAAAGATGAATTTACAAAACCTAAGTACTCTTATGACAGGCTAGAAATTCTCCTTCCTTCAGTCTTAACACTAGAACACCTAAAATAGGCACTCAATAAATATCTGTCAAATGGATGGATGAGTGAATGAAAAGATAAGTTTGTGAAACCAGAGCATCACTATTTCTTGTATTATATTATGCTTTAGAAATATGCTATTCTCGAACCATAAATGTCACACACTCCTTTAAGTGGAAATAGACAACTAATCCAGAAACTGTAGTACAATTATTCTGTGTTATTTGGAAAGAATGAAAGCATGCTGGCTTCTTATTCACGCAAGTAAACTTCACTTTTTATGTCAAACAAAAATAAAATATTCTTACACTCTGGAGCTCAACAAAAACAAACTACTCATGTTAATGCATGTTTTATCATATCATCTATTTCAAATCAGACAAGGTTGCTGACAAATGTACATCTAAGACAGACGACTAATTTTAAGAATTTGGAGACAATTCAAAGCTTTAGGCTTTTTAGGGGTCTTTTTTTTTTTCCTGTTTGCTGATGAACTTTTGTGATGAAAACAAAGGCATATCAGAGTCTAGTTACTTGTCTATTTCTTATTTTTAAAGCTTTCGTAGGTTGAGAAAAACTTCCTGAAAATATTTCCTTCACTTTTTTGTTTCCTTCCCCAAAAGCAGCTGATATTGGACAAACTCAAGAACATAAAAAGTTTTCAAACTAACTCCTCCATAAGAAGACGCCCCCAAAAATATTACATGTTTGAGCAGTTAAATGTAAGAAAAAATCTTTCAAAACTAGTATTTGTTTTTATGAAAAACCTTGAGAACAAATAAAAACAGAGAGGAGGAGGCAAGAGAGAACAGGGTTAGTATATTAAATGATGTAAGACCTTGACCTAAAGCAGAATTATCTGTAATTACAAGTTGGTTAAAAAAATTAGCAGAATACGATTTTTTTTTTAAAAGGCTTAAGCAGTTCTCTAGAGCAAACTTGTTTTTGAGATTAAATAATCCCAATGTGAAGGATTTATCTATAGAGTGAAGCATGTATTTCAAAATGTAAGATTTTTAAAAAGACTGAATATTTGGATCTTGAGGATTTCCTAAAAGCAGCCAGTTTTGTCAGTTTACAAAGCTTAATACTCCTTGGGGTGACATTGCACAAATTTCTGTGTTTGTATGACAAAAAGAAAGAGCAAGAAATAGAAAAGTTCAGCATCAAAATAGCCTGTTGTCTATGTTGACTTTAATTTAATACATTGCCAAATTATGTCCACAAAGGAACCATCATCTTTCAATAGGTCTACAAAAATGTGGAAAAATAGTGTAGCGGTATGGAACTGGGTAAGTACAAGGTTACTGGGCCTAGTTTTAATACATATTTATATACACACACATTCACACCCCTACACATAAACACTTCAGTAACTTAGTATTCTTCTCATTAATTTACTTTCATTCATTCCCTTTTGGACATTGAGACTTTTAGCAATAATAACGTTGGAAAGATAAAGAAATTATACTGCTGGGGCCACAGATTATAATAGGTGCATTCAGTGAACTCTTATCTTCTGAAAAGTGGCCTTGCTTGTTGGTACAGATAGGACTTCAGCTATTCACACCAAGTCTCACAAGATGGCCTGGAAGGAGGTGTAGAGTTCAAAGACAGTCCAAGCAGTTCTCAGAAGAGGTGTGCTCAGAAGAATTCTGAGGATAACTGGTTCTTAAAGTATCTTCTTCCAAGAACCACAAAGGTCAGAGTTATGATACAGATGTTTACAGTTTATGAAAGTGACCATTTTTTAAAAGCAGCAGCAATTTGTTTAGGGAAAGGACAGGATACCATGTTGGGAGTGCACCATAGCTAGAGGCATTGTGGCCCACGGAGAATCACTGGGAGATGAGATGGTAGAAGGTTCCTCTCAGTATTTTTCAAGATGTGACTCACAGATGGGTGTACCATTTGGTATCGCTCCTACTCCAACCAGCTAAGCTGGATGAAATCATCCGCATGCTACCAGTGCATACCTGTCCGTGACCGTTTTCTCTGTTTTTTACAAAGGCAATAGATAGGAAATACAAATAAACCTAGGGATAAAAAAATTAAAGTTAGTTAGGATGAGAGGCATTTAGGTTTTCCTATTTTAAAATATCCATGTTTGTTTGTTTGCAATCTATGAACATGAAAAGAGGAAGACATCTACACTATGAAATGTATTCACTTCTACAATACTTCCTTCTTTAATATTTCCCTTTAGCGCTTCTCCCCTTTTAGCACCCTCAGTGATACCAGTTTAATAATAATGATTCCTCTCAAAATATCAAAACTTTGGTTTAAATCTTCTTTATTGTCCACAGTCATATCATTTGCACACTATGATACTCATACTTCTTTCAGGCAGTATAGCATATCACTTAACAATACAGGCTGTGGAGCCAAATGTTGGGTTTGATTCCCGATTCCACCACTTATGAGGTCCTAGTAAGTCTTAATTTCTTCAACTGTATAATACAGATAATAATACCTATTTCATAATGTCCTAACTCACATTGCAAGAACTTAAATGTCAGATGCTTTATAATTCTGTTCTGCACATTTATTACTTGCTAAACAGAAGTTGACACATGAAAATCATTTTTTTAGCAAAAAAAAAAAATCTAATATATGGAACAATGATCAAAGCAGCCTTCATCTATAGCATTTAGCTTAAAATTATTAAAGCAATAGTTCTCAAAGTATGGTCCCTGAACCAACTGCATGAGTATCACCTGGGAAATTTTTAAAAATAAAAATCAATGGACTTTTCCCATATACTGAGTAAGAAACTGCAGATAGAAACCAGCAATCTGTGTTTTATCCAGCCCTCGAGGATATTCTAAAGCACATTAGAGTCTGAGAACCACTGCTTTAAAATATATATTTTAATATACTTGCATAAATAAAACTATGCAAGCAAATCACTGCAAGGTTTTCTATTTGTCAGTGCTCAAGTGTATGTTGGGTATATGTTCCTGTACACACTGATTATCTGTTTGTATCCATGGCATCTTTTATTGGACCAAACGAAACACATAAGGTGCACTAGAACTTCTTTTCCTTGATGCTTTAACCTGAACTCAGAATTAGAAAATTTGAGTTCTATTCCACTTGCCTTTTTCCCTAAGATACTAATTCTATTAACTTTGTATCATAAAAGAGTTAATAATGCTTTATAAGATACATGAATCACAATGTTCATAGACTGAACAATTCATACTAACATATCCGACAGGAAACACACTCCTCTGATCTTTTAAATGATATGCTGGTACTCTATCTAAAGCAGGCATACAATAGAAATTATGTCCATTTAATAACTGATTCGTATTATTACATTTACACTCATATTCTCTCTATGGCCCTCAGATAATTCTAATCTCAGATACATGAAGTGTTTCTTACCGATTACAACTGCTATGGCCCCTAGTGCCAATCCCAAAACCATAATTAGAGGTGCAATGAATAATTTTCCAGCTGGAAAACAAAAGGCAAAATAATTTAAGGAGTCTTAAAACTAACTTACTATATAATTACAGTGATGCTTTTTAAATACCACAGTGTATATTATTTTTTAAGTAGTCTGATTACACTTAAGGCTGTATATATCTAAGAACTATATCAGGATTAGGTATAGAACAGATACACACGTGTAAGTTTAGTAACCTCACTGAAATCCTGAGCACATGCATCAAACATAAATCACTTATCCTTTCTAACCAAAAACATTCCAAAGCAACTGGCTTACTGTATTCTACAAGACAGTTCATCTTTGTGCTTTTCCTTAAGATCCTTTCCATTTTCAGTGTTCGCAATGCTAGAAGATTAAGAAAGAAGTGGCACATTTTGAGTTGGTAGGGGAAAATCTTGTTAGCTCACAACATGGAGAGCTGGTAGGTCCTACAGAGGGCTTCTGTCCAAGCCCACATCTAAAGAAGTGGTTTATTTACATCCTGGGTCCAAAGAAAACTAATAATATGAACGCCTAACAGACTGAACTACAAAGGGGACGTTTCAGGATGTTAGAGAAAACTACGAATAAATATGCAGTACGCTGAAAGTTACTCAAGTGAATCATTTTAACAAATTGAAAAAGGAAGCACTTATAAAATAAAAAGGCAAAGTGCTGGTAAGGATGTCAAGTGGTATCAGCCAGCATTTTCTTTTCTAAATGAATCATTAAGCAGTGACGATAAACTGTAGCCATAAGTATACATAGCACAGTACAACATAAGAATCCCACTGACGTTGAAAGACACAGGCACAAAAAGAGGCTAATAAATAACATATTGTTTTTGTATTTTAAACCTCAAGGCATGTGACACAGCTTCAGAGCTGCACAACTCAAATGCCACAAGAGATGAGAGTGAGAAACTTTGCAGTAGACTTCACATGGCAATTTAAGAATGACACAGCAACATCATTCTATAAATCAAGGACAGTAATTTAGAAAAACCAATTACATTAAAAAAAGAAACGAACACAGCCATTTGTTGGAAGTTTGTCAAAACATACTAACTTTTTTATTATTAAGAAATGATCTTTGGAACCAGATGACCAGGCATGTGTACAATACTACTGTTTTAAACATCTAATTTAAAAAGATCGCCATTCAATTAGCACCGTGTCTAGACTTGGGTTTTATTTATATTTTTTGCCAATGACAGAATCCAAGTAAGTAGTAAGTCCCATTGAAAATTACATTTAGTACACTCTTAAAGTGATGCTTAAGAGTTTAGAATATATAAGCACATATATTTTAAAATAATGTGTTTTTCTCCTATGGACATAGCTCGGTCTGTTCATTCATATTTCCTTTTAATTATCAGTATATTTTCCTAATAATAAAACATGACTAAAAAGTTAACAGCATTGATTTTCTTTTTCCTCTCAAACATCACAGAATTCAAGGAACCAGATAGGAAATAAGCTTATTCCAATTATGTAATCCATGTTCAAACATATTTACATCTACTTTTGAAACTGTCTTAAGGGACTGGGCATAATATCTCTTATTCCTGGGTTAGTAACATTGTTCTAAAACATCATATTCAATTGCTGAAATAATATTCTATCATATCCATATATCATATTTTATTTAAATATTCCTATACTTTTTTGTTCCTTTTTCTCTATTTTAAATTATACTTGCACATAAACCATTTTCAGTCTATCTAGATTTATCATGTTTTAAAATGTACTTCACATTAGTATCAAATTTCTTTGAGAAAGAATTGTACAAAATTTTCAATTCATTAAGCATGAAAGTCCAGTATTAAGTATTAACTTGATAAAACATTTGCTAGTCAATAGTTAGCAGATGTTTTATCAAGTTAATACTTAATACTCAATACTCAAAGTATCTCATTTTGAGACTGCCGATTTACATTTCTCTGACAGCTAATAACACTGAATATTTTTGAACATATGTATTGGCTATTTGTATTTCTTCAGTTCTGGCTCCAGGCTTGTCTTTCTTTTTTTTAATTGGGTATTCGTTTTCAGAGACGGCTCCTTGTTTTTGTTCATATAAATTATTTGTCATCTAGAAATCAATTGAAGACCTATTCTTAAAAATTACATGACTTGATTTAAAAACTCAGAATTTTTGTATGGAGTAATATGAGAATTTAAAATTTATCCTCAGCCACTTTTATTCCCAGTATCATTGCTTTAATAATCTGCCCACACCTCATTGGGGAGATGCCTCTATCTCAGAGGCTGCTAATCAGCCCCAAATCTCTCTTCTCCTTTATAATATATGAGCAGAACCTCTGATCTCTAGCTGAGCACGTGGTTACAGGTTACACGGAATGAAGACGATGTTTCCAACCCTTCAGCTGTGAGAGATGAAGGCCCTTTCTCCGCCTCTGGCCAAGGACCACATGAGGCTGTATTCCAAGACTGAGGGAGCAAGTTGTGTTACATCACACAAGGACAGTGGGTGGGAGGGCTTCCCTATACTCCATCTTCTCTCTGAAATGGCAGGGAGTAAGTAACTTTGTAAATTACAACATTCCTCTTCCTGCTTTTTGTGGAGATGGGGGAGGGAGGACCACTTCACTTGGAGTTATGGTCCAACAGCAATTAGAGGCAGCTGTGCTTGGGGTGGGGAAAGTATATGTGAATGAAAGAGTTTATCTTAAAGCCAGCTGCTTCCTACTTTGACAGGTTTAACCTGATGTAATTTTATGTGCACACAAGCACGTGCACCCACAAAAGACAGGCCAAAAAGGAGGCTGAGAGGTTGGACCTTTAAGAAGTGATTAGGTCTTGAGAGCAGAGCCCTTATGACTGGATTAATACCACTATCATAGGAGTGTGTTAGTTACCAGTGGAGTGGGTTCCTGACAAAAGGGTAAGTTTGGCTCCCATTTTCTCTGTCTCGTGGGCTTGCTGGCCCTTCTGCCATGCTATGATGCAGCACGAAGGCTCTCACCAGATGCAGCCACTGGATCTTGGACTGCTCATCCTCCAGAACCATGAGCCAAATAAATGTCTTCTCTATTTAAAATAAAGAATGGAAGGAAACACGCTGCCATGACAAAATTAGAGGTGGCACTGAAGTAGAAAATAAAATAGCAATGCAGAAAATACAGTGATTTTGTGTTTTCATGTTGCTCTCTGCATATACAGATTTGCAAATAGATTCTATCTCAAAACTTAATTTGCAATTGATTTTCTCATGGTATTAGAGGTTAAGGTTAGATTCCCTAGTTATCCCTCCAATGTCTGTTTAATACATATATATTGGTTATGTAATGATAACATCCACCATATTTGCAAATTAAGAAGCGGCACACACTGGAAAATCATTAAAAGCAGTCTTGACTATTGAATGTTATTGGCTGTGGAAAATTATGCTCCATTAACCTCAGGAAGAATATTTTCATAGAAATCACATAGATTTTAGAAAATGATGGCACTGGTTTCCATATGTGAAAGTGCATTTGCATGTATATGTTCTATCTGTTACCTGATAGAAATGTATTACTAACATCAACTTCATTCTGATCAGGTATCATACGCTTCTAAGGAGGAAAATGGTTCACAACAGTTATGAAGTGACCAAAGGCTAAGGAGAGATATAAAGATTTTCATTAAGTAACTAGGCAAAAGTAGAAGGAAAATGGAAATGTGGAAGATGATAAAAAGTGTTGCCTATACATGAGAAACACTGCCAGAAAAGGAATTCTAACAGACATCCACATGATGAAAAAGGGGAAGAAATCTCACATGGTTACATTCCAGAGCAGCAGGGAATGGAATACATTCCAGAGGAGGAGAAGAAGAAATATTCCATCAAAGAACCTTGTATTACCCAAAGGCAGTGGCATTTGGCCAGGGTGATTTGTCTATGGGCAGGTGTCTGTGTTTCTGTTTGCGTATTTGTGTGCCAGTGTGGGAAGGGGTTGTGTATGAGGCTAGTATGTGTTGTTGAGGAAGAGGGGGTCAATCCACAAAAGCATTTTCACTTGGATAATTCACTTGGATAATTAAACTTGGGTTTGTATGCACTGAGGGCATTTGATATTATTATATTAACTGTTACCTATTAATAATTAAAACAATGGAAAATATATACAACTTACCAATTATATAGATATAATGGAACTCTATTACAGGGCTCTAAAAGGTAGATTTCTTTCCCCTGCCTTCCTAGACTATGCTCCATGCTGTACTGTATTGCATGTCCTCCATGAATGAGTGGAGGATATTGACCTGCTGCTGGATATTGTCCATTACAAAAATATACATGACACGGCCCCTCTTGTTAAGTGGCTTACAACAGGGTTTCAGAAATTTAAGAGGCAAATAATTTCAGATTTCTATGTGTGATGACTAAATTGCTTTTTCAAACAAAATCTACTTGCTCATATAAGTAGTGTCCTGGTAACAAAATTTAAGTTTAAAATTTTAATCTTAAAGGGTGAGAGAATATCCTCCTGTAAATACTGGGCACATGGCAGGTGCTCTGAATTACCATGGCTGCACATTTCCAAGTTCTATTTTCACTACTTAATTCCCAGGGAAGATACCCATAAGCACGTCAGACACTCACCACAGACTGACCCTCGCACTAATCTCCTTAAATGAGGTCTCTCTGGGAGGTAGCGATATTTGCATCCAAATATACTGAGGTTTGATGTGTGGTCTCCAAAAAATCGGAGCTGGCGGTATCTCTCACCACATCGGTAACAAAAATTAGTGTTACATTGTGAGCAGGTCATATGGTCACATCCTTCAGTTCGCTGGATGTGGATCTGTATCAGCAAGAGAGGGAAAGAGAAGGAAAGTTAGTCAAGTTTTTAAAAAGTAAAATCACAAATTTTATGAAACAACACTTACCAGTTTCACCAAAATAAAAGTCTCTCATAGCACTCCTGAGGCTGTGAATTTGCTTATAATCATACCCTCCAAGATTATCTTTTTACCAAATACTTTCATGTGTGCAGAGCTTGATAATATTTCAAGTACTCAATCTGTTGACTTGTCTTGACCAATATAAAAGCAAACACATTCCAAGGAAGACGCATTTATCTTTCCAGACATACACCTAGCTCAGTGGTTAGGAGGCAATTTAAAACGCTTTGAAAGTATATTTTGTTTTTGCTATGATCAGCAAGAATGAGCCAGCTTGGGGGAATAGGCAGAGATAAAGAGTATTCCTTAAAAGAAAGGATTACATAAAAGTTTTTGTGAATAAATATCAAAAAGCAGAAGTCTCTTTGTTGAAGGAAATGATAGCAGATATAAATGTATTTGCAATATCATTTTAGTTTTCAGCTCTAATATTATTTGTAAATGTGTTGTTTGTAGAACTGTTTGTACAATACCATCTGTGCAACTGAGTACCTTCCTCTATTGTTGCAGTCAAGTTACATGTAAACACAGCTTCACCCATCATGTAACAAGGATTTCATTTTTGGGTAGCTCACCATATATACATATATATGTACACCATATATACCATACAGTGCAGGCATGGTATCTATACATACACCATATATACCATACAGTGCAGGCATGGTATCTATACATACACCATATATACCATACAGTGTGGCAGTCACTGCCTCAAGCACTGAGACCATGTTATAATCAAGGCTTTACTCTTTGAGATAAAATTGGAAACTCAACTTAGAATCCTCATGGAAAGGTACTGTATATAAATTAGAGCCATCTTTATCTGTGCATACTTTGCTGCATGAATAACAATAAAAGACAACATAAATTAAATTAACATTGTTTAATCAAAATAAATACTATTTTGGTTACACTGCGGATATGGTTTGGCTCTGTGTCCCCACCTAAATCTCACCTTGAATTGTAACAATCCCCACGTGTCAAGGGCAGGGCCAAGTGGAGGGAATTGCATCATGGGGGCAGTTTCCTTCATGCTGCTCTTGTGATAATCAGTGAGTCTCAGATCTGATAGTTTTATAAGCGTCTGGCATTTCCCCTGTTTGCATTCATTTTCTCTCCTGCCGCCCTGTGAAGATGTGCCTTCTGCCATGATTTTAAGTTTCCTGAGGCCTTCGAGTCAATTAAACCTCTCTTTTTTAATAAATTACCCAGTCTCAGGTATTTCTTCATAGCAGCATGATAATGGACTAATACAATTGCCCAGCTCTCCTGCTACTAAAATGAGACCTCCTAAAAACAGTCTTTCTATTTCACTACGACAGGGGTGTCCAATCTTTTGACCACACTGGAAGAAGAATAATTGTCTTGGGCCACACATAAAATACACTAACACTAATGATAGCTGATGAGCTAAAATAAATTGCAAAAAAAATCTCGTAACGTTTTAAGAAAGTTTACAAATTTGTGTTGGACCGCATTCAAAGCTGTCCTGGGCAGCAAGGGGCCCGCAGGTTGGACAAGATTGCACTTGCGGTAGGTACTTGCTCCATTCAAGTCACATCTTTACTCATTCATATGTGAGTTCTTTGCTTACAAATTTTATTTAAAACACTCTCGATACCATTTTGATTAGTGTAAGCTTCTATTCATTGTGTTGTTTCGGGACTAGAGTGTCAGTGAGTATTTTAATGCAATTGGGAATTTTACAATTAACAAGTGTTTCAAATCCTTCAGTAGTTGTTTGACTCTTGTCAGTCAAGCCTTGGCCACAGGCCACAACTTTGCATATTTCCTTTAAAATTATCCTTTCCTTCCCCTAATACAGTGTATTTATTTGAATTTCTGAAGTAGTGTAGTTATAACTACGTTAAAAGAAAACTGGTCAGTGATTATGGAGGTGGGATAAAATCATCCAGGAAAAAGAGAAGAGCTCCGTGAAAGGAGAAATGAAAAGGTTGAGAGATGAAAATTTTTCTTTGCTTTAAAATGAAACCTTGTCGTACAGCTTTTAGGAACAAAAATTTTTTGAAGTTCCTAACTCCAAATTATGTGCAGTATTTCAGTTTTAGGGACTAAATAACTAAAATATAAAACTGCAATTTAAAGGAACAATATCAATTTCAAAAGAACTCATGAGGCTGCTTGTAAATTAGTAATGGTCGTTAATCATAAAAATTTCACTTAAATGATAACACCTCTCTCTCCCCCTTCCTCCCACCTCTATCTACGTATCTATCTATGTCTGTCTGTCTGTCTGTCTGTCTGTCTGTATGTATGTATGTATGTATGTATGTATGTATCTATCTATCTATCTATCTATCTATCTATCTATCTATCTTCTATCTACCTACCTACCTAACTGGAAGTTTCTTGGTGACTGTGACCATTCTGAAGAAGTAATAATTAAGTGGAATACAGCGTATTACAGACGGGTGCTTCATACACAGGGAAATGAAGCAACCAAGGAAAAAAAGTTTGCCAATTGGCTGGCAGGACTTTATGTATTCAAAATTGTTAGGTGAACTGGGAGATCAAATGTTCATTCCTTTCCAGTTGGCTGGCTGACACCTGGCAGGTAAGCTTCAGCCTTACAGGGAGGTTGGAAAGAACATGAGCTTTGACTTCACAAAGCCCTGTGTTTGAATTCTAGCTCCACTAGCTGTTTAAAAAGAAGTTACTTTACCTCTCCCAAGTGTCAAGTTAGAAAATATTCCTTACCAAGCAGTGTAAAATGTGATAACCTATGCACAGCGCCAAACTCGTTTTGGCCCATAGGGAGTCAGCTCAATAGAAGTTGTTTCCCATCTACACATTCCCATTTACCCACTTAAAATGCCAGAAATAAAATACCTGGGTATTTTAGCTGCAAGCTCCTGGATTGCCAGGCAGTCCCCTTTCTTACTGCTTCATATGGGCAATTCTTAGGCTGATGCTGGACCAGAGAGTGCTTTCCTAGATAGGCAAGGGTACGGTCAAGGGCATATAAGCACCTAGGGTCAAGGGTTACCAACAAATCATGATTTGGGCAAGAAAAGCAAAATCATGTTTCTTGCTGTGGGTTGCCTCATCCTTTTTTAGTCATGGTGATTTTTTTTCCTTTTATGTGACAGACCAGTAGCAGTGGATCCAGGTTTTGCGAGGCCTGTAGATTGTTTAATTTGAGAAGCCTTCTTTAAGCAAAATAATGCAACTTACAAATATCAGTTAGATACAAGGCCTAAGAAGGGACCTGTGCAGGTGAAGGTCTTTGAAGCTTAAACCCTTTAGCTTTCTGTAAGTCAGTCCCTAGTCCAGCACTTACCCTCCGTTGTTTATGTTTATCAATGGTTACTATAGCCACATCCATTTAGCACAGTAAATGGCATTAGGAATACCACAGGCCAACAGCCCTACAGGACCTCTGAATCATTTCTGATCCTTATTTAAACCACATGAGCACCAGGACATGTTTGAAGACAACTGCTGAAAACCCGAAGCATCGTACACTCAACTTTTTGACTATATATTGTGTTTGATCTTGAAGTAGAGATAATACGACTTAACAAATTTCCTGATTTGACACTGATAGCAGTGTCATGGGTGATCTATCAAGGAAAGAGCACTGATTTTTGCTTAGAGCCTATTATGTGCATTGTACACAGATTAGCACTTTGAAGCCTTACAACGGCACCATGAGATTGGCATTCTTTTTCATAACCAGAGCTCAGAAAAGTAATCTGCCTGAGCGATAATCCTTGTGAGAAAGGATTTTGAATTCACGTCTATTTCTCTATTATGCTAAGTAGTCTCTTATTATGAACTTAAAAGGTAACACCAGAATATCATCATATTATTTGCCAACCAGTCAGACAAACGTGTCAGCTCTCCCTCCACAAGGTATAGCTGTGTCTTCTTGTTTTTGCCATTCTATGCCATTCTTCCTTCAAATGGCATCACTTTTCCTGACAGAAAAACTTGTTCTAATAAGTTTTGCCTCATATTTCACATATAATTTTCAGTGTAATTTTATATCTGTTTGTCATATTGCTTCCTTGGGTTCTAAAATCTTTATGTGGCCTATTTATTATTTCATTTAAATAATTAAGATTGCAATTTCTAGCCTATCTCTTTTAACAGTCTTTCCTTATTAGTATTATTATATTCCAAACACAGCAGGCAACTAAAATACTGTTGATCAAATAATATTTCTGTACAGGAAGTGGTAAAATTGTAAGCTCTATAGTAACCTTGTACATTTTGGGATTATATGGCTCTATAGATTAATTTGAGTATTTTATACACATAATCATGGAAAAAATTGCTTCATCATTTACCAACTGTCAAGTACACAATGCTGCCTTTAATATTATTATGAATATATCTTGATTATATATAAATATTTTATTATTTGACACTAACAGAGAAATAAACTAACAAAATGCAAGTTAATCTGCAACAGGAGACATTATTTTTCACATTTGCTAAGCAAGCTGTAATTCTGAACTCATACCACCGGGGGATAATACATTTCTTATGCTAATGAATTCTGCAAGTACACCTTTATCAGTCTCACTTTGTAACAGTGTCAGCTTTGTTTTTTTTTTTTTTTTTAGTGCAGTGGCCGGATCTCAGCTCACTGCAAGCTCCGCCTCCCGGGTTCACGCCATTCTCCTGCCTCAGCCTCCGGAGTAGCTGGGACTACAGGCGCCCGCCACCTCGCCCGGCTAGTTTTTGTATTTTTAGTAGAGACGGGGTTTCACCGTGTTAGCCAGGATGGTCTCGATCTCCTGACCTCGTGATCCGCCCGTCTCGGCCTCCCAAAGTGCTGGGATTACAGGCTTGAGCCACCGCGCCCGGCCATCAGCTTTGTTTTTAAAACATAAAGTCTTAAAACATAGGTTTAAATTATATTTACAGAAAGTTCATTTTGTTCTCAATGAAGCTGTTTTTATTTTTTATTACAGCTCCCAAAATATTCATCAGTTTAGCTCTGCTAAAAAATAAACTAATTGCTCAAGTAGCTAAAATTTAGTACCAAAATTCTCTTTTTACTTAAAAGATGGAGAAAGACTAGGTATTCCTAATCCATTAGATAAAACTGACCACTCATAAACCACGAATGACATTTGATTTGTTAGTACTCATAGTTTCTTCTAGCTATAACAAATAAGGATGACTGACATTTAAGGAACCGAATATTTAGGCACTAAGCATTACTTATATCTTCCTATACTTAAGGTGATAAGATGAAATGTTCAGAATGAGCTAGATATTCCCTTTTAAGAGTTTGATATTAAGTCTACATTGTTGTAGATGGAAATGACACAAGGAGCCATTTTTGTCCCTAGGATATTCTTCAGAGGATAGATTAAAACCTGTAATAAGAGATTAATCTATATATACACATACTGGCAGATGCTCCAAGCTGAAAATATCATTGGCTGAAAACGGGCAATTTGTAGACATGGGATGTGAAAACACAAAACATAACATCCAAAAAATGCTGGCAACCCAGTCCACTATGGGTATCAGTTGTTCACCCTCGTGATGGCGTGCGTGACTGCCAGCTGCAGCTCGCTGCCACTGCCCAGCTTACTGTAAGCCTGGGAAAACATCAAAATTCAAAAATCAAAGTATGGTTTCTACCAAATGCATGTTACTTTCACATCACGGAAAAGTTGAAAAATGATAAGAAAAGTCGAAACCATGTCAGACCATCCTAACTTGGGAACCATCCGCATGAAGAAAACAGTACCTGTGCTCCTTAAGTGGTTTACATTTAGTTCAATAAAATGGCCACAAAGTATCTAAAAAAATAGAACTGGAACGTGGCCTTTTATTTTCAAACAAGGTTCTACCTAATCATGAGGTAGAAGAATAACAATAAATGAACTGCTAAACCTACAATGTTTTATGACTAAGTCAGTATACATCTGTATTTGTCTCCAGTTTCACCAAGAAATGAAGGCTTACTTTATTGTTTAAGCAGCATTTGATAACTAAATTGACTGTTAGGTATTACTGCTCCCAACAAATATTTTACTCTCGATAAAATCCTAACCTCTAATTTATTTTTAAAAGTATTTTTATATATGTATTTCCTGCAACGACTTTTGATACCTGGAAGAATTGATTAGAAACAAAAGTTACAAGGAAAGCTTTAAAAAAAATTTCCTGAAACTCAAACAAATCCCATTAAAAAGTGGACAAAGGACATGAACAGACATTTATCAAAAGAAGATATACCAACAGTCAACAAACATATGAAAAAAATGCTAGCATCACTAATTATCAGGGAAATGCAAATTAAAAACACAACGAGATACCACCTTACTCCTATAAGAATGGCTATAATTAAAAAGTCAAAAAACAATAGATGTTGGCGTGAATGTGGTGAAAAGAAAACACTTTTATGTTTGTGGAACTGCAAGTTAGTACAATCACTATGGAAAACAGATTCCTTGAAGAACTAAAAGTATAACTACCATTTGATCCAGCAATCCCACTGCTGAGTATCTATTCAAAAGAACAGAAGTCATTATACGAAAAATACATGTGCATGCACATGTTTATAGCAGCACAATTCACAGCTGCAAAGACGTGGACCCAACCTAAGTACCCATCAACCAATGAGTGGATAAAGAAAACATGCTATACAGACACCACGGAATACTACTCAGGAGCACAAAAGAAATGAAAGAATGTCTTTTGCAGAAACTCGGATGGAGCTGGAGGCCATTGCTCTAAGTGAAGTAACTCAGAAATGGAAAACCAAATACCGTATGGTCTCAATGATAAGTGGGAGCTAAGTTACGGGGATGCAAAGGTATAAAGATGATCTCATGAAGTTTGGGGACTTGGAGCAGGGGGTAAGAGTGGGAAAGGGATGAGGGATAAAAGACTACGCACTGGGTACAGTGTACACTGCTCGGATAATGGGTGCACTACAATCTCAGAAATCACCACTGAAGAATTTACCCATGTAACCAAAAACCAACTGTACCCCAAAAACTATTGAAATAAAAAAATCCCCTGAGATTTCACACCAGTCAGAATGGTATTATTAAAAAGTCAAAAAACAGATGCTGGTGAGGCTGCAGAGAAAAGGGAATGCTTATACACTATTGCTGGGAATGGGGATTAGTTCAGTCACTGTGGAAAGCAGTTTGGAGATTTCTCAAAGAACTTAGAACTACAGTTGGACCCACGAGTCCTATCACTGGGTATATACCCAAAAGAAAATCATTTATGAAAAAGATGTACTTGTATGTTCATTGCAGCACTATTCACAATAGCAAACAAACTGAATCAACCTAGGTGCCCATCAACAGTGGATCGGATAAAGAAAATGTGGTATAGATAGGCCATGGAATACTACTGAGCCATAAAAAAGAATGAAATCACATCCTTTGCAGCAATATGAATGCAGCTAAATTCAAGTAAGTAAAACGAATCCTCCACTGCCATGTCAGGGAGTCAACAGACGATTTCAAGGACTAGGTGTAAAAGACTACTATTTAGAGGTAATTATCAGATGTAAAACTCCAAATGAACAAGAAGCAGTTGCTTCTATCACAGGGGACTATGTTGCAAAAATAAATAAGATGCTGATTTCAATATTATTTGGTGTCTCCTGCTATCATGTTAGCTTTTTAAGGCCAACATTCTGATAGCATTTTGTCTCCAAAGTACTGAGGTTTTTTTTGTTATAGAAAATTTCATGTATTTCAAGTTATGTCTTATCATTAATTTATAATGGCAAGAATTCATTAAAGTGCAGTATACTGTCCAAATCTCATTCCTCAGGGTAGAGCCGTACAATAAATGAGGCTAGTTTTCTTCCTTCTTCTTTACCACACTACTTCCCTTGATCCCACTGCCCCATGTTCTCAGAAATCTTCAGATGCCAGTTTTCCCCTCCTTCAGCTTCATCTTCCCCTCTCCTCTCTGTGATTATACATCCCATCCTACTAAATCCTTCCTTTAATTCCACCTGACTCTCTCCCCAATGATTACCCTCACCTTTTCATATTTACCACATTTTCCCAAAGAATACTCACTGTTCTTACTTGCATGTCAATTCTGCCTAAGCTGACTGCAATCCCATGTTGCTGAAACATCTAGCTGTCTTTCATTCATTTATTCATTCAACAAATACTTTGTTCATTGATAAAATCTGACAAGGCTCCTGCCTTTAAGGAGCTTATAGGTGTAGACAGATAGTAATTGATTGTACTAACAAATATATATTCATAAACTATGCCAAATGCTGTGAAGGAAAAGTAGAAAGTATGAAGACCAGTACTCAATAGACGAGCTTGATCTGGTGTAAGGGTCAAAGGAGGTTTCTCTAATAAAATGACATTTGATCTAAGAAATGAAGGACAAGTAGCAGTTCACCAGTTAAGGGGACTTAAAGGTAGGGAGAGAATTCTAAATTCAGCATATTTATGGCATTGTATCTACTAACTGAGAAGCACCCTGCACTAGCCCTGTTGCAGCATTCCTCACTCTACATTTTAAAACTCTTTAATTATCTGTATCCCTCCATTCAGACTCTCTACTCTCCCAGTCTATAAAATCTACGGGGGCCCAGATCATGTACTTCTTTTTCATTACCTCATTAAAGGGCCTTGCACAGTACCAACACACAACATGTTCTTGATAAACACTTTTTTAAAAAAACACATGAATATTATACATGATCCCCTATCTGTCAAATATAGTGAACATGTTTTAAATTTTTATCTTATTGTAGCTCTGTGTGATTTAATCAGTCGCTCAGTACCTCCTCCCTGACTTTTGATGTACTCTTGCTTCAGTGACATCTTTTTTCCAGTTTCTCCTCTCCTCTCGGAGGTTCCTGTTCCTTCACCAAGCCCTTAATTCCATCCATGACTCATCACACTGCATTTGCTCCTTGGGTGATCACTTCCACATTCAAATGGTTTCAACTATATTCCAACAAAGGTGGATCTTTATTTCTACTGACCTGGCTCCTGAGCTTCTAACTCACATAGCAACTGTTTGCTAGTCAGATACATCTATATCCCTTACAGCCATTTCAAAGTCAAGTGAACAAAACCAAACTTATCATCATTTCATGATTCACCACTGCAACAGAAAATAAATAAATCTAACTCTGTCTCCACTATTTTATTTTAGTTTATGGTGTCACTATCCTTTTAGATACCCATACTAAATATTCGGTGGTTATCCTGTTTTTACTTCCCACATTCAACTTTCCATGGAGGTCAGATAGTTTTAGCCCCACAATATTTATCTAATTCTTTTCTCCTCCAGCCCTTTGACAACTAGCCTAATTCATATTGTCATTATTTCCTTTTACACGTCTACAGCTACCACCATAAAATAAACAAGCAGCCAACCTAAAATATAAATCTGATACCATTATTCTCCTGCTTTTATTTTTCAACGGCCCCTATAGTCTGGAGGATACAACCCAACTATCTTAATGTTGTTTGCAAAGTCCCAGCTCTTGTTAGCTTCTCCAGCCCCACCTGTCACCACTTCCTTCCATAAACCATATGCTAAGTTAACCACAAAGTGCCTATGGCTCCCATAGACATCAAACACTTCCTGGCTCTGTGCCTTTGCAGTTTTAATTGTAATCTCCCTCTTCAGGATACCTTTCAACATGTCATAATCCATCCAACAATCCTCCACAACCGAGCTCCCTCGGATTCCTCAAGATGGTGTTAAGTCCTTTCGCAATGAACCCTCGTATAACACTCCCTGCAACATTCCACTTAAGTGCAATAGTGTTTATGACTGTCAGTCTAGGGACTATGTCTCCCCTTCTGCAAATTCCATGAGAAAAAGAACCACATCCTACAGTGCACACAACAAATTCTCATTAAAAGTCCTTATAAGGTAGAATGAAAAAGTATATTCATTTATTTATTCAGCCATTATCTATTATTTAGTGCTATCCAAAGCCTGGTAGCAGCTCTAAATACTAGAGGTAACTCAGAGAATGAAATAGATCAAATATCTGCTCTCATGGCTGCAAAATATGTTCATTATTTTACGTAGTGATAAGTAATATAATACTATGGAGAAAAAATAAGGCATATGGGAGGGGATAGTACTTACTGAGGCAGGGGAGGGTGGTTTGAAATTATAGATAAGGTGACCAAGGGAAGTTTTACTGAGAAGCTGAATTTTCCTCAAAAACATGTAAGAAGTGAGAGAGCTGGCCATGCACACATCTTTGGCAAGAACATTCCAGACAGAGGGACAAGGCAAGTCTGACACCCTGGGAAGGGAGAATACCTGCTGTTTTGAAGCACAGCCAGCAGTGAAATTTGACAGTAGGCGGGTGAAGGAAGGAAAGATAAGGCTAGAGGAGTCACAGAGTGGGGACATGTCCAGAGGGTGACGGGTTCTATGGGCGCCATAGGACTAACTTTGCTCTGTGTGAGATAGGAACCACAGACAATTTTGAGCAGTGATGTAATCTGCGTTATGTTTAACAGCATCATTCTAGCTGCTAGGTTAAGAATGTAGTGAAGAATGAGAAACCAGTTAGGAGGTTATCATACAAATCCTGGAGAGAGAAAGGTGATGATGGCTTGCCCCAGGTTAATGATAGTGGGGGTGCTGAAATGTGGTCACATTCTAAATACATTTTAGTGGCACAATCTACAAAACATAATGACTCATGGGACATGGGAAATGAAAGAAGTAGAGTCTGGGATAACCTAAAGTTCTTGGCCTGAGCAGCTAGAAGACTGAAGTGGCCATTTACTGAGACGGAGAAGCCAAGAGAAGAACCGTATTGCAGAGAAGAGAACATACTGTATTGGAGAAGTCTATTAGATCCGGTTGAAGATGGTGAGTAGCTATTTGGATGTATAGCTTTTCTCACAGTTCCCCAAAACTTTATGATCTGCCTACCGACTGAGCCAACAGCAAAATGTGTGCTCTGTTTTTAATTCTATGGCTAGTTTGCTGTAGAAAGAGAAAGCAACTCTTAAAACCTGAAAGGAAATGAAAATGGAAACTAATGAATTACATAAGAAAGCTTTAGATCCTTTAGCAGAAATGTCTCCATCAGCACCCACATGGAAAATGGACAGCCTTTTTTCACTCAATTTCCTGTCTACATAGATCACTGGAATTCATCCTTTGCAGAAGCCCTCATCATCTATAACAGAGCCCTCAACAGGTGCTCTCATGCCCCAGGAGACGCTTCAGAATTTAGTTGTTGTTGTTGGCATGTCTAGTTGTCACAAAGATGGTGAGGCTGGCATTTATGGATGTCGTGCAATGCTTAGCATATCCTGCACAATATAGAATTAAGCTTTTCTTGTGTAATTTTTAAATTCATCGACATTCATATTGGTAAAATTCTGTTTGAAATATCTTGGGATAAAACCAAACTCTATTTTACATATAAACACAAAATAACATTTGCATGGTTTTAATATACAATGAATTTTTCAGTTATATAACTACTGTGTAAATTGATGAGACTGGTTATATTTAGAACCTAATTCTACTTTATATAAGCCCAAAACATGTTTGCATGGTTTTAATGTACACTACATTTTCTAGTACCCTACCTACATATACACACACACACACACACACACATACATACACACACATAAATACATGTATGTATATACATACAAGTATAGATGACATGCAATATATTCAAATTTCACTTCAAGGTTTCTTAAATCTAAATGCATGCACAAATTTGACTGCTTCATTATTTCTTCATTTTTGGGTACCATAAACTGTCATGGTATCTGAGTATTTACATGTTAAAATATGCATTATTTCATTATAATATTTTCACTTATTTCTATTTTATAACTAAGACAACATATTGATTTTTAAAATAAAATATTATAAGTAGTCACATTATATTTAATCTCAGGATAGTAAGCAAGTACTAACATTATTTGTCATAAAAACAGGGATTGGATACAATGCAGTTAATATCCTAGAAAGTATGTGCCATCAAATAATCATGCTTCTAACAACTAAGGTCTAGAGCTTGGCATACCATAAAAACAGTGCCAATGATAACCCTTGCTCCAGAGTTAGTGATTTCAAGCAATCTGAGACTTAAAAATGGTTTATCAGTAATTCAGGGAAAGCTATTTTATCCTGAATGGGCACTATTTGAAAGTAGTCATCAGCCTCTGAATGTGCTTTTGTAGTGATATATGAAGTACTAAGGAACTGCAGGATACCTATAAGATACAACATTAATACTTCACATTCTTATTTCAGCAACTGAAAGTTATATAGCCACAGATCTAAGAGACCACAAAAATGGCTTTTGTGTTGACCTTACGTGAACAGGGGAAAATTATCCATTTTCTTTGAGTCAATACATTCTTGTCCAAAGCATTCTGTTATAGGATTTAAGAGAATAAAATATCTAAAGGGAAATATCAGGACAAGTAAATCCCTGTAATTCCACACTTATCATAAATTATGATTAAATACAATTCACTTTTTTTTGCTTGCTTTTTTGGTCATTACTTAAAGTCTCTGAAACTGGTTCTGCATTTTGAAATGGTGGTAATTACCTCTTGTTTACAACTTTCTTTTGAGAATTGAGACAACAAATGTAACTTACATACTACCAAGCCTGTTATGCTACAATTATTGTGCAAAACCTTAAAGTTTTATCAAATCACTTAATAGTGATGATCTGAATGGTACACTGAAAATCAGAATCTTAGTATCACATCTGAAGTTTGGATGAGACAATATATTTACAGTAACTACAAAGGAGACTGATATGCAATAAATGTCAGTACATGTTAGTGTTACTATTACTGTGTTAACACCACAAACAAAGCGCACCAGACAAAGGTACTTTGTATAGAGATGGCATATCAGAATACAGAAATGACTATTCACATTTGATATTTCTTTTAAAGACAGAAAAGTAACTTCCTGTCATCTAGAAACCATGAATATGTTGACCCTAGAATAAAATAAATTGCAATTCAGTGTATATATGTGTGCCCGTGCTTATTAAGTGTTTATTTGCTTTTATAATGTATAATCCTGTTTTTAGCATGCATCTCACTTTTAATTTTTGACTTAGAAACTTTTCTTTTTAACTCAGACTTTAGTATCTAATCTGTGGTATACAACAGTCTAAAATGAATTTTTGCATGACATTGAACAAATACTCTAATACTTCCAACAAAATTTAGATTGCCTACTTGCTTTAAATTTAATATTAAAACAATTATGAACTAGATTTGGTTTTGTAATGACTAAGTCTACAAACTAGATTTATTTTTGTGATAACTAAGATAACTAAAGAAGGCATTTCAAAATTAGCACATATTTTCCGTAGGCTAAGAATTTACATTAAGTAGAAAACTCATTGTTAAGATAAAAAATGGTGTTTCATAAGTGACTGAACAATACTTTGCATTAATATAGCTGTGGCTCATGCTTGTAATCCAGCACTGTGGGAGGCTGAGGCGGGGAGATCACCTGAGATCAGGAGTTCCAGATCAGCCTGGTCAACGTGGTGAAACCTTGTCTCTACTAAAAATACAAAAATTAGCCGGGTGTGGTGGTGGGCACCTGTAATCCCAACTACTCGTGAGACTGACGCAGGAGATCTCTTGAGCCTGGGAGGTGAAGGTTACAGTGAGCCGAGACAGCACCACTGCACTCCATCCTGGGTGAGAAGAGCGAGACTCTGTCTCAAAAAAACAAACAAACAAAAAAATCAAAGAAAGGAACAACGAGATTCAAATAAAAAAGGCTAAGTAAAATTGATCTTAATGTGGTGGTGTTATGTTTTCATAAAAATGTTCTATAAATACATTCTAGATATGTTTGTATATTTTTATCTTACTATAAAAATCATACTTGTAAGTAAGTATCTCGATTATGAGGAAAAAACTTTCAATGTTCATCCATATTATCTGCCATAATACAATTATAAATAAACATTTTGATTTCTAAGCACAAGTCAAATCTCTTCATAATACTATATCATGTATTAAATTGGTCTATCCATTTGATAAAAAGGTAAAAGCTCACTAAGAGAGAAGTAATGTTTATAAACAAATAAGATAAAATTTTGTTTTGTTTAGAATACTAATTAAAATAATGAATTAATAGATTATCAAACCTTGCCTAGATTACCAAATTTAACAAAGGCATAATCATTTAAAACTCACCAGTGTTAAGTACAGAATTTTCTTTAAAAATTAGCAGCAAGAAAAGAGACTATCATGTATTATAATTTAAGATATAATTTAGAGATAAATTACAAATCATTTGATAAAGGGAAAGTCATCCCATAAACACAATTAGGTTAGATGGTTTCAATTTGGAAAAATATTACTTCAGGTACCCAATGCATAATAAACACTAAAGTAAATTATGGTTGGATTAAAGAGTTAAAATATTAAAAAATCAGACAGTTAAAAGAAAGGAAGAAAATTGAACTTTTAATCAAACTTCTGAATAAATGGCTTTTTAAACTTGAAGCAACATATTTACAAAAGATATACAAAGTAAATATATAAAAATATGTGTTCATATCATATATGTGCTTGTGTATTTGACCACAAAGAAAGAGAATAATTTGGTCAAACAAAAATAAAAAACATTAAACAATACATATGCAAATCAATTAAGTAAAAAAAAAAAAAGAAAGAAAAACCTACCACTCAAAAAGGAAGAAATAGAAAATAGGGAAAATGTGAAGAAAATAATGCCAGAAGTGGAATTTAAATATCTAAATAAAGAGCTCATATAATTTGATAATAAAAATATGCACCAAATTTCTATCTGATGTTATATCACCATGATAAACAAATCATCTGAAAATCAAAATATGCACCCACATAAATGGGCAAAGGGTATGAACAGAAAAATTTAAAAGGGAACATTACAAACTCAAAAATATATGAATTTATATTCAGCTTACAAGCAAACAGGAAAATACAAAATATAAGAAAAAATATTTTAAAATTATTAAATTAATATTTTAAAAAATACTTAAAATGCCAACAAATGCTCATACTGAAACAGGTTCTCAAACTTTCTAGGTGGAATTATAAATTGATTCATTCCTTTTAGAAAGCAAATTGCCAATATGTGCTAAATACTAAAAACTTGGATATTCTTTAACCCAATCATTCTACTTTTATAAATATATGCTTTCAAAGGTATAAAATATGGAAAAAAAATTCTAGATGAATATCATCCACACATTATTTATAATACACACTTTTTTTTTTTAATTCCCAGAACAAACCAAGCAAGCCTTGGTATCCAATAGTGGAGGAATATTTAAGCAAGTGTTATACAGTTCATGGTTAATGAAATATATGTTTTGAAAACTATTTAGTAATATGAGAAATGTTTGCAATGTTAGGTGAAAATACTAATGATATTAAATTATTTGAACACCACAACTAAAGCTTTTTAAAAAGCCATTTAAATAGGGTGAAAGACCAAGGGCACACAATAAGATGTTAGGAGTGAGTATACTGGAGCAGCAGAATTCTGGGTGAATATTTTCCCTCTCTTTTCCAAATTTCTATCTGATGTTATATCACCTTGATAAACAAATCATCTGAAAATCAAAATATGGTTGGGCGTGGTGGCTCCTACCTGTAATCCCAGCACTTTGGGAGGCTGAGGCGGGTGGACCACTCGAGGTCAGGAGTTTGAGACCAACCTGGCCACAATGGTGAAACCCTGTCTCTACTTAAAACACAAAAATTACTCAGGCATGGTGGCTCATGCCTGTAATCCCAGCTACTTGGGAGGCTGAGGCATGAGAATTGCTTGAGCTTGGGAGGCGGAAGTTGCAGTGAGCCGAGATAGTGCCATTGTACCCCAGGCTGGGGAACAGAGCGACACTCTGTCTCAAAATAAATAAATAACAATATTTACTAAAATTATGAAATAATCTAAAACATATACCTATAGTAGTGTACAAATATATATACTTTCATAACAAAATTGTAAATACATTTGGTTATCATGATTGAAAGCATTTATATGAAAATATGTGATAATTGTTTACCTGGAGGCATTATGTGAGAAATTCTTCATTTCTTTTTCACAAATTCCTATAATCCTCCTACTTTATATTTAAAAATGGTAAAAGATATATTTATGAAAAGAAAGCCTTACAGTATAAAACAAAAATCAATTCACTGAGTAATACCTCCTCACGGGTTTCTGTTATAACAATAGAAATGTTTCATGGGTCAAAACATAATTTTAAGGTCCAACAAAAAAGGTAAAGTTTTAAAGTCATGCTTAAAAGAGAACGAAAAATGAAACCATTTATACTCCAAATAAATCATAAAATACGACTTAGACAGAAACTTCATAGAATCCAAATCCCACCAGAAAGTAGGCTCTCTGCTACAATGGAATAATGTCAACTGATTCCATGGTTCTTTTCCTTTCAGCTATTTAAAAGGTAATCCCTTTTAAAGTCCTGACCTTTTAGCTACTACTTCAAAAGGGAACCAACATTTATGCTTTCTCTTAACAGTTTATCTACATTTGTTACAACTGTGGGAAGTTGTTAGAGTATTCAGTAAATTCCCCATGTTGGCTTCTTTTTCTTTCTTTACATTATAGTCCATTTAAGGTTGGGTTAACAGATTACAGTAATAAATGTATGTATTTTGTGTTACATCAGTTTATTCAGAATTTCCCCAATGTATAATGCTGTAGTGGTGTTCATTCCAAATTCAGCTGTAGAACCAGGCTAACTTGTCATTGTTTTTACAGCTTTCCGAAGGATATAAAGTGTACTTACGAGTAACTGTTAAGTAGAATAACTTAACAGTACTCTAAGTCCCTATTGGTCTTTGTTTTGTTTGAAACTGAGCAGTAGCTTTGAATAAACTAAAAACGAAAGAGAAAGGGGGGGAAAGCCCTCATTTTCTAGTTGTTCTGTAATGGAATGAAAAATAAGAGCACTGAGCCAACTGATGCAGTCATCTGAAGTAGCCCTAAAACAAAATGGGTGACTGTGGATGAATTTGCCTTCTACCAGGAAAACAAAGAAAACTTTAGGCCAAATATCTTTAGACATCACTTCTATTAGAAAGCCAGGTCATCTAAATTATTTCAAAAATTTCTTCGAATTGCTAAAAATGCAACACGTTATTTCATACAATACTTTTTCCTTACTATATTTGTGAACTAGCATGTGAATTTGGTATAGTAAATCTGCACATTTATTATTATTATGCTCATTTATAGGCTTAGAATATACTTTTACTTCTAATTGTATTCATAATTATTGAATTTTAAACATTTTCTGGCAATCAAGTTTCATTTATCTGGTGATAAATCTCCAAGAAGTAATTGCAGAATTGTGCTTAAAAGATAATTAGGCCAATTTAGAGATTCTTTCCAAAAATAAATTTGGCAAAGGGTAGAAACCACATATTGCAAATGTACGTGAACATATGATTTTCTAAAGTAAGATTTTTTAAAACTTTCAAACTTCAACAGATCCCTATACTATAACTATCAAATCCAAAGTTTTCTGGTTGAATTTACTGGCTGACCTCTCCATAGGAGAGTCTTCCCTCGCTGTTGACTTGGCTAACTTTCAACACATCTAGGTCTGAGCTCAAATTGCCTGCTAAGTCTTGATTACTTGCATGATTATCAAAAGAAAGATGAAAAGTGGGATTCATAAAATCCCTAAGTCCTGATTTTAGCTATGAGCTTTTATTTCACCAGATTTGCAAAAAAGCAAAACAATCAGTTCAATTTAATGTAATTTTTAAGTGATCAGCAATGTCACCAAGGAAAGAAAAGCAAGATTGCAAGGATTCAAAGCCTATATAATTGAGAAGTAATTATAGTACATGTGGCAGACTAGAAATAATACTTTTATATCACTTTTATGCTATATTTTTCCTATAAAGTACATCCTCATTTTTAAATGTAATACAAGGACTCCAGTATCTTAAGTCAATATGTATATGTGGCCTCCTTAAATTTTGAAGAGTAATGCAAATAATAAGAATATACATTGTTTATCTATAAAAATTTTCAGTTTAATTATATAATTACTTTTTTAAAATAAAAAAGCAAATACTCTTTTACTACATACCTGCATTAAGACAGTTATAATTTGCTTCAATATTGTAAATATTGTTCAGTCATATCCAGATGTACAGGTTTTTTCTTTTCCTCCTAAAAGTTATCTCACCTTGCACTTTGGACACTTCTGGGCATTCCTCTGCCCATGCTCAATTTCGCTGGCCCAGTGACGCAACAATTTGTCTCCTTTTTTGTACTCCTTGCAGTTAACACCTTCATGCCAAGGAGAGTGGCACTTAAAACACCAGACGAATTGGCAGGTAGGGCACTGGATCTGTGTAAGAAAAAATCATTTTAATTACTAGTGGACATACTGAAAGTGTCTAAAAGGATAAGAAGGTGATGCTTGGGGAAATTAGCTAAAAGTTTATAATTTAAAATGCCTCCCCCTCTATAAGACCAAAACTACACTAAGATATGAATACTCTGTTACTAGGGGAAAGAATTGCTTTGGCGAGGATGACTTGGCTATTTGTAGGCTGTCCTGGAGTTAAACATTTGATTCTGCAAACCAATTTAGCTTTAGGAAAATCTCCCAGATTTTAAGTGCAATCTCCCAGATTGAATCTGAAGGCTCACTCACAAGGCCCCAAATCCACACACTCAGGCTGCCCTTTAATTCACCTTTCCCTTGAACGAATTACCTAGCCATTTCCATTGTCTTCTTGAGAATGGCTTATTTCATTTTATTTTTTAAAAGCCCCACAGATGCTTCATCAAATAAAAAATACAGTAGCAGTCTGGGTGCAGTGGCTTATGCCTGTAATCCTAGCACACTTTGAGAGGCTGAGGCAGGTGGATCACTTGAGGTCAGGAGTTACAGACCAGCCTGGCCAACATGGTGAAATCCCATCTCTACTAAAAATACAAAAATTAGGTGGGCATGTTGGTGCATGCTTGTAATCCCAGCTACTCAGGAGGATGACATGAGACATGAGAATCTCTTGAACCCAGGAGGTGGAGGTTGCAGTTGAGCCGAGATCGTGCCACTGCACTCCAGCCTGGGTGACAGTGAGACTCTGTCTCAAAACAACAACAACAACAAAAATACAGTCACAAACTGCTAGAACAGCATTTGCTATGAAGCAGCATCTAAAATTATGGATACTCCTGGTGTACTACCAATGTAAGGGAGGCTAATTATAAAAATAATGCAAAGCATTCTATTAGTAGAAATATATCAATATAGTGGCCCTGTGGCCTGTACTTAGAAAACCATCAGAAATGGGCCTTCATATTTCACTATGTGGAGGGGTATATGACAGTGCATGTGTAAGTTTAGTAAGACTATGTCTTCTGCTTGACATGGAAGATATTTTACCCGACTTCCTTTATTGTGAATGATAGTGGAATATTCCATTCATACACATTATTTCCACTCCTAACTCTCTAAAAGCATATGAGTATAGCCTGACTTACAGAGCCTCATGTGATTACAATGGATTAATAATTGTCTCATTATGAATTATATTTATAACTGACCACTCTCTTTGCTCCTCTATGTCACGTCACTGCAGCACGTGTGAATTTGCTGACTACATTTTAAAGGTTAGAATTTCCTTTGGTAAACTATACACAATATTGTCACTTAAGCTTTTGGAAAACAACTTTTCTGACAATGGAGGATCTACTATATAGATTTTTGAAGTGGCAATTACAATCACACCTCTTCTGTTAACAATGCAAAGCACTGTAATTTTCACTTATGTCAAGAATGGATAATGCTCCACCTGTGAAAATATGAAGTAAAAGTACTTCTGTTATTAACTTTATATAAAATTGGCATTCTGTCATAAGGCTTAAAAGATTTTCATGTTTATTTATTTATTAAAATTCTGTTCAATGGTAATATCTATGCTTAATATGTTACATGCATTACTTATTTTCATCCTCAAAATAATGCTGGAAGGTAGATATGAACATCGTCAGTTTACAGATGATGAAAATGAGACTCAGATAGATTAAATAACTTGCTGAAGGTAACAGAGAAAATATGTGTTAAGAAGGAATTTAAACGTAAGTTTGTCTGGCTCTACATTTAGCATACTTTTCACTGTACTTCTTATACCAAACAGCATTTGTTCTTTGACAATTGGCAACTTAAAAACGTGGTAGTCAAAGATGGTCATATCATTAAACTATTTAAGAAGTCAGAATTCCACATGATTACCAAGATAAGGTGAACTTTGAAAATTCTTTTCCAGATCTACTCTATATAAATTGAGAAACTACTTGGTTTAACTAAAAAAATTAAAAAAAAAAAAGGATGTTACTGTTTAGTTATTTAAAATAACTGTTTTTTTTCCTTTTTGATCATTACAATTAAAATAAATCATTTTTTAAAGAAAACAAGTTGAAGTAGATGAGATTCAGCTAAGAAAGCAATATAAAATCTTTACTTCCATTTGTCATTGAGCAATGAAGACTAGATGTAAATATCACATGGAGCCTTCCTTTTGAATGTAATGAATGAAATGAGGAAAGTAGGAAGAAAATGTTTTCCTTAGGCATCTACCATTAAGTCAGAAGACCTGAATAGTTAATTTAGTTATTTTCTACTGGACGTTATTCATAATTCTGAATCACTAGATTCTAGCATCATTAAATAAACTTTTTGAAAAGATCTCTCTAGTTTTTAACCAGTCTTAGATTATATTTATGAAATATTAGAATGAATGTAAAGATGCTTTAAAACTGGGATTCACTCTATAATGTCAGACATTGAACGGCTCAAAGATCTTTGTGACTAAGTGCTGAACTATCACATTTGTGAATCTCTAATGAAGACAATTACAGCAATGCATGATTCTCCTAAGGCACCGGAATAATAAAGAATCTGTCATGTTGTTTCCACCCTGGGACTCTGGCTCATAATGAACAACCAAGTCCTACTGCAGATCCTATTGCAAATCCTCACCAACAGCACAGACTTAGTGGGAAACTGTGACCAGAGTTATGGGGCAGGCTCTCAAGTGAATATGAGTAAGTTAAATTCATACTGGATTGCTATCTCTCACTGAAAACATCAAAATCACTATTTGCTTGGAATTAAAATCATAAAAGGACTAATAGCCAACTCCAACAACTTGGTTATTAAAAGACTACATGTGAAATTGTCCCAGATTTTTTGTTCTGAAGATGCCTCATTCATTTTGAACTTAATCACATTCAAAATTGGCCTTATGTAAACACATATAGACATCAACACTGCATCTTCCTCCACTCTTTTATTTACAGTTATTCTTCCACATGAAATGCTATCTCACAACCACAGACCCACCACATGGAGTGCCTGCCTTCTTAGTCATTACACTCACACAGAAGTCATCATGCCCTGTCCTTGTGGCTCAAAGTGTGGTTGCAGGGCCAGAAACATCAGCATCACCTGAGAACTTGGTGAATTCATGAATCCTTAGACCTTAGAGCCAAAAGTGCTCATTTTCACAAGGTCCGAAGGTGATTCGTATGCATCCTAAAGTTTGAGAGGCTCTGCTTTATATCATGTGACTCCATCACCCAGACCACAATTTATTGGACCAGGAATGAGTCCCTAAGCCAAAAACACGTATCCACTAGTTGGCAAGCTGCCTAAGTGGTGGCATGAGCTTTGTGTAGCTGGGGTGCTCATTGTTGAATGGAGATTAGCCAAGATAGATTTTTCTCTCTTGAGGAGTGTCACGGAGATACAAAGGATGCCTTCATGGAGGCAAAGACAGAGAAGAGCTAAGTGACTACAATGCAGATCACTGGAGAAGGACACAGACATTGACTTTTGGTGAGATGACAGATGTGCTCTCACACTACCAGAGCTTGTGTCTGATTCTCTATGAGGCCTGCCTGGACAGCTGCAGAGAATATTTTTCTGCCCTTCCTACTCCCCATGGAGCCTTAGGGTAAACCTCACTAATTGAGGTAGCCCAAGAAACAGCACATTTCTGCTTCGGGTAACTGGAAGAGTCCAATAAATTACATCTACTAAAATCTTATCTTGATCAAATGCTCCTTTCTTCAAGTTGTCTTCCCTATTCCTTGCAACCAGATTCAGTACCTTTCTTATGGAACTTCCATTAGGGATATAGATGTCTAATCTCTCCAACAGCCCACAAGTTCACTCCTCAGTGAACTGTGTTTGTCAAAGGCTTTGTCTCATGTAAAATGAATGATTTTGCACACCGTTTAGGTACCACATATCAGTTAACATTAAATGAATTCAAAGAAAAACCAACATATCTAATTTATGACTAGTGGCTGAGATGGTATTACTAATTCCTATATTATCAGATGATGTTTACTAAACACATTACCCTAATGAACTTTTACTGAACACTATGATCAATGCACAAACTCTTCTAAAAGAGGCAAGCAGGGCTTCAGGTGCTTCAAGAATCAAGTTATCAGAGCTAAGAATCTTGATTAGCTTTCTCCAGAATCAACAAAAGATAAAAGAACTTTACATTAGACTTTTGACTTTTGAATACCCTTAGTTTTACCAGAAATCTGTGCTATACTGAAATGAAAGTACACTGACTTAGCTGCCCTAGGAAAATGGCATTTTCTCCTGATAATTCATCAAGTCAAGTAAGGAAACAATCCACAAAATAAAAACAGTGTCTAAAACCAAAGAAAACCCCAGATCATTATTTTCCTGCCTAAATTCTAGACACCCCTATACACATCATTGTTTCAAACAAATCACAAAATATTTACTTATCAAATTCAAAATATTAGACAACATCCATGTGTAAAGTGGCATTGCAAATGTAAGAGCTAATTCAGTTTTCCAAAAAAGATTTGCTTTACTAGAGCCTCAGGTTCAGATTCTCAATAATGAAACACATTTATCAATTCATTTTCCCGTTCAACAAATATTTATTGAGCACTTTCAAGTAGCAGGAACTGCCTATGTTGATTGCATGCAGAAAGAAATGAAAATACTTGTCCTTAAGGAACTTACTGGGCTCTGACAGATATAAACCAAAAGAGCTATAAAGGCATATAGTAACTGCTAGAATAGAAGCTAGGACAAGTGGGTACCAAGGAAACAGGCTTCAGTGAAGGCTGGAACATAAGCGTTCAGAGAGAATGTGACCTTCAACAATGAGTAGAATGTTATCGAGACAAGTGTTGAGGTAACACTTTGGGTAGAGGGTCCATCCTGAGCCACCACACAGAGGCCCAAGAGCACACGATGCACTGGGGAAACAGCAAGTGTTCTAATGTAGCCTGAACAGAGATGTCACTTCAGCTAGCTCAACTTTGATCCTTGCTAAGTGTACAATAAACAGAGCCAGTAAGTTCCTATAATCCTGGCATGTCCCCCAAAATATACCATGGTCCAGAAACTCTGCATAGGAAACATGTAAAAATCATGGCTGTCAGATTCGGGTATGTCCTAAAGAAATGAACCAAAATGGTAAATAACTGTGAAATCTTGTAGTTATTAGTTATAAAAATGTTTTAAAAACTGAAGATGCTTTTCTTGAAGATGAGCTGTGGAGAGGTACAGCATGTTATAGAGAGGAGAAAATGAGTCTTGATGCATGGCTTCAAATACTTTCAAGGAAGCACTGTTTGCTCCCTTATAACATCAAATCCTAAAGCCAGATTGTGGCTTTGGAAAGAAAGGGTGGCAATGGAAAGAAATTCTCCATATGGGAAAATATGTTTTGACTTCTTGCCTTGATCTTACTCCCTGAGATTTCACTGCCTACTTGGGGAGCTCTCCCTGCATGGAAATGCCAGTAACATACAGCCTTCATGAGACACTGCACCCTTGAACACAGTGCGAATGTGGCCAAGTGATCCTTGCCTTACTTTCTCACAGCACAGCTAAAACTAAGCTGGAAGGGGAAATAGAAACTTTCCTAAAGGCTGAGGACCAACAGCAGACCAAAACAAAATAAACAAATAAAACCACACACACACACACACACACACACACAAAATGCAGAGTAACACACGACAAGGTAAGCTATATTGAGATATGGTGCCTATTTATATAAATAACCTTACTGAACTCCCTCAATACTGGTTTCCTTTTACATATGCAACACAATTATTTATGGCACAAAGCATTCACCTTAATATTAGCTTTTATGTTCAAGCCAGACTCATGCTTTTTTTTTGGACAGCATGTCGAACTTGAGAATGGGGGTTGTTTGAAAAAGTACTCTCTCCCTAATTTGAAAATCACTATTCCATATCAGTCTGTCTTGCTCCTACCACATGGAAACACCTTAGGCATTTACAGACTCTTCCTGTAAATCCACAGAGCAAAGCCCAGAGAAGCATCTGTCTGGGTCTATTTCTTGTCTGAGGACCCACTTCTTCACTGGTGAATACAAAGGGTACTGGAAAATTCTTCTCTGATTTGCATAGCCCAAAGTTCTGGCCAGAAAAATGTGGTATCATACTGTTTTGAACAAGATGTCCTGTTCTGAACACAACAGCATCAGGATGACATCTCACAAGAGGTACCCACATAAAGTAGCAAGAGGTCCATTGTGTTACAGTGTACAAAAGAAAATGGGAATATTCTCTGTGAGGAATAAGTGAAGGCAGGAGGGAAGCATACCTTAGCCCAAAGGTAACAATGAATTCTTTCAAATCTGAGGTTTTTGAAATGGAAAGGAATGATTCTATTAACAACAAGTTCCTTCACAAAAGCAGTGTTCAGAGTCTGCATGGCCAACTGGTAGGCATATTGTAGAGGGCATCCGTGAACTGTGTACACAGCACCAGTAGATTCTCTTACAAATCTAAGTAGGTAAACATGGAAAGGTAGTACTACAGAGGGTGGTAGATAAAAAATCTAAGGTCTTCACTTTATTTCTTTCAGAATATCTTCCAGACCATTTTATAATGAACACCACACTTGGTCTACTTTAACACACTATCACGGGGGCCATCAGAGAGAGACGATTCTTCACTTGTTCATTGTGCTAAAGACCCAATGACAATGGGATAAAGTGAAAACGGTTTTTAGTACCACTGCAGGTCAATTTATCCTAGCTGCAAGATTTGATTATTACTATAGTTTTTTTTGTTTGTTTGTTTTTAAGGTGAAGTGTAGGCTAAAATATCAGATAAATTCCAACATTTGGCTGTTAGAAGTTCAAGCACAAGTTAAAAACCTCTAAAAACATTGTGTCTAATTTATGCATCAAAAAAGCAAACAAAGAACAGCCTTAGCAAAACACTTCATTAGTAACTGAAGAAAGAAATGCTAATATAATTTAGTAGGCTTGCATCATACCTGAGTGCTACATATTTTTTTCAAGGGTAATGTATGTAACACACACTTTATTTACACTGGCGTCTATCAACAGGGCCAGACAACTTTGTCTTTATCTGCCTCATAAATCTATGCCAACAACAACCATTTAAGAAACTACACTTTTTTTCTATCTGCTCCTGACATGAGTGATATATTAATCCCAAGAGAAATCAGTGTGTGTTGTAAGTTACCCTAACCTTGCAGGGAAGATGCACAACCAGATTCTCCATTTGTAAACACTGTCAACTTAAAGTGATGGTGTTAGGGAAAATTGGAACAAAACAGCATACTAATTACATGTTCATGGGAAAACTTTACACATTTTTACATATGGGAAACAGTTCTCCAGTCATCTTTACCAGAAGGAAGATTAAGCACGTTTTAAAGTACACCAGTTCTCAACAACCGATTGATTTGACTGTATTCTTAAAGCCCTTAGAAAATTCTTTTACCACATGAGAAAATATTTGTTTAGTGTTTATAAAATGTAATTTCTACTCAGAGGGTTTATAAGAAAGAAAAAAAGACAGGTAGAGAAATAAGGTAAGAACACAGACAGAGTTTCTCCAGGGAATTTTATTGGCTTTTTTTCTTTCACCTGGTGGTGAAAGATGCGTCAAAAGTGCCATTGTATAAATTATCAAGATTCTGCTTAACATTTGTGGGAAAAAGAGTGGGGATTATTATTAGTCTTGTCTGAAGAAAACCAACAAGAGAATTACCTCTAACATGTTCTCTAACATGTTGATGAGCATGACCTTCAACTCTTTCTCCAAATCGATATGAAAAGGGGAATCATTTCTTAAGTCTACACTTGGAATAAGAACGAAACCTAGAAATGCACCTACCTCAGTACAACTTGTATGAGTAAAATAACTACTTTTAATCCTTTATACGTCTCTCCTCTCTTCCATAAAGAACTGCTGTCACCTCCTCTATCTCCCAAAGAATATTTTTTTCATTTTTGTAAGTTCAATGACCATCCCCTTCACTGCCCCCAATATTGATGACTTCCACCAAATCACCCCTGAGTCATGTTTTCTGGACATCTCTTTGATGCCCTAAAGGGTCTTCAAACTTAAAACTATCAACGTATTTCAAACTGAATTAATTTTCCATTTCCCAAACCTGCTCCTCCTCTTCCAGACATAGTCAATTTTACCCCTCCTTTCTGCCCATTGTCCACCACTCACCCCATGTTTTACTTCAACTATATTCTTTTCTACTCCCCCATGCCCTTCTCAATATCCAGGGTTGCTCATTCTGCTTTCTTTGCCTAATAATAATAATAATCATAATCCTTTCCAGTATGTACCATACATGGTGCTAAGCAATTTATATGTGTGATCTCATTTAATTCTTACTATATTCTTATGATATAGGTACTATTACTATCCCCAGTTAAAGACATGGAAACGATACTCAAGGTGACAGAGCTAGTGTGTGACAGGCTGAGAGTTTAATTCCAGTTTGAAAGCAGTGCTCTGACCTGCCTTTTCCACTCTGGTAAATGCAACATCTCAAGGCTTAATGTGTTTACTCTTAAATGAATTCTTCAACAAATATATTTTGAGTGCACCCTCTACCAGACATAGTGCTTGACACAGGTTATCAGCAGTGAATGAAGGGAACTTGGACCTGGACTCCTAGAGACCAGTTAGAAAGAGAAACTTAAAGCAAATAACCACAAACATGTATCATAAAATCCCAGGTGATAACTGCTATGGTGAAAAGCTTTCGGTGTGGGTGATGTGTCTGTCTCCAGGCATCACATGAGGACATTAGAGTCACAACTTCAATATTTTTTATTTCTCCATCATTAACTTGTTCTCTTATTGATATGTGGTTGCTGTTGCACTGATAAATTATAGGAACTATTAAGGTTAGAAATTAGATTTCTAGTTGGAAATTGAAGTCAATCTTGTAGAAATAGAATGGTAAGCCTTTTTGGCATCATGACAAGAGTTTTAGGGAGAAGAAGACAGAAATACTATGAGTGAAAAGGTGAGACTGGATTTGACAAAAGGCAAGGTTGTCTGAATGTAAATCTCTCAATTCACAAATGCACTTGTTCTATTTGATCTGGTATGAGTCTGACAGTGTTCAGAACATAATATAAAGCTCTATTTACTCAAATTTTTGCCAGAAGGGAATTGTTGGGTGTTGGGCCTAGAAGGATAAATGGACAGGTAAGAGCTCTAGTTACTGCTTATTGTTATATTCTTTTTACCCTTTATCCACCTGCTGAGTACAAACAATTTGACAAGTGGTCTTTACAAAAATTAAAACCCCCAAATATGATATTTTAGGTCTCAAATTTCATGTGAGAAGCACTAACGCAGCTATAAAACAGCTATAATATTTTCAAACAGCTGAACTGACAGCAAAAGCCATAATAAATTTTCAAAGAATGGCACCTTGGATCAAGATACTGTGAATCAATGACTCAGAATGATATTAAAATAAACGTTACAAGGGTTTTATCAATAGATACAAACCCACTTAAGCCTGTAAACATTACTATAAAGAGACGTTAAATTGCACAGATATGTCAGACAATAGCAGCAATCTTTTTTTTTTTTCTGTTTCTGTTGCCTTATGATGCAAAGTATTGTGTGTGAGTACTTGAATTCACTCTCTTAAAGTTACAATAAATGACACCAATTTGGAACTACCTTATTCTATTGAATTTTTAAAAATACTGCAAAATAAAAAATGTTCACCTGTTCATCACAAAGAACAAAGATCTTAATCTCAGTACAGGGTGCCATACTGGGCCCATGAATCTCACAATTGGTTGGCTGGGGTATCCATGTCAGTGCTCTCCTTACCTATAATACCCAGACAGGTATGGGCATGTAAATCAGGTAGTTAATGTTAATGTAGACCACAGAGTTTCATGATGAAAAATGTTATATAAACTTTACACTAAAATAAGTAAAAATTATTGCTTCAGGAATTACTTGAATCATCGCTAGAACTTTGTACAACATAGATCAAGGAGATTACGGACTTCTGTTATCGATCTTCTCTTCTACACTAGTAAAGAAGAGTAACAAAAATAATCATCCTCAAATTCTGTGGTAGTTTTACTCTTTTGAAATTTGCTGAAGTTTCATTTTATAGTGTAATGAGATATCCACCTCACACCCACTGCTGAGGATCTTAACTGCTTCATAATCAACATTCATTGTGTTGTTGAATTCCTCCTCACACCAAAGCAAATTTTTCTTTTCCTCTACCAATCAAAAGGAATCAGTTGAGTTTAACAAATTTAAGATGTTGATTCATTTGTCCCAGCTTCTCTCCTTACTCACAAATCAATAGACATTGGAGAAGCCTGACCTCTGGGAAATGTTACCAGAATAGCATGGGATCACTCAAAATTATATAAATATAGAATCTTCTATTTGTCAATTTTTACACATTTCACTCTCAATACATGTGTACTGTGATACATTACACTCATCACAACAGGATTTTGGTGATTTTAGATGAAATGAGACATAAAACATTTCACTGTTGCCATAATTTTGACTTAAATTATAACTCCATTACCCATTTGATGAAAACAACACATTTAAAAATTACTCAGTTATTCCCACTCTAACTCAATTTTGTACATGTTTTCATTACTGTAATTTTAAAACTTAATATAGTCTGAGTTTCTATATATCAAATATTAGAAAAAAATTGAATATCCTAACTTACGGAATTATAAGCCCTTCTAAATTCCTGTTCTTATACAGTAACACACAACTGCAATAAAAATAACTTAAAATAATCTAAGGATATATAGCATGATATAAAAGTATTCTATTAATGTTCAGTTACCTTTCAACACCACTGTAGGGCAATACTTTAGTTATACAATTTTGCAACCTCAAAAATAATGCTTTTTATAGAAGGGAAAAAAAGGATTTTTTTTCTAACAGTTATACCTGATAGAGAATGGCCTACATAAAAACAGTAAATTAACTATGAGAGTCAAGCAGTTTCAAAGAAGGACTCATGAAGAAGCTTTGATTAACCTACAAATACCGTAGCTTATCACTGCAACAGCAGAGGAAACTACCTGCTAAACCATGGTCCCCTCAAAGCTACAAGATGAATAACGTAACCGCTGCTCTCAAGAAAGGGAATGTGACCAGAAACTTACCTTAAATGCAGAGGACTTCAAACAGCCTTTGAAACCACTTCATCCTGCCATTTTGCTGTAATGACAAGGATGAAAACTACTGCCACAGCCTCACTGGTTTTCTGCTTCATTTACTGCAAAGATTCTCTGCTGTGGATTAGTCACCTGGTGAGGCTCAAAACTTTGGAAGACAATTGTTCTGGGTGGGCCTGGGGCATTGGTGTGTCAGGAAAGCTCTTGGGTGATTCTAATACACGATCAGGGCAGTGAAGCAATGCTCTGCTGCCACAGTAGTTGCCTTGGTTTCCCAGGCTTCTGTCTGGCCCTCTTGTGATAGCTTCTATGAATGCTGCCAGATGACATTTCTCTAATTCTCTAATGCTTACAGAGTTAAATCCAAACTTCTGCGCAAACTGCACAAGACTCAACATGATCTGCTCTTATCTGCCCGATCAGCTGCCTCTCCCCTACTCTCCACCAGCTCTAGAAGCACTTGATTGCAACAAGCCTGGCCTTAGCCTCAGGGGCTGTGCACTTACTCATTCCTTGCTCTGAAATGCTCACCATGTTTATCTGTCTGGAGAACTGCAGCTCCTCTGTGAAGCCATTCCTGACATCCTAGAGTCCAACCCTCCTTTAAGTGTCCTCAAAGCACCCTATATGTACACAGTTTTGTGGGTTTTTTTCTAATCATATTGGATGGTCATTTTTAGAACACCTGTCTCTCCTATCTTCATTAGACTTTTTTGAAGCAGGGACTAGATCACATTTGCTCTATAGCCTCCAAACTTAACACACTGCCTAGCATATACAGCATTCTGTATTTGTTGAATAAATGAATGATATCATTTATACTATTTTTACCTATTATAGATAGAGCAAGAGGAGACTTACATTGGGACCACTGAAAAAAACCACGTCCATAACAGTAAAGAAAAAGCCATAGTATTTATTTAGTATTTGGTAGTAGTAACTATTATTAAAGATCAGTCTTCCAATAAGGTTACTAGATTAATTTTTAACATGGTTAAAGTCAAAGAAAAAACTGTAATTAATTCCTTAAGAGCGCTCTCTTATCATCAGCCTCCCCAAACCATAGGCTTTCAGAATGATGGCCAATATATGCTCACCTTCAGCTCCGTAAAGGAAAGAAGCCCCCTTAATGCCCACCACAAGTGGATCTAATCTGGCTGCCTCTGCTATGTGACGTCTAACCCACAACTCTGGTGAAAATGCTTACTTTGTATTTGCTTTCTGATCTGGAAGGGGTGGGAATATGTCCTTTTTTCTTGAAGGTTGTAAAGTGCTTGCACTGAGGACATGGCTTGGTGCTGGAATCAATACGGCCAAGTTCCAAGAAGTACTTATACTTGATGGAGTCTTCATGCGTTAAGTTATAGACAACAGTTGTTTCTTCCAAGAATTCAAAACACTCTGTGATGGGGCATTTGATTTCTACTTGGCCAAGTTGTACCTGCATGATGGAAGAGCAGATGGAAGGAAAAAAAAGTCACTGGTTATTTTCTTTCATTTTTTTTTTTTTTTGTATACAGTATTACTTATTTCATGATTGCAATAAAGGATTGTGTGCAATTTTTAAGATAACATAATCAATGTTAATCACCTTGATACCTGCTTTAGGCAATACCAAAATAATCACTATATAATGTTTCTGAAATGATTTACAGGGCATTTAAGTCTTCTCTGATCATTGTTTTTGTGAAAAGAAATGGACCTAAGCCACAGGCTCACCAAAGAAGCAAATGATCATCTCATGTTTCTGGAAACTGCAAGGTTACACAGCATTCAGATGATGCAGCAACTGCAAGAACTGCAGGGTCAGGCAGCATTTAGACAACATGCCAACTAAAAGGTGTTTCATATTTTTCAACATCACTGCAGAATACTTCAGCACTAAACTCTGGGCACTTTTTACTATTTTAAAAGGACAACAGAGATTCTGTAATGTAGAATGCCTAATAGTTTAAAAATGTTACAAAAAATAACCGTTTCCTCTGACTTTCTGTGTTAAGAACATAAAGTAAATAGTTCCTATATAATGAGAATCATAGGAACAAGTAAGAAAATGAAACTAGCTACAACAGTGTAAAAAAATCCTTATGAAATCTGGCTACTACTGAGATACTTTACAAAATTAATGTATTCAAAGGACTATGGCGCTAGATTAGGAGAGAAGGGAGGATACATCAAAACGTGACATTTAGTATGTGGTATGGAGTACTAGATATGGTTAGCATTAAAGATTACAGTAAAAGATTATAGCACAAAGTATGGACACAACTAATTTTTAAATGATTAAAATAAACAACTTTAAAATAATGAGTAGCTAGAGTGTTTTTCGTAAGTAGTGAACAATAACTCTTTATATTCATGGCATTACAATCTCTTTTGTCCATCCTAATGTAGTAAAGGGAGGCACTAAAAACTCCAGATGACAAACAACACCAAATCCTTTCTTTTTTTTTTGGGTGAATCTGACATTCTCAGAAAGCAAAGCCTACACACTTGCAGTAGAAAAGTATGCCATGAAGACTCAGGTAGGAGTAGGAGAAAGCCACGCAGTTTGGGGAAAGAAAAACGTCACAGAGAGCAGTTAAAAAAAGAAAACTAAATTCATAGTAACTGTTAACATTGCTATTTATCTGGCACAAGCTTGAGGTAAGGTAGTTAAGAAGTCGCAGGCTGACATGTTGAATATCAGTAAAGAACATGAGCTAAGCTGAAAGCAAAATGAAAGAGGCTGGCTTTGGATAATTCTCCTTATTAGTATTGACCTGTTAAAAGTATAAATTGTTGCATAACTTTATGCTACTATTGTACAAAACATGGCCCAGAGAGGATTTAAAAATATGTGCCCATTTTTTTCTACTTTTTCTGATGAGTCTGCTTACAGTCCCAATCAGATTTTATTATTCATGTTACAGTGTTACGATGCTATTATAATTCAAATTATGTTTTAGAATGAATTATTTTGTTCTGCCTCAAGACAAAAATTCTCAGGAGATTTTTGTGTAGATAAAAACCCCTGTGTAACATACTAAGAACCTGGTTTAATGAAGTATAGAACTTAAGCATTAAAAAATGACTAAATATTTCCTCTTTTAATATTCTGTAGACATTTATCGAGCACGATTCTGAGGCAGGTACGGGCTAGGTACTGAAGCTTTGCAGGTGCAGGTCAGTAAAGAGGCAATCAGGATGCAAAATGGTGAGTACAAGGTGTCAGGAGAAGTACAGTAACCTCAGACTTGGGGGGATCCAAAGAGGTTTCTTGGAAGAAGTGAGGTTTCAAGTGAGAGCTTAAGACTAGCAGGATTTAGCCAAACAAAGGTGAGAAGGGGTTCCAGGCAGACAAAAGAGACAACTTGGGCAAAGGCCTGGAGGAAAGAGAACACAGCACTAGCATACCCCAAATGCACATGCATCTGAACTTGTATAGCGCCCAAATGCACATGCATCTGAATTTAAAGATCACAGCCTTGGCATGGCTCTTAAAGATGAGCAGCAGCCTGGACCACAAAGTGTGAGTAAGGAAAGATGAGGCTGTTATGCAAAGATGAACCAGCTTGGACCAGAGCACAAGGGCCGAGCATGAAGCCATCTTAGGAGTCTGTATGTTTTTCCTATTTAAATAGAAAACTATGCAGTTTTCGGAATGTGAAAGATAGTTTTTTTTTAAGTCCACAGAAAATGGGCTTACTTGGGCCACCTTGAGAGGCACTTGTTATTGGGCAGCAGTACATTTTTGTGATTAAGAGCCTGAATTTTTTATTGTCAGGTCAGTGTTCGAATCCAGTCTTCCTCACCTATGAGTTTATTTTAACTATATAAATGATAACAGTGGAGGCAGCAATCTCACAGCCACTCAGGAATGGACAGGTTTTATGGAAACTGAATGCAGTTTATGGACTAGAACAATCCAAGGCAGCTAAAGAGGGCAGGTTGTCTTGATACTCCTTCAGCAGTGGGTATTTATTACTCAACCACATCAGGATACCATCCAACATCCAATCAAACACTTACTTTTCTACTGCAGTATTTCTCAAATCTGCAAACCTATTCAATTTCCATAGAATATATTACTTCCTCTAGATTTCATACCCTCTGCATTAACTATTCCTTCCATTCCCTTCTTTCTCAAGGCTCCAACATCCCTATCCTACTACATTGAACCAAAGACCTCATATTTTATTGAACACATAGAGGCAATCAGATGCATATTCCCATACCTACCCACTACCAGCTCTAGCAATTTACATCTCTGTTTTCTGTCTTCCCTCTGTAGAGGGTTGAATCTATTTCCAGAACAATTGTATACGAGTCTCTTAAAGTGTCTGTCTGTTGGGCATTCCAGTTTCCTGGCCCACTCAAGGCCTACAGAACTGGGGTCATTGTTGACAAGCCAGTAATTGGCAGTTTGGAACCGCTACTCATACAATCATTCTTCTTCATACTAACAATATCCTCTTTTTCATAATATAGTGTTACTCATCACCTATGCAATCTCTTGGCCTCTACATGGGTATCTTTTTCAAAAAAATTGTCCTCAAAAGATCACTAGCAAACAACTAATTATGATTAAGTGAAGTACACTTTTTCATGTGTTCAACAAGGTATGTATTTCATCAATTCAAGAATGCATTTAAAAATCACATTTTAATTTCTTGAAAGTCAAGTTTTTTATAATCAAAAGAAATTAGGATTGTACGTAGTTTACTTGGCAGTGTTTTTACTTTCTTGATGGTGTATAACCAAATACTGCATCCTACAATTGATCACATCTTTGATTTCAGTGAAATGTGGTTTCTGTGAGCTAAGTAGTGTGATGGACTTGTGATGAGATAAGAGGAGAGAGAAACACAGGGTTTCTACTGGAGGAAATGAATAATAAACAAGCAAATAAACAAGGCAGATTGTAACCTGTGTTATGAATGAACTACACATCATGGAAGCAATCTCTAAGGAAATGACAACCTGAGTTGAGAACTGAAAGGCCTGTCATGCAGAGAATGTGGGGAAGAGACAGCGAACAAAGGAAACAAGAACATTGGCTCCAGCCAGAAGGTGTATGATGTGCCTCTGCTCAGAGCACAGAACTCAGTGACAAAAATATATACTAAAGGAGGGAGAGAACAGTATGAGATGAAATTGGAGAGTCAAGCAGAAGGCAGATCACATGGACCTTGTTGGCCATGGTAAAAAGTCTGTATTATAGGCAATACGAATCACTGGTTTTAAGAGGAGGACTGACACGCTCTTCTTGGAGAAGAGACTGTAGAGGAATAAAAGTGAAGGCTGGGAGAATTCTCGAAGTCTGGATTCAATGGCTCTTCCCACAAGTGATGTCTAACTGTTACAGGCAGTTGATAGATGACTGAGAGGTAACAAGATGCAGGGTGTATTTTGGAAGTGGAATCAATGAGATTTTTTTAAATTGACAAAAATTTTATGTATTTATGGCATACAACATGAGGTTTTAATATATATGTACAGATCAATATATATTAATCAAGCTAATTAATAAATGCATTACTTCACTGCTAATTTTTAACAGAAGAACAAAGATCATTAATAGGAGTGGTGAGAGAGAGCATCCTCATCTTGTGCCAGTTTTCAAAGGGAATGTTTCCAGCTTTTGCCCATTCATTATGATATTGGCTATGGGTTTGTCATAAATAGCTCTTATTATTTTGAGATATGTTCCATCAATACCTAGTTTATTGAGAGTTAACATGAAGGAATGTTGAATTTTATCGGAGGCCTTTTCTGCATCTATTGAGATAATCGTGGTTTTTGTCACTGATTCTGTTTATGTGATTGATTACATTTATTGATTTGCATATGTTGAATCAGTCTTGAATCCCAGGGATGAAGCCGACTTGATCATGGTGGATAAAGTTTTTGATGTGCTGCTGGATTTGGTTTACCAGTATTTTATTGAGGATTTTCGTGTCCATGTTCATGAGGGATTTTGGTCTGAAGTTTTCTTTTTCTGTTGTGTCTCTGCCAGGTTTTGGAATCAGGATGATGCTGGCATCATAAAATGAGTTAGGGAGGAGTCCCTCCTTTTCAATTGTTTGGAATAGTTTCAGAAGGAATGATATTAGCTCCTCTGTACCTCTGGTAGAATTCAGCAGTGAATCTGTCTGGTCCTGGGCATTTTTTCGTTGGTAGGCTATTAATTACTGCCTGTATTTCATAACTTGTTATTGGTCTATTCAGGGATTCGACTTCTTCCTGGTTTAGTCTTGGGAGGGTGTATGTGTCCAGGGATTTATCCATTTCTTCTAGATTTTCTGGTTTATTTGTGTAGAGGTGTTTATAGTATTTTCTGATGGTAGTTTCTATTGCTGTGGGATCAGTGGTGATATCCCCATTATCATTTTTATTGTGTCTATTTGATTCCCCTCTCTTTTCTTCTTTATTAGTCTACCTAGTGGTCTATCTATTTTGTTATTTTTTTCAAAAACACACCTCCTGGATTCATTGATTTTTTTTAAGGTTTTTTCATGTCTCTATCTCCTTCAATTCTGCTCTGATCTTAGTTATTTCTTGTCTTCTGTTAGCTTTTGAATTTGTTTGCTCTTGCTTTTCTACAGTTGTGATGTTAGGGTATTGATTTCAGATCTTTCCAGCTTTCTGATGTGGGCATTTAGTGCTCTAAATTTCCCTCTAAACACTTCTTTAGCAGGGTCCCAGAAATTCTGGTATGTTGTCTCTTTGTTCTCATTGGTTTCAAAGAACTTCTTGATTTCTGCCTTAATTTTGTTATTTATCCAGGAGTCATTCAGGAGCAGGTTGTTCAGTTTCCATGTAGTTGTGTGGTTTTGAATGAGTTTCTTAATCCTAAGTTCAAATTTGATTGCCCTATAGTCTGAGAGACTGTATGTTACGATTTCAGTTCTTTTGCATTTGCTGAGGAATGTTTTACTTCCATTTATGTGGTTGATTTTAGAATAAGTGCCACGTGGCACTGAGACAAATGTATATTCTGTTGATTTAGGGTGGAGAGTTCTGTAGATGTCTATTACGTCCACTTGATCCAGAGCTGAGTTCAAGTTTTGGATGTCCTTGTTAATTTTCTGTCTTGTTGATCTGTCTAATGATAATGTGGTGTTAAAATCTCCCACTATTATTGTGTGGGAGTCTAAGTCTCTTTGTAGGTCTTTAAGAACTTGTTTTATGAATCAGGGTGCTCCTGTATCGGGTGCATATATATTTAGGACAGTTAGCTCTTCTTGTTGCATTGATCCCTTTACCATTATGTAATGCCCTTCTTTGTCTTTTTTTGATCTTTGTTGGTTTAAGGTCTGTTTTATCAGAGACTAGGATTGCACCCCCTGCTTTGGTACATGCATCCCGGAACTTAAAGTAAAATTATTTTAAAAAAGAAAAAAAAAATGTGGTACATATGCACCATAGAATACTATGCAGCCATAAAAAGGAATGAGGCCATGTCCTTTATAGGGATGTGGATGGAGCTGGAAGGTATTATCCTCAGCAAACTAAAGCAGGAACAGAAAACCAAACATCACATGTTCTCACTTATAAGTGGGAGTTGAACAACAAGAACACATGGACATAGCAGGGGTGGGGGGCAGGAGGGAACAACACACACTGAGCCTGTCAGGGGACGGGGAGGAGGGAGGGAGAGCATTAGGAAAAACATCTAATGCATGTGGGGCTTAGTACCCAGGTGACGGGTTGATAGTTGCAGCAAACCACCCTGGCACATATTTACCTATGCAACAAATCTACACATCTGCACATGTATCACAGAACTCAAAAAATTAAATTAGAAAAGAAAGATCATTAATACACCAAAAAAACTTGTATCAAGCTCCTAACAATAGGATGGGTAATATAAAAAGTTCATAGTATAAAGTGAATTAAGCCATGAATCCTGCCTTCATAGACCTTGAGAATGTAGCAATTAAATTGGTATTGATAGTCTTCTAGCAATTGGGATTTGTTGGTATTAAGTCACCTAATATTTACCCAATAGTTTAAAAAACTTTTTATTAGGGATAATTAAAAGTATATGTGAAGGGTGGCAGATTGGCCTTATGAATCCTTAAACAGCCATCCTCTAGCTTACGTTGTCAACTTAGAGCCAATCTTATTTCTTCGATACCCTGAGTAATACGGCCCTCCCATGTTATTTTGAAGAAAATACCAGATATCATGTCATTTCATTCATAAATATTTCAGTATGGGGCTAAAAAATTAAGAAGTCTTTTTAAAATCATAACCATGATACCATATATCTCCAAAAATGTCAATTTTTTAGTATCAAGTTAACATTCTAAATAACATATCATCTAATTCTGTTTACTGGATTTTATCTCCTATTAAGTACTTAAAGATATTTTGCTGCTCTGTGTGTTCAATGTTAATATAACTATTTATATCACTGAAAAAGATGCTCTTCAGTTTTTCTGAACAAAAACATTTCCAACCTTGAAAGAAAAAAATTGCTTAACTCTAAAGGCATCTATAAGGCATCATTAAGAGACACTATTATCCACTTAACGTTCAAGCTACATGGCTAATTTGCCACCTGGGAGAACTCAAAAGTAACTTAATGACTCAGGTGATGAAGACCTTTGGAAAAGTGGCAGACTAATTAATTAAATTCTCCAAAGAAAAGGATGAGAAAAAGTACAAATCTTGGGCCTCATTGCTCAATTTATCAAATGTGTGGTTTATGACTCTGAACATGGTTTTAAGTGTTGGTCATGATAGTTTACAAGGTGCTTTGGATTTTGCTCATTTGGTACTACAGGATTTCATATTTCCTCTGTTTTGAAAAATGGAAATATGTTAATATGACAGAGAGAAAAGAATATTGTAACGAAAGCAGTAACAATAATCACAAAATATACATAGATCTACTACAGGCAAAGCACAGCTCCAGGTAGTTTGTGTGGATTAATTACTTTGAAGTGCACCATAGGGGCAGATTGATTTCAGACTCACTGATGTCCCCATCACTTTACTCATCAGTGATTATGCAAAGGTACCTGCTCTACTGACCCATATGGGCTTTTGTTTATTCAGAAGCTACTACAGGGCTTAGTGCTAGATGCCTTTGAATTTTTCTAAAAATGATTTTAAAAAATCAAGTAAAAACTTCTAAAAATCTTTTAACTCTAAGCAAGATAAATACAGTACAAAGAAAACCACATTTAAGTACATCAACTAAAAGTGATATACCAAACACACAGTAACAAGAAGCAATCAGAGGAAAAGGCATATTCCCAAGTCGAAAACTTCAGCCTCAAGTGCCTTGCTGGTAGCTTGCTGTTTAAAAGCTACTCAGTTTTTGGTATTTTGATACAACAGCCCGAATAGACTACTACTCTTGATCTAGAAAAATAAAGTCATAAAACTATTTCTGCCAGAAATAAGACTGATCATAAAGCTACAGGAATTACATTAGTATGACAGTGGCACAAGGATAGATAATAGAACAATGGAACAGAAAAGAGAATAGAACAAAACCACTTCCATACGAACACTACAGAGCAGTGGGGAGGGTGCTTTTTTTTTTTTCAATAAATTGTGCTGTTGGTTTAATATCCATTAAAAAAATCAGTCTTGAAGAATCGCCACACTGTCTTCCACATTGGTTGAACTAATTTACACTCCTACCAACAGTGTAAAAGCATTCCCATTTCTCCACATCCTCTCCAGCATCTGCCGTTTCCTGGCTCTTTAATCGCCATTAATCGCCATTCTAACTGGTATGAGATGGTATCTCATTGTGGTTTTGATTTGCATTTTTTCTAATGACCAGTGATGATGAGCATTTTTTCATGTTTGTTGGCTGCATAAATGTCTTCTTTTAGGAAGTGTCTGTTCATATCCTTCACCTACTTTTTGATGTTTTTTTTTTCTTGTAAATTTGTTTAAGTTACTTGTGGATTCTGGATATTAGCCCTTTGTCAGATGGATAGATTGCAAAAATTTTCTCCCACTCTGTAGGGTGCCTGTTCACTCTGATGATAGTTTCTTTTGCTGTGCAGAAGTTCTTTAGTTTAATTAGATCCCATTTGTCAATTTTGGCTTTTGTTGCAATTGCTTTTGGATCTGGAGCGAGGAATACCATTTGCCCCAGCAATCCCATTACTGGGTATATACCCAAAGGATTATAAATCATTCTACTATGAAGACACATGCACACGTATGTTTATTGCAGCACTATTCACAATAGCAAAGACTTGGAACCAACCCAAATGCCCATCAATGATAGACTGGATAAAGAAAATGTGGCACATATATAGCATGGAATAATATGCAGCCATGAAAAAGAATGAGTTCATGTCCTTTGCAGGGACATGGATGAAGCTGGAAACCGTCATTATCAGCAAAGTAACACAAGAACAGAAAACCAAACACTGCATGTTCTCACTCATAAGTGAGAGTCGAAAGATTAGAACACACGGGCACAGGGAGGGGAACATCACACACCAAGGCGTGTCAGAGGGTAGGGGGCAAGGGGAGGGATAGCATTAGGAGAAATAACTAATGCATGCGGGGCTTAAAGCCTAGATGACAGGTTGATGGGTGCAGCAGACTACCATGGAACAAGTATATCTATCTAACAATCCAGCACGTTCTGCACATGTATCCCAGAACTTAAAATATAATAAAATAAATACATAAATAAAAGTAAAATTGAAAAAAAAAAAACTTCAACAGATGAGGAGCTGCAAAAAAAACCCACATACACACACACACACACACACACAAATCAGTCTTGACTTTTACCTCAAACCAGGTAGACTGAAACTGTAAATATAAAAGGTGAATGAAAAAGTTTCTAAAGATAATAAAATAGAATATCTTGGGGGCGTGCCCAAGATGGCCAAATAGGAACAGCTCCAGTCTCCAGCTCCCAGTGTGAGCAACACAGAAGACGGGTGATTTCTGCATTTTCAACTAAGGTGCAGACTGGCACCTCACACCTCACATGGTGGGGTACATCCCTGAGACGAAGCTTCCAGAGCAAGAATCAGACAGCAACACTTGCTGTTCAGCAATATTCTATCTTCTGCAGCCTCCGCTGCTGATAC
>NW_012115500.1:3681399-3695264 GCF_000951035.1 Colobus angolensis palliatus | reverse complement strand
AGGAGATATACCTAATGTAAATGATGAGTTAGTGGGTGCAGCACACCAACATGGTACATGTATACATATGTAACAAACCTGCACATTGTGCACATGTACCCTAGAACTTAAAGTATAATAATAATTAAAAAAAAAAAATAAAAAAATAAAAAAGAATATCTTCATGACGTCGGGGAAGAGAAAGATTTCTTACACATGATATTAAAAATACCATAACATTTTGATAAATTGGATTCATTATAATTTAAATCTTTGTTTACCAATTGATATTGTTAAGAGAGAAGAGATGTAAACAAAAGTGTGAGAAGAGATTTGGAATACATAAATGACAAGTTTTGTATATCCAGAACATACAAAGAACTCCAAAGCAATGAGAAACATGCCGACAACAAACCCATAAGAAAAACAGTCGAGACTTTATGGGTACTTCATAAAAGACAATGTTCAAATGACCAGTGAGCATATGAAAATGTGTTCAACTTCATGGGTCATCAGGGCAAAGTATAATAAAACCACACTCGCATGCAATTTGGAAAGAATTGAGTTATCATAGTACTTAAAAGTTCACCAAAATAATGTTTAAATATTACAGTTAAAATAATAACTGTACAATTAATGAGACATTTATGTTTTATGAAACCAGTCCAAATATACTTTTCTATAATAATCTTTTTTATATTACTTAAACTTTTCTTCCCTTCTTACTATCTGAACGTTTGTACTCCCTTATCCTCTTATGCAAAATTTTAAATTTTTAATTCAGTTTTTAAAATAAGTTCAAAAATTATCATAGTTCATCAACCAAAAAGTATAAAATAGGCATACAATTATCTCTTACAACTGTCCTCTTTTCTCCATTCATCCCACAAAATAGTTGTCATTTCCTTCCAGGAAATTGTGAAGCGTATACATGAAATACAAATATACATATTTTATCCTTTTTTAACTTAAATATTTAACTCAAATGTTAGCATATAATATTCACCTAGCTTTCTTTACTTGACAAAATATTTTGGAGGTAAGATATATATATATATATATATATATGGCATAAGTGTTTCCTAACTATGGTAGATATTAGATGCAGAATTGACAGTAAAACCAAATCTTTCAATTGGTCTTGAAAACAAGACAGATTATTGAGAATTATGGGTATAGAGTTCTACCTATCAAAATTGAATTAGGAATATTATTTAAGTTTGTTTCTGAATACCTTTGTTAGTCTCAGTTTCTATCCCACATCCTTGCACTAATGAATTGTGGGTTTTCTCCTAACCCTCTTTACTGTATGGTGGAGAAAGCAGCTGATATGGTTTGGCTGTGTCCCCACCCAAATCTCAACTTGAATTGGATTTCTCAGAATTCCCACTTGTTGTGGGAGTGACCCATGGGGAGGTAACTGAATCATGGGGGGCCAGTCTTTCCCATGCTATTCTTGTGATAATGAATAAGTCTCACAAGATCTGATGGGTTTCCACTTTTGCATCTTCCTCATTTTCTCTTGCTGCTGCTATGTAAGGAGTGCCTTTCACCTCCCACCATGATTCTGAGGCCTCCCCAGACACGCGGAACTGTAAGTCCAATTAAACCTCTCTCTCTTCCCAGTCTCGAGTATGTCTTTGTCAGCAGCGTGAAAACGAACTAATATAGTAAATTGGTACCAGTAGAGTGGGGCGTTGCTGAAAAGATACCCTAAAATGTGGAACCAACTTTGGAACTAGGTAACAGGCAGAGGTTGGAACAGCTTGGAGGGCTCAGAAGAAGATAGGAAAATGTAGGAAAGTTTGGAACTTCTTAGAGACTGGTTGAATGGCTTTAATGAAAATGCTAAAAGCGATATGAACAATAATGTCCAGGCTGAGGTGGTCTCAGATGCAGATGAGAAACTTGTTGGGAATTGGAGCAAAGGTGATTCTCATTATGATTGAGCAAAGAAACGCAGCATTTTGCCCCTGCCCTAGAGATTTGTGGAATTTTGAACTTGAGAGAGATGATTTAGAGTATCTGGTGAAAAAAATTTCTAAGTAGCAAAGCATTTAAGAGGTAACTTGGGTGTTGTTAAAAGCGTTCAGTTTTTAAAGGGAAACAGAGCATAAAAGTTTGGAAAATTTGAAGCCTAACAATGTGATAGACAAGAAAAAACCCATTTTCCAGGGAGAAATTCAAGCCAGCTGCAGAAATTCGCATACATAGCAAGGAGCCTAATGTTAATCCCCAAGATCATGAGGAACATGTCTCCAGGCCATGTCACAGACCTTCATGGCAGCCCCTCACATCACAGGCCCAGAGACGCTGGCAGAAAAAGTGGTTTCGTGGGCTGGGCCCACAGTCCCCGGGGTGTGTGCAGCTGAGGGACGTGGTGCCCTGTGTCCCAGCTGCTCCAACCATGGCTAAAAACGGGCCAACAGACAGCTTGGGCTGTGGCTTCATAGGGTGGAAGCTCCAAACCTTGGCAGCTTCCATGTGGTGTTCAGCCTGCAAGTGCAAAGAAGTCAAGAACTGAGGTTTGGAAACCTCTGCCTACATCTCAGAAGATGTACGGAAACGCCTGGATGCCCAGGCAAAAGTGTGCTGCAGGGTCAGGGCCGTCATGTAGAACCTCTGCTAGGGCAGTGCGGGAGTAAAATGTGGGGTCGGAGCCCCTACACAGTGTCCCTACTGGGGCACTGCCTAGTGGAGCTGCGAGAAGAGGGCCACTGTCCTCCAGAACTCAGAATGGTACATCCACCGACAGCTTGCACCGTGTGCCTGGAAAAGCCACAGACACTCAATGCCAGCCCATGAAAGTAGCTAGGAGGGAGACTGTACCCTGCACAGCCACAGATGCAGAACTGCCCAAGACCATGGGAACTCACCTCTTGCATCAGCGTGACCTGGATGTGAGACCTGGAGTCAAAGGAGATCATTTTGGAACTTTAAAATTTGACTGCCCCACTGGATTTCAGACTTGCATGGGTCCTGTGAACCCTTTGTTTTGGTCAATATCTCCTATTCGGAATGACTGTATTTCCCCAATACCTGTATTCCGATTGTACCTAGGAAGTAACTAGTTTGCTTTTGATTTTACAGACTCTTAGGCGGAAGGGAGTTTCCTTGTCTCAGATGAGACTTTGGACTGTGGACTTTTGGGTTAATTCTGAAATGAGTTGACTTTGGGGGACTGTTGGGAAGGCATGACTGTTTTTGAAATGTGAGAACATGAGATTTAGAGGGGCCAGGGGCAGAATGATATACTTTGGCTGTGCCCCCACTGATATCTCAACCTGAATTGTATCTCTCAGAATTCCTACATGTTGCGGGAGGAACCCAGTGGGAGGTAACTGAATCATGGGAGCCAGTCTTTCCCATGCTATAGTGAATAAGTCTCACAAGATCTGATGGGTTTATCAGAGGTTTCTGCTTTTGCTTCTTCCTCATTTTCTCTTGCTGCTGCCATGTAAGAAGTGCCTTTCACCTCCCGCCATGATTCTGATGCCTCCCCAGCCACGTGAACTCTTAAATCCAATTATACCTGTTTTTCTTCCCAGTCTGGGGTACGTCTTTGTCAGCAGCATGAAAACAGAGTAACAAAGCAGCTATGTCCTAAGTAAACTACGCCCTATGGGAATCCCACCCTACACAATGCTGTCGTCATCTGAGTTAATTCACAGAAAGCAATGTTCATTTTATGTAGCTGATTTCAAGAAATTTTTTTATTCCAAAACTTTTCATCTTTAAAACTACTTAACAGATACAACAAGATCATTTCTTATGATAATAATTGCAAACCTGGGAGGTAATCAATGTTTGACACTTTAAAAAAATACATGTTCTACATTTTTACTAACAACATTTAAACTTTTCCCCCTACAGATTTTGGTCTTTCAAAACTGGCAAGTATCAATGCCTTCTTAGATGTTAAACCAAGTTAACATAGTTCTTTAACAGAAATTTCAACGGAACCTTCTCATGCCAAAACAAAGTATCTTTGTGCACCATAAACCCAGTTCTACGAATGGTCTGTTCATTACCTGGAGATTTTAGATTCAATAAAGAAAGAAATAATTTCTTCTTTCCTGGCTTCTATTCATTACTTCCAAATATAAAATGCTGTTTAGTGTAGAGGAACCATATTTTCCTTTATATCCCCCAGGAACTAAATTAAAGTGTATTTGAATATGAAAAAAGAAAAGAATACAAATGTTTTTAAAAAGCTGTCTTTGCTTTTGATGTTTAATACCTTCAAAATAGGGAGAAAACTTATTGTAGGAATATAACAATGTGTCTTAAAAATATTACTGGATTAGAGAGGTGTCCAAAAAAGACTTTCATGCTGAAAGAATATACTCCAAACTCTTACTGCAAAGTTTGCAATTAGGTTGAAAGGGGGTTGGAATATTCAGTTTTAAACATCTTGTTACTGAAAATACATTTTAGAGAATCCTGTTCTGCTTCAAACTGAGCTTTCTAATTTCTTTGGGTGATTCAAATACAGTTAAAACTTCTTGATTTATCTATTGGTCAACCAGGTAAATATTTTATCACATGTTACGACTGAGATAGATCAAATGTGAAGTTTGATTGAAATAATTCACTTAAGAAAACTAGCTAAGATAAAATATATAAAAAGGCAGTAAGGAAGCACATCAGAAGACTTACATAAACAGTAAAAAAGGCCCAGTGGAACACATCACAGTAATTTAACAGAGTAAATAATAAGTAAAACTAAAAAAGAAAAAACACTTGTTTTAAAACGCTCTTACACCATTCTCTTTTAAGTGAAACATAGGTACAAGTGTAAAAAGAGAATAATTGCATAATTTAAGGATTTTCATATAGTGCAATTTTGCATTAGTTATTATTTCCAGTTTTATTTTATGCTCTTTCCACTTTTTAATAATGAATTACAATAAATTTTGTCATAATATATATTCTAGAAACATATTTCTTTTGGAACCACACGAAGTATATACACTGAGAAACTCAGTGTGGTTCCAAAAGAAATTTTGCATTATATTCACTCAGTATAGTTCCAAAATATACACTGTATACACTATACACACTCAGTGTAGTTCCAAAAGAAATATATAAAAACCTAATAAAAAAATGGGCAAATTATTTGAATAGACATTTCTCAAAAGAAGACCTACAAATGGCAAACAGGCATATGAAAAGGTGCCCCTAACCTGGGGTCCTCAAATTATCTTTGTGTGTCATTCACGTGTGTATCATTGGGAGTAGATACTCCTAGATTTTGTCATATATTTAAAGGGGTACTAAACCAAAAAAGGGGGATTAAGATAAACTAACAAACTATATTTGGTATTAAGAATAGGACACACAGGAGGCCAAAACAAACCTGGACAAATGGGATCACATTAAGTTAAAAAGCTTCTACACAGCAAAGGATATAACCAACAAAGTGAAGAGACAACCCACAGAATGGGAGAAAGTATTTTCAAACTACCCTTTGACAAGAAATTAATCACCAGAATATATAAGGAGCCCAAACAACCTTATAGGAAAAAAATCTAATAATCCGATTAAAAAATGGGCAATGACTTGAATAAACATTTCTCAAAAAGAACACATAAAAATGGTAAACAGACATATGAAAAGGAAGGAAGGAAGGGATATTTCCAAGTATCAGCATCACTGATATCAGAGAAATGTAAATCAAAACTACAAGAGATCTCACCCCAGTTAAAATGGCTTGTATCCAAAAGACAGGCAATAATAAATACTGGCGAGGATATGGAAAAAAGGGAACCTTTGTACACTTTTGGTGGGAATTTAAATTAGTACAACCACTATTTCTAGGATGATTATTTCCACCTGTCTTGTCAGGAATCTCACCTCCCTCTGCTAACTTCAGACACTCAAGTTGATAAGCATGCTCAAGTTTCTCCCAATATAAAAGCAAAGGAAAACAAAAAACTCATTAGGATTGTGTGCCTTGGTCTCCACTCCTTAACCTCTTTCCATTTGCAGCCAAATGAAAGATTATTTAATGTTCTTGTGTTCATGTCCACATTTAAAAACCCACTGCTATCTGTCTCACTTCCTCCACTTTCAGTCATTCTCTACAAAACTATCAATCACTTTCTGGTTACTAAATATCTATTTGAATCCCTACCTTGCTGCCTGCCTCCTTTGCAGCATCTGACACTGTTGAGTTCTGTTTCTCAACAGTGACCCTAGCACATCACATTCTTGACTTTCCTGATTTCTTTCTGTCCCCTGTATCCTCCTTTGTGTATTTTTTCTGCGTCTATCCTTTAAGGCTTCCTGAGTCTCTGAAGTTGCATTTATAATGGGTTGCTCTCATTAGTTAATCTTTCTGAGAGTTAGTTACTCTTCCACCCTCATGGTTTCAACTCCACATATATATATATAGTGAAAGCTTCCACATGTTAAACATCAGTTCAGATCTCTATACTAAGCTTCTGATATCTATGTTTAATTCCCTACTTGATGTCTTCAGTCAAATACCTCAAACTCAACAGTCTAAAAACAAACTCATCACTTCCCATGACCCCTGAATGCCCACTTTCACTCAAGTTCATTTTTTTTTTTTTTTTGAGACATAGTCTCACTGTGTCACCCAGGCTGGAGTACAGTGGCATGATCTCAGTTCACTGCAACATCTGCCTCCCAGGCTCAAGTGATTTTCTCGTGCCTCAGCCTCCTGAGTTGCTGGGATTCCAGACATGCATCACCACACCCGGCTAATTTTTGGTATTTTAGTGGAGATGGGGTTTTACCATGTTGCTCAGGGTGGTCTCGAACTCCTGACCTCAGGTGATCCGCCTGCTTCAGCCTCCCAAAGTGAGCCACCGTGCCTGGCCTCCTTCATGTTCCTTATCATGAAAATGGCACAGAAAGCAAAGTAATAACCCCTCCCGACTTTTCTTCTGCTTCCTCTCTCCCTCAACCATCAACAAAATCCTACTTCATTAATTCTTCAAACAATCATTTACATCTTTTGATCTCCAATGCTACTAAGTTAGTCCAGGCTCTGGAGTACTTTTTGTTTCATTTTGTTTACCTCGCATATTTGTGGTGAAAGTACTTGAAATCTACTCTTTTGGCAATTTTCAAGTATACAATGCATAGTTATTAACTAAATCACCACGTTGTACAACAGGTTGCTTGAACTTATTCCTCCTAACCGAAATTGTGCATGTTTTGAACAACATCTCCTTAGTCCTTTTCCCCTGACACCCATCCCCTGGTGACCAACATTCTATTTTCTGCTTCTATGAGTCTGATTTTTTAAGATTCCATATATAAGTGGGACCATGTGGCATTTGTCTTTCTGTGCCTGGTCTATTCTACTCAACATAATGTCCTCCAGGTTCATCTATATTGCTGCAAATGACAACATTTCCTTCTTTTTAAAGACTGACTATTATCCCATGGTTAAATATATCAGATATTCTTTATCCACTCATCTATCAATGGGCACTTAGGTGGTTTCCATATCTTGGCTACTGTGAACAGTGCACAATGAGCATGGGAGTACAGCTATCTCTTCAGCATACTAATTTCATTTCCTTGAGACATAGATGCAATAGTGAGATTCTGGATCATCTGGTAGTTCTATTTTAAGTTTTTTGAGGATCCTCCATACTGTCTTCTGTAATGGCTGTACTACTTCACATTCCCACCAAGAGTATACAAGGGTTCCCTTTTCTCTGGAGCACTCTTTTTAAAACACAGTCTGATCATATAACTCCAGTAATTAAAATACTTCAATAATGCCCTTGTGTTCAGGATAAGGTGAAAACTCCCTCCATGTGAAAATGTGACCACTTTTCTGGACTCCCTTTTGCCCCATTGCAGGCTATGACTCAGTCATATTTGATTTTGTCTCTGGGCCCTTCTGTATGCTTTTGTTCTACCCAGGACATACTTTACACATATTTTTCTTGCTTAAATACTTCAGGTCTTACCTTAGACATTAAATTCCTTTGGAAGCCTTTTGTAATCCCTCAAAACTGTATCAGGTGATCCTTAACAGGACTTGCTCCTGTAGCAACCTGTGCTTATTCCTGTCATTTTTACTTATCCTACTATAGCATAATTGTCTGTTTTCCCTATTATCCTATGAATTCTTTGAGGGCAGAAACTGTGCCTTGTTTATTCTTACATCTCTAATACTTTGCTCACTAACCTGACATAAAGTAGTTGCTTAAGAAATAATTGCTGAAATTCAAAAAGAGGTTAATAGAGATAGTGTAAGATTTTTCTAAATAATGATCTCTAGCCACAGAAAACTCAAGGTCAAGCAGGGCCATAGGTGACAAAGGACAGCACCAGGCCACTAGTCCAAGGGGCATTAATTAAAGGGAAGGAAGTGTGATTACGTATGTTTGTTTTGTCTAGGGTGTAATGTGTAATTGTAAGTAGAAAAATCAGCATCCTGTTCTGGACTATTCTAAGGGGTTCATGGGGTGGGGAGAGATGACAGCCAAATTGGCCTTGATCATTGGTTTATAAGAAGATAAAAATGTTCAGTCTTAACTACCAGGGCAGAGGCCGCATGTAGGCCAGAAGTCCAGCCTCCCTTAAAGGAACAACCACACCCCTGGCTGGCTGCAGTTCAGTTGTTGCTCTCAATGAGGTAATTGAAAGAAAAAGGGCAGAGATGTAGAGAAGGAAAACCCTTCTGGCTCTGTCAGTCTGCTCATCCTTCCTAGTCCAACTTCCTCCGAGTTTCCTAGGCTGAACAGGTTAAAGAACGTTAATTGTTACTTATTTTTGTTAATGTGCTAATTTTCAAAACTGTTAATGCCTAAAATTTCACTGAACTCGTACTGTATATAATGGAGCTATATAAATTGTACCTAGCTATTGAATACTCTCTTCATGTTTTGAGGGAGAATAGAAATGTGTTTTCTCCTATAAACCAAATAGATCTGCTGTGGGCCTCACTCGCTAGAACCAGCAGGAAAGCAGGCCAGGCATGGTGGTGCAGGCCTGTAATCCCAGCAATTTGGGAGGCCGAGGTAGGTGGTCACCTAAGGTAAGGAGTTCGAGAGCAGCCTGGCCAGCATGGTGAAACCCCGTCTCTACTAAAAATACAAAAATTAGCCAGGCGTGGTGGCGCATGCTTGTAATCCCAGCTAACTGGGAGGCTGAGGCAGGAGAATGGCTTGAACCTGGGAGGCAGAGGTTGCAGTGAGCTGAGATCACGCCAGTGCACTCCAGCCTGGGTGACAGAGTGAGACTCCGTCTCAAAAAATCTGGGGAAGGCGTGGGAAAGTGTTTAATGACAATCCTGGGAGTGAGTGGTCTTACTTATTGAAGAGCACAATGTTTGATCTTCCTAGTCAATTTTTCAGTTATACAGGGAAACTAAGTTCACTGTGTTTGTGCAGCTGATAAATGATTTTATAAAGGAAACTGGGAAAACAGAAAAATGGGGAAAAAATCAGGCTTTGTCTTACCATCCCAATACTATTAATATTAACATTTTCATATAATTCCTTGTAGAATATATGATATCTATTCTACATGTACTCTGAATTCAACTTGGTATCTTGCTTTTCCATGTAACATAAGGTAAGCATTTTCCACGTTATTACTGTCATTGTTTCTGAACATTGTATAATACTTCAGAGAGTAGAGGAACTACAGTTAAACTCCACATGGAGGCTGTCTCCAACTTAATGCTATTATAAATAACGTGGGACGAATAACTTTTGCATAAAGTTTATTCTGGGTTTCCTTAGGGTGGATTCCTAAAACTGAAAATATTGGGTTAAAGTATCTGATTACTGTAAGACTTTTACCACATATTGCCAAACTGCTTTCTAAAAGCTGTATTTATTTACACTCCGTGATAGTAAATACAACTTGCTATGATGAGTTCTATCATTTAGAAAAATAAGCATACAAACAAAAAAATGCAAAAACCCTCTGAAACTTTTGCCTTTAATTTGATAAGCAAAAATGGCAATATCATTATTTTAATGCTTGTGTGTATCTTACTAATTATAAGCTTTAATATATGTTAAGAGTATTTATTTGTTGTTTTCCCCTCTTCTATGAATTTTCTAGGCATGTGTTGACCTGTAATAGTCCATACATAGTATATAGTATTCATGGAGATTAAATAATATTCTATGTGAAGTAAAAATAGTTTCCAACAAGTCAAGCCACAGTAGCACGTCTTTATCTAGAATCCTACTCTGAAGAGACGTTTACTTGGCAGCCCAGTTGCAGTAATTAACATCAGAAAGCAGAGCAATTAAAAAAAAAAAAAAAGGCAACAACAACCAGCTCTCACGTCCATGAATCATGGTTCTATAAAGTCCCAAACCATCTGGTTGACTGGGCTCCAGCCCTCCATTCTGAGAAAGACCTGCATGATAGTAGTAAAAACTAGGGGGACTTGTGAATGCCAAATGCTCACAGAATATTGTCTGCCTCTGAAATCATTTCACATTCTCTACCCTTTTAATAACAGATATTGATTTGTCTCAAGCCCTCTTTCTCTGGATTATATACTTCTCATAGGCACATACCACATTTTATTTGTCTTGGCATCTTAGGGAACACCAGGACCTTGCCCTGCACACAGTAAGCACTTAGTATTTGTTTGTCGAAACACACTAAAATAGTATAATCAAGACCTTGGCAGACATCTGAGCCCAAGCCAGCAGGTGTCTGTGAATTGCACTGGTAGCTGTTTATCATTCTCATGAACAGCTCTAAGTTCTGCTGAAGGTGGGAAGTCTGCCACAGGGAACTCACCCCAGCAGCACTGCATGGGAAAAGCGGCACAGAGACCAGCACTTGGCCCCTTGAGACAGGCGGGATGCCTTTACAGCACCTGGCGTCCCTCGCCCAGGGTTACTGTGCTCTTCACAAAGCTGACTAAGCTAAGAGGCAAACAGCAACTTTAATCTGTTGGGCAAAAACGGCAACATGTTATTTTAATATACATTATTTTAATAGAGGATTTTTTCACTTTCCCAAAAATAAAAATAAAAATAAAACAATGATGACAGGTGATTTTCAAGGAAAGGGATTTTCAAAGGGTGTACAACTGAAGTGGCAACCTGGATTTTCATTCTAACACCTCGATGCTATTAGATCACATATTTTCAAAACATTTAACTAACATCTAGTCCACGTTTTAGGAAAACTGTTGATTGCCTTCAATTCCATTCTAGGTGAAGAGTTTCATAAAATCGAAACTTCAAACTCTTTACCAAGTCCCTGTATTGGCAAAGAATCTACTAAAGCACTTAAAAAAAATACACAAACCCTCCTTTTTTCTCATTTTATGCATAACCTTTAAGAGTTAGCAGAGTTCTTTTATTTAATCAAAATATAATAATCTCATCAGGAAACTTGGCACAAATAAAGTGGTTTTAACCTCATATAAACTCCATATTCATATTTTCCTAATTGTTTCCCAAATGTTCTTTACGGCTTATTAAAAAAAAATTAGTACTCAATCAAGGATCACACAATAACTGTCATTTTTCTTTCACCTGTTTTAATCCTTCTACTTCATAAAAAAAAAAAAACCTGTAATTAAAAATTTGAAATAGGCATGTTTTGTAGAATGTGCCACGATCTGAATTTGTCAATTATTTCCTTGAAATAAAAGTCTTTTTTAATTATTTTTGGTGATGGGTATGTAATCTGTAGTTGATACTTAACCATGCAACTATATTGTGTTCCCCAACAACTTTACCTAGTGGTTTCACCATCCACTGATGACCTGAATCAAACACTGCATGGGTGGTTACAAAATTTTGATCTTTCTAGTTCTATTGTTCCTTCTACATTTATTAGCTCACATTCTTCTGTTTAAAAAAGCATTTTCATGCCACTTTAAAAAAAAATCACCACAAACTTAATATTCTATCTTTTTTTATTCCATATGTTATAATCCATTACTCTCTTTCAAATTGTCCCAATTTGACCAGTGGTGATCTCTTTAACTCATGATCCTTCTGATGGGTCTGCATTAGTCTTGAATGATTCCTTATCCTGCAGCCCAGATCAGCTGATTCTCCAGAGTCCTGTTTCTTTTAGGGGAGAATGATATTTTGAAACCAAGGTCCACACTTTAGATGCATTTATTTCTACTAGAATATCACTGCCTGTAGGCTCTTTTGGTGATGAGTCGTTTATCAGTTGTATGCAGATTTCTTCCCTTTGTTTTAAATCACAATTTCACACTGATGCCTCAGATTCTAACCCAATACTACAAGGGTTCTCCTTCATCTTCCCTCATTCCATATTTGTAACTCTCTTCTCCCACAGTCAGAATACAGATATGAACTTACTTATTAACTTGCTTTGTCTTCTCATACATACAGAAGTTTCCTAAGTACTGTACCAACAAACTGGCACCAACAAACCACTACATACAGACCAAGATTTTTTGAAATTCTTTTTCTACTCAGAACATAGAGCACTGTGTTTAAAAATTGCCTGAATGAATTTTTCTGTGTGATTATGCAATCAATTTGATAAATAGCTTAGTTCCTTGGTTTCTGCTCTTAGTCTTTTTTCAGGCTTGCTTTCTAAAAAATCCTTTTTGATTTAATTTCATTTTTGCTAAGTAAAAATTAATACGGTCCAAATGTCAAAACGACATGAAAAGTATACTAGGAGTATTTTCACTCAGAGAGTATTTGTACTTAGAAAGGTATACTCAGAGTATTTTTACTACACACTATCTCTTTCACAGCATTCCCACTCACCTCTATAGGTGACCCTTTCATTGTTTCTAGTTTATCCTTTCCATGTTTCTTCTTGAAAAATAAGCAATCAGATTCATATACTCCTATTTTTCTTTCATGTTGCTCTAAAGTATTTTAATCTAATTGAAGAGATAAAGAATTCTCACATAAAAGTTAGCTAAAGAATACCAGGCAGAATATTGGTGCCAGAAGTAGTACAGAAAATACATATACTTTCAGTAAATATTCTGGTGGTCTTCTCTAGTGTATCTGTAAGAGATATTTAGAGACAGAATGACAATCTGAATGACAATCAGATTAATCATGCTTGGAATTTAACAATCTATAAACTTCCAAAGCTTTGCATTACCAAAACATAGTACAGTAAGATTCTTTTCCTAACTGAAGACAATTTTCAATTCTAACACAAATGGTAGTCATTATGTGCATTTATTCTCAAACATCAAATGAGCACTAACAATGTGCCATGCACTTGAGAAGGAGCTATTACACATAGAAAATACTGGAAACATGAAAACCTGCCTTAGAACCAAATTTTAGAAATGTTTAGCAACCTAAGTAGGTATAAGCTAAAAGCTAGCTTTTTTATTTTTAAATGTATTTTATTTTTAATATTTTTATTTTACTTTAGGTTCCAAGATACATGTACAGAATGTACAGGTTTGTTACATAGGTATACGTGTGCCACAGTGGTTTGCTGCACCTATTGACCTGTCCTCTAAGTTCCCTCCCTTTGTCCCCAGCCCCCTAACAGGCCCTGGTGTGTGTTGTTCCCCTCCCTGTGTCTGTATGTTCGCATTGTTCAATACCCACTTATTGGCAGCTGAACTCTCACTCACTTACGAGAACATGTTTGGTGTTTGGTTTTCTGTTTCTGTGTTAGTTTGCTGAGGATGATGGCTTCCAGCTTCATCCATGTCCCTGCAAAGGATATGATCTCATTCCTTTTTACGGCTACGTAGTATTCCATGGAAAATACACCATTAATTTTTATACACTTCCTCATTGATTCTAATTTCCTACTATTTCTTTTTTAATTATACTTTAAGTTCTGTGATACACGTGCAGAACATGAAGGTTTGTTACATAGGTATACATGTGCCATGGTGTTTTGCTGCACCCATCAACCCATCATCTACATTAGGTATTACCTAA
>NW_012115500.1:3622012-3680564 GCF_000951035.1 Colobus angolensis palliatus | reverse complement strand
ATTCTCCTGCCTCAGCCTCCCGATTAGCTGGGATTACAGGCATGCACCACCAAGTCCGGCTAATGATAGTTTCTTGTGATGTGCAGAAGCTCTTTAGTTTAATTAGATCCCATTTGTCAATTTTGGCTTTTGTTGCCATTGCTTTTGGTGTTTAGTCAGGAAGTTGTTGCCTATGCCTATGTCCTGAATGGTATTGCCTAAGTTTTCTTCTAGGGTTTTTATGGTTTTAGGTCTTATGTCTTTAATCCATCTTGAGCTAATTTTTGTATAAGGTGTAAGGAAGGGGTCCAGTTTCAGTTTTATGCATATGGCCAGCCAGTTTTCCCAACACCATTTATTAAATAGGGAATCATTTCCCCATTGTTTGTTTTTGTCAGGTTTGTCAAAAATCACATGGTTGTAGATGTGTAGCATTATTTCTGAGGTCTCTATTCTGTTCCATTGGTCTATATTTCTGTTTTGGTACCAGTACCATGCTGTTTTGGTTACTGTAGCCTTGTAGCATAGTTTGAAGTCAGGTAGCATGATACCTCCCACTTTGCTCTTTTTGCTTAGGATTGTCTTGGCTATACAGGCTCTTTTTTCGTTCCATATGAAATTTAAAGTAGTTTTTTCTAATTCTGTGAAGGAAGTCAATGGTAAGGCTCACTTTAAAATAGAGAATACAAGCTAAAGATTCACTTTAAAAGGGAAAACTCAAAACGAAGAGTTTTAGTAAATAACTCTAACTGGCCTTAGAAGTACCAATGTTTTCAGTGATATGACCTTCAATTAGGAATTCCTTAACTATCCAGATGCAATCATTTCTGACTTTAAAGGTAATAAAGTAAAGCCAAAGTGCTATTCAGATGTAATCTGATTTCTTATAGCTTATAAAAACTTAACAGATTTGATAGTCAAATACCTTTGTAGTAAAATATCAAAACAATATTAACAATACCCAATATTGATAATATGTTCCAAACATGATATCAAGTGCTTTTGTATGCATCATTTTGTTTTCTCTTCATAATATTCATTTGAGGTTATTTTATTGTATTTATTATTATTACCCTCATTTTACAAATAATGAAACTAAAACCTTTCAGAAGGTAAGTAACATTCTCAAAGTCACAGAGCAATAAAATCATGTCTAAGAAATGTAAAATTCACAGTTAGGTAAGTCACCTACATGTATTGCCTACTCTATTTTTATCAATATTATACATGTATGTTATTTTTTAAAAGTGAAAATGATTCTTACAAGGTGGGTAATAAAAACAGAGATCCAACCGTAACTCTCATTCCTCAGAGGCAAAGAGTTTTCCAATCTTAGCTATTTATTTTGGTATTACCTTAATGTTTCTAAGTATACTTATGCTCCTGCATTAGAGATTGACTTTCTATTACAAAAGATTAGAACTTACAACTCTGCTATCTTTCTTACCATTTTACCCACCTCCATCCACCCATCCTCTCAATAGCCATAGTACAGTTTTTTGTTAATTAATAATCTACATTTAGAATATTATGACTATATAAGCAACACTTATTATTTATTGCTGAGTCTAACAATATATATGTTATTCTCATATAACTATTACATTCCTAAACCTAAATTTTTCCCTTTTTATTTTTTAGCTTTCTATACTAATTACGAATTAATTTCTAACCCTTATTACCTTTTATTCTCCACTTGAATTATAAACTTCTCCGAAGATCATTTTCCGCCAAATCAGACGAATAATTTAGTTTCTCAAGTTCCATTTTTTTCCTTCTTAGAGCACACTTTCTGGTGCCCTCTCTCTTTCTCCAACACCTACTGGTGCTAGGCCTGCTACTTTTCTCCAACACTGAAGCCCTTGGTCTCCTGGATTCCATGTTGCCTGCTCTCTTGCTTGATGTTCCCTTTTTTGATGGAGAAGATCCTCGTGGAGGTGTCATGAAATTTACATTTAAGAGAGAGGCAGTAGGAACCTAACTGGAAGATCTGTGAGCCAGCCTCATTGGCTAATTGCATCACAGTGATCAGGGGCAAGCAGGCTTTTTCACTGGGAGATCAAGTGTCCCAAGCAGCAGTAACCTAGGGTCTTCTCCTTGGGGCTATACACTTTCTCCAGAGAAGAATCCCCCAGTTTTATCCCTGGAGGTGTATGTCCAGCTGCCAGTGCTGGAACATGTGGCCAAATGGAGTCGGGGGAGATTTACCACCCTTTATATGGATTCTCCATAGATTCCCTACTTTCAGTATGGTGCCTCTGTCTTACCACACTGCAGTACCTCCAGTGCACACCTCCAGTCTTCATTACTCTGGGAGAGGGGTAGTCACCTGATTATGGTCAAGAGAGGTGAGGGGGGTAGCATTCCTCTTCCTTATTTAGGTTTTCAACTAGTCCTACTACCATCTTTACCAAAAACTTTCTGAGATTCACTGGTGCACACTAGCCTCTTTATTGTTGATATTTCTTTTTAATCGTCTAAGTTAACAAACAGCTTTGCTAAGTCAGTTTATCCATCTATCCTTTTTTTTCCCTAAAAATAAATCTGATTTCTGGTTCACTGTTGGCTTTTCCTTTTCTCTCACTGTCTTTGTGAGTTAAAGCTCAAGTTTTATAAATGCTAATGTGTTTGAAAAGTCTTCAACAAAAACAGGATGCTATGTTTTCACCAAAAAATCTTGTGCTCAAAGAGAACTGTCCCTTAAATAAAATGATATCGCTCTGTTGCATAACTAAAGCCAAATTCTGAAGAAAATACTATAAATAATTCTATTTTCTTACTCAATACCAGTGCCCCCTGGATTTCCATTTGTCACCTAATCTTATAAAGATAAAGATAATTGTTAATTTTCCTCAAATGAAAAAGGGAAGACTTAGGTAAGAAATTATTTAAAACACTGTACAAAATACAGATATAAAACAGTGACATTACATGATTCTATACTACCTCTAATTAACACTCATTTGTAAGTAAGGAGTCCTTACACCATGTCTCTATAAAAAACATACAACTTTTCTTAAACAATCCCATGTTACCCTACCACAAATTATTGAATAACTACTGTTAGAAATGGATACCTGTTATACTTATAAAAACTCTAAATCAATTGATTACGTGCTACTAGAAGATTGGTTGTAACCAAAAATATTTTAAACACATCAGAAAATGTGTGTCATGAAAATATATGGTACCCTCTTTATAAAGTGAATTCTTTCCCTTAGCATTGGCAATGCTATGTTTCATTTTGACCTTTCACCACTGCCTATGTTAATCCATTTATTATGCTATGCTTGTGTCAGAATAACTACTGAACACAGTTTGAATAGAAGGATTAAAATGACTAGTGCCCACAATACAAAAATACACTCAGTTAATATGTAATAATAACCTCCCAAAGTCAATGGCATTTAAATATAAATAATTAAGAAAAGAATTTAATCCTTATTTTAATGATAGGGTTGTACAGACTTGAGCTTAAAGTCCTACAGAACAGATGATCCTAGTACCAAGTGCAGAGAACTGGGAACACTTCTCATAATAAGACTACCTATACAGAAGTCTTCTTTCCCCAAGATAGGTTATCCTTGTTATTTTAGCCACTCATACACTTGTTTTGTATAGGTAATTTGTAATTCCACAGAACAACCTTAAAGCAGCTTATGACAATAGAGACAAATAAAGCTACCAAAGACAGGGAAGGAACACCTGCCAGTTCATCAAAGAGCTAATACTGCTGATACAAAAACCTTGCTTAGGACAACTACCAATTAATCCTCACATTTAACAGTTTCCCAGTGAAAAGGCAAATGAAAAACACAATATGGTGTATAAGAAAAACATACTCATTGGGCAAGAGGAAGTTTTCCATACATGAAATGCTAAGAAAATTCATATGACATATTTACACTGAAAGGCAATGTCATCAAAAGTTTTCAAAACATATTTTCTTATGACCATGTCTTTTTAAAAATTTTAAGTTGTACTCACAGCTATGATTTACTATAGCAAAAGTGAAAAGAAGCAAAGAGAAACGGTGCATGGGGCGAAGCCCAGAGGAAACCAGGCTTAAGTTTCCAAGAGTCTTCTCCCAGTGAAGTCACACAGAATGTGCGTAATTCCTCCAGTAATTGCGTGTGTGATGTGTCATCTATCAGGGAAGTTCATCAGAGACTTGCAACTCAAGGTTTTTCCTGGAAACTGCTCACATAGGCTCCCTCTGTCTAGCAAGCACTAAAACTCCAGAATTCCAGAAGAAAGGCATGTTTTCAGCATTACTGTGAGCACCAACAATTCAGGCACTGTAAGCCACTCTTATCATTTAGGGAAAGTTTTCTATAAGGGTAGGAAAAGGCTTAGTAGTTATGTTCCCATACGTCAGCCAAGCGTCAAACTTACAAAGAGAACTTTCTAAGGACAGCAGTCCCAACCCTGTTAACTCTTTTCTGCACAGATTCCATTAAAAATAATGGAGTGACCATTAAATAATGGACTAAAATAATGGAATGGTCAGTAATGACCCACTACATTGATTTCATATCCCATCGAAGAGTCATGGCTCAATTCAAAACACAGCTTTAGTATATCCCATCTTTAAAAAAAATCTATTGACAATGTACTCCCCTCAAGCTTCTGATGTTTTTCTCTTCTCTCCTTCACTGTAAAATTTGAGTGCTCTAAATTTTGTCTTTACTTTCTTGCCTACAATTAGGTGTTTAATTTTTTGAGAAATTTCTGAAGTCTGGAAAAGTACAAAGAATAATGAAAGAACCATATGCCTCTAGCTGTTATTAAGTTGTTGTGTTTGCTTACAGACTTCATCTATCCATCTATTGAAGTCTCTTTTAACCGGACCCTTTCCCCTCATATTCTCATTTCTTCTTCCAGTTGGCATTCAATGCCATTAGATTTGTGGGGCTGCTTATATTTTATGTACCAGTGAATCCATTCACATAACAGTGGACACATACTGCTCTGTATTGTGCTTTCTTCACACAACATTTTTTGAGATCTACTTATGCTGGTGAACAAAAATTTATTTTTTGCTGAAATGCTACATTATAGTCTATCCTATGAATATACTATATTTTATTAATCTAATCTCTAATTGTTGGACTTTGAAGTTGTTTCCAAATGTTAGTTCTTAGAATTAATACAGCAATGAATGCCCCCGTACATGTTACGTATGTGTGTGAATTAGAAGTAAAATTCTTGAGTTTTGAGAAGCTATGTCTCTTTTTATATTACTATTTTCTTTCTGAGCATGGGAAAATGTAGAAAATAGAGAAAATATACAGTATGTAGCAGTACCAATATATATACAATTATAATGTGTATATATATTAAAATGTAAGTAAAATAGGGATCATAACTTGGCATTTATGTTTATTATATCATTACCGCTTTTCTTTTCTAAAATAGCATAAAGTTCCTCCATATACAGGCATCCTACTATTTATGTAATTAATCTCAACCATTCAGCATTTAGAGTTTTCCATGTTTTCTCTACTATATTGTAGTGATGAATATCCCAGTGTATTTATTTGTGGGCATTTCTGATTATTTTCTTAGAACAACTGATAAAATTGCTGACTTTACAAGTATGAACTTTTTAAAAGATGTCTTATAAAACTGATATATAGCCATTTTAAAAAATCAACACATCTAATGAAGGTTTTTTTTACAGGGATGTAAAGTAATAGAGTTTAGGTATACAGCTTTCTGAAGATGTGACTTCAAACTATATAATATGTTCCTTTGCTTCCTTTTCTGGAATATCAACTATTTTAGGTGACTTCCTGATAAAAACCAGATAGCATACACATTGTTATCAAGCAAACAAGTGACTCTAAGTGACTTGTTAAGTGTTAGGTGAAAGTGACTTCACCTAAGTGACTGCTGACTGTTAGGTGAAAGTCTATATGCTTCAGACATGAAGTAGCTAAACGGCAATGTTGCTGGTTTTCTGTGAAAATAAAAACACATATTTAAATATATTTATACAATCACAGGACCAGTTCATCTCAGTGCACATGTAGCCTGAAGAGAATTTTGAGCAGGGTCAACATGGTTTATTGGGAAGGCGCTTTGGGTTTGCTCAAAAGTTCAGTCAGGCACATACATGACTGAGTCCCTAACAATACTACACTAAAGTACAAAAGAGATATCTTGACATTAAATGGTATTAATTTTTATTTTAAAAAGTAACTTCCTTTCATCACAAATGTGAGTTCATGGGAAGATTGTAACCCAGGTAAATGAACGAAATCACTAGGAGAATGAAGTTTTCATACTATCAGAATGTTAAGACTCTAACCCATGAGAAAAGTTTGGTTTTAGTGTGTGTGATTTTGAACTGCTTCTGACCATAATTGGCTAAAAGATTCAGTTATCTCTGGAGGCTGATTACTCCAGCTACAGTGAGATGATGCAATCATCACGGAGATGGATTCATAGCTCATTTCCTGCACCAGAAAGGCATATACATTGTTTGAATAATAGCTGTACCAAATAACTTAATGATAACATTAAATAAGAGGAAAGCAGAGCTTGATATCAATTATAATTTGATTTTTCTCTCTGTAATTCAGTTTCCTCATCTACATATACCTCACAGAATTGTACCGAGGCTGTGGTGAGCTAATCCATGCAAGGCATTTAGAGCCCAGCCTGGAATGCAGTATAAACTCAATAACTGTGAGTGATTGCTATCATCATTTCCAAAATCTCTTCCCATCTACTTTATGGTGGTATTTTGATAAAGGCATGCAAGAGCTTTCAATCTATTCCAGGATCACTTGGTTTAGTTAATGACCATCCATTCTGACCAACTCCAGGGAAAACGATGTAAATGGTGCTATGTGAAGTTGTCTAAGCAAACAGCATCCTCTGGATGTGTGTACACACTAGCCCTGAATGAAATCCAGAGTCAGTTCCCATTTAGAGAACAACAGGCAGACAAATAAAAACCTTAAATACAATAAATTCCTTTTATAAATAGAGACAGGATGACAGTATAACTTGCATATATAGTCGGTGGGGCATTATGTTTCTAGGATTTATGTTAACACATTTCATAAATTACTAAGAACTGCTTTTATTTGTTGCTGCTGTTACATGTCCTTTACCTTAGAAAGGTAAGGACAGTAAGTACATCCAGTAGGTACATGACAGAAGAATGGGGATTTGGAAATAGATCTGCTAGACTAAAAATCTTGTGCTCTTTCTGGTTACCACTCAGTGAGATGACACAATGAATGATTAGGGTGTAATTGATATATATGGAGTATTCTTGCTATTATATATCCATTTTCTCAGAATTCACATATTTCTCTTTTACTGTATTATTTAACATGCATTAGATATGGTAGCTGAATATGAACTGTATAAGTCTTTACTAAAAGAAAATAGCCAAAGCTTTCAGACTTTTTCTTTTCTTTTTTTTTTTAAAACCCAGGCATTTTCTGGCCTCAGGGCTGTGGTACCTGCTTGACCTTCTCCTGGAAAGCTCCTCCTCTGGGTGTTCCATGACTCATTTCCATAGTTCTCTCCCATCATTCAGGTCTCTTATGATCATCCCCTCATCCATGAACTATTCCATGACCATGCTCTCAAAAACAGCACACACACGCACGCAAGCACGTACCTTTCTTTTTGGCCTATTCCTACCCTTCTTCTTATGTTAGCTTTGTTCTTCTGGTAACACTAACCATTATCACCCCTGTCTCGTTATGTATATTTGTTTATTACCTGTTTCTTCTCACTAAATTATAATCTCCAAAAAGCAGGGACTCATTTTGTTTAACTGCTATATCTCCAGAACCATGAATAGTTTATAATACATGGATAGGTGAATATACTGTTTCATACTGAAACAATGAAAAAAAAATCAGAACTAAATGTCAATGATTTCAAGTATGTTTCAATTCTTTTGTTCTTATGGGCATATAAGAAGAATCAAGACAGAAATGTTAACTTTCTGGAAATAAACATTTAATATTCTGTATCTGAAAAACTACCCATGAAAAAGACTGGGTTGTTCAAAGATATTTTACTAGAAGTTCTGAAAAGATACTTTCAATTTAAGGAGTTATAAATAAGGATTTGAAAAGGGAGTGGAATATAGTGATCAAAACATAAGCACATAAATAAGAAATTCCAAGATGATCATAGATTTGCTAACAAAGCCAAAAATCAAATGAAAGCATCACATCTGCTTTATTCAAATATTAGTGGCACTTGAACATTACAAAAGTAAAATAAAACTTTAACTCCCAAAACTGTCCACTACCATATTACGCTAAGGAGCACCAAAGGAAAACATAGGAACAAATTCATGAAAATTCTGCATAGAATAAATTTCTGCAAAACACAAAAATAATGCTTTCTAGGAATATGTCAAATACTCTAGTTATAAATCTACCATTGTCAATGAGGTTCATGTTAAATTATCATCATGCAAATATATTTTAAACAGAAGATCCAAAGTAGTATAAACAATTGTGAACCATTATCCAATAATGGGTATATTCAGTAGGCATATATAAAATGGGTATACATAAAAATACACTGTAGACATGACGGAGTACCTTAAAAGTATTTGTTGTACATATCTCAAATTCATCAGTAAATGTTAATTTGCAAAAATTATCCAAATTCTGTCATATAAGCTATTCAAACTGAAAAATACTCATTCTGTTGTGCTTACCAGGATAGCTCTTAGCAATGCTTTCATTTTTAGTATTGTATATGCTGTATTTTAAATATTTGGAAACATTTAAAGTGCTTCAATTCCTTCCCATTCCTTCATAGTTTCTTATTCCTTAGTAGTTTCTTATTGTTTCTTTTGAAGTATCTTTTTCTTTTGCGAGACTACATACCAAACTACCTCTGACTAACTCTTTTATATAATCTAAGGCTTTTAATTAGATTCAGTATATATTTGTTCAATGAGTATCCTTTTAAAAGTAGAAAGTGGTTTTTGATTTTAAAGATGCATGTGGCCAGCCCCTCCTGATGGGGACTACACATCACACTAAAATGCATATGAAGACAGAGGAAAGAGTCAAGAACTCAGCACCAAAAATTAGGGCTGGTGGTTATCTCACCAAGAAGAGTTTCTTTAAACAACACAGCTGATCAAAGTAGATACAGAGGAAAATGAGCAAAGAAAAGAAAAATGAAATGCAATGGAAAGTAAAGAACTAGATGGGAAAATACCATGAAAGAAATAATACTGGCTTCCTAGTAAATCATTTTTTAAAAAATTAAAGTGACTTTTTTAGAACTTGACATTTCTTCCTCTCTCATGTGAAACTATGGGATCTAATCCAATTAAAAATGTATCTACACTAATGTCAGTAGATGTTTTCAGACATTAACCAAGTGATTTTTTTCCAAGTAATTACATTTAAAAAATTGTTAATAAGGCTAAAATAATAGATCAAGAAACCGAAAATCATGAGGTGAGATGAACAAAGTAGGGGGCTCTGGAATTGGAGCATGCTGGGTCTAAAACCCAATTCAATATGTATCTGGCCCAATAAGTGATCGTCTAATCTCGCTGAGCCTTCAGTTTCTGATTTTCCAAGTGAATATGGTAATGCCAAAATTGTCAGGCTGTAATAAAAGATGGTGGCACCTGGCACATAGCAAATACCTAACAAATGATGGCCATTATTATTACCTATATAATTGGAGGTGAGAACCCAATTACATGTAATATTTACTTGCTTTTAGTCTTTAGATTTCTACTGTCCGTAAAGGTTAAAATTATTATGGTCAGCCTTAAACAAAACTTTAAAAGAAGAAAAACTTGTCTTTGGCATTCTGCTTCTTTGCCTTTTTAACAGATCCATTTCTTTTCTTAACATTCTTGGTACCCTATACCACCACCATACTACTTTCAAAAATATTGCTTTCCAAAGTGATTTAAGAAATCTTAAGAGTCAGTGCTAATGTGTCTGGCATACCAGTGGCTTAGGTGTCAACCTTCTCAGGTTATAACTGAATTCAACCCCCTGTCTTTTTGATGGTACATCTTAACTGAAACTTTGAGTCTAACTGCAGAATTTTAGGTACTGTGGTAGCCCCAGGAGGGCTGGACTTTGGAGCCGGCAGACCTTAGATCATTCCTCAGCTCTCTCTGCTACACCCAGGCACAGCAGCATCAGGGAGACTACTAAACACACATGAACCCCAGAGTCCCTGGTTTAACCTGTGGGTAATAGGGTAGTAGGTACAAAGAAACAAAACAGTGCCCTTTCTGTAAATTTTGCCAAAAGCAGTAAGTAGAATAGGTAGTTTATTAGTAAATTGTAAAAGATCTATTTTTTTAACACAGCAAACTATTTTTATTGCATAAAATAAACTTAAGTTTGTTTAAACTGAAGCACATTTAAACAAAATTTCCTGGAGATTTAATGTGAAATTGTTCGCATCAGAAGAAGCAGAAATTGGTATAGACATCCAAATCTGCCAAACATGATGTTCCTTTGAGCTATTTCATGAATTGCTTGTTTAGAAGAGAATTACAGTAAGGCGGATATCTAATCCTATTATAACTTCTTACATCAAGTCACTTCATGCATTACACCTAAAAAGCACATTATAATGAGAAGAATCAATTGAAACTAAAACTGAACATACTTGATCACTAATAAACGAGAATAAAATAGACAAAAACATGGTCAACTGTTATACTCTGGCAATTCTTAAGGGGAAATAATTACCAGTCATACTGAGCAGCCCAGTGTCTGCACCTTAGTAACACTATCTTCATTCCTTTAGAGCAAAATAGTGAACAAGCATAATGTAAGAAAATGTTCATTTCAGTTACATGAAATGGATCACATGGAGAGAACAGGCAGTACACCCTGAGGGTGCTGGCCAACTGCAGTCTTCTCTTCCCCTTTTCTCTGTGAAAGCCAAATGTGCTGTCTGAAGACCTGTCTGACCCTCAGATTTAGCAGAAAAAAAAAAAAAGGCTAAGCTGTCTTCAATTCACATTAGCAAAAGGGAACAGAAAACGACAGGCACGAACCAAAAAACTATTTTCTGAAACTAGTCTAAAATAGCTGGAGCAATATGGGAATCTGAACATTTTTAAAGATTCTGTAATATAACATGGGTCAGGTTAACTGGAAATAAAATTGAGAGGACATAAATAGTTTTTGCTGAAAGTTCTCCTAACAAATGTGCATGGAGATGGAATGCAGCTTGTCAGCAATTTATCTCTGATACTAGTTAGGAAAGCAAAGCTTTGATACCTGTCTACGTTTTCAGAGGGATCATACAACAGAGGTTAAAAAAAATAGAAAGAAAAGGAAGGAAGGGCAGGAGGGAGAAAGGGAGAGAAAGGAAGGAAAAAAGAGCCGATAATTATAATGCAATAGAGTAGTCAGCTTGCCAGGCACCAACGTCCTACCATCATAATAAATGATTACAGGGATATAGCTCTCCATGGTAAATAGTCTCTGTTTTTCTTTTCTTTTTTTTTTTTTTCCTGCCTTCTTACATTCTTTCTAGAAAGAGATGGCATCATCTGAAAGAAAATCACTTATACTCGAGGAAAGTGAAAAAATCTACTCTTCCAGGCTCTATGTCTGTGACAGGGCTTCACAGGAGATGTTTTAAAGAGATTACAAGGGCTCCTGCAGCACAAATAAACGTGGCTTCTTCATCTATGTACTTTACCTTCATCCCTTTCTTGAACTGATTTATGGGTGTGGATGAGAAGAGAACTAATTATACAACAGCTTTGATTCTCCTACTCTTTATCTTTACTCAAGTGCCAGCAACGCACCTATGAATGTGAGAAGAGAAAAAATGCAAAAGGTCAAAGAACAAATCCCTTTATATGTACATTTCTAACATGTCTATTCAGGGAAGCACATTCTATCTACTTCCTTGTTCTCTATGAACTAGTGATATAAAATTACATGTAATGTATCATTTTCAACCATTAAACCAGGGGAAATACATTTTATGATAACAATGCTAATGTCAGTATGGAGAAACTAATACGCACACATTGCTGGTGGCACAGTAAAGTAATCTGGTGGATTTCAGTTCAATATGGGGAATCGAGCTGATAAGGAAAATCTCTCCACCAGCTACACACACATAAAAGTATTAAACACAACATTTTCACTATCTAATTAAGCTTGAAACAAAGAGAAGGAAATCTACAGGATTAAAAAATAAATAAATAAATAAAAAGGTAGCCCCTGGGAAAGGACCAGATAGATACAAGCTGGGGCTGAGGGCGATCAAAGGAAGAGAAATGATACAGTCACAAGGAAAGCTTGACCTGACCTAAATGCACAAAGCCACGGAGAGCTGCTATATTTGCAGGACTAATCAGCACTCTGTCAAGGGCACAAAGCTTTTCATCAGCTTGACTAAGGGTAGAGAAAGAATCACTCCAAGAAGTTGGAAACCAAGACCTGGACTGTGCTGATGACTGGGATATTCAGACTCACAGTATGCGTGTGATTCATGGACCCTGAGCAGAAAAGAGGTAGGATGGCAGGTCCAGGATTAGTAAATGCTTAACTTCCTTCTAAGTACAGAAGTCCCACTTTATCTGTGGTTTTGCTTTCCATGATTTCACTTACGTGTGTTAAATTATGGTCCCAAAATAGGTGAAAATAGGTGAGTACTACTGTAAGATATTTTGAGAGAGACCACATTCGCATAACTTTTTTTTTTTTTTTTTGAGACGGAGTCTCACTCTGTCTCCCAGGATGGATTGCAGTGGTGCCTTCTCAGCTCACTTCAAGCTCCGCCTCCCGGGTTTACGCCATTCTCCTGCCTCAGCCTCCCTAGTAGCTGGGACTACAGGCAGCCGCCATCACGCCCAGCTAATTTTTTGTATTTTTAGTAGAGACGGGGTTTCACTGTGTTAGCCAGGATGGTTTTGATCTCCTGACCTCGTGATCTCTCAGCCTCCCAAAGTGCTGGGATTACAGGCATAAGCCACCACTCCTGGCCACATAACTTTTATTATAGCATATTTTTACAACTTTTTAATTTTATTAGTAATTGTTGATCTCTCATTCTGCCTGATTTATAAATTACACTTTATAACAGGTATGTATGTATTAAAAAATAGTATATATAGTGTTCAGTACTATCTGTGATTTTAGGTATCCACTGGGGGTCTTGGAACATATGCCCCCTACATAAAAGGTACTACTGTCTGGTCCTCTAACCTGAAGTATAATGGATGTCTGTGGAAAATAGTTTCCCCTCAGTGAAGATGACTATAAGATAGTGCAAGCCAAAGTTAAGAACAAGAAAACAGACATGTGAGAAGCATTAGTCACCACAAACAAAAGATGTCTGCACCCCAAGCACTGAAGAAAACAGAACAAATGGGAAGATACTTTAAAATAACTATGTTTAAAATGCTCAAAGTCAGCTGGGAGCGGTGGTTCACACCTGTAATCCCAGCACTTTGGGAGGCTGAGGCGGGCGGATCACCTGAGGTCGGGAGTTTGAGACCAGCCTGACCAACCTGGAGAAAATCCGTCTCTACTAAAAATACAAAAAATTAGCCAGGCGTGGTGGCACATGCCTATAATCCCAGCTACTTGGAAGGCTGAAGCAGGAGAATCACTTGAACCTAGAAGGCGGATGTTGCGGTGAGCCGAGATCATGCCATTGCACACCAGCCTGGGCAACAAGAGTGAAACTCCATCTCAAAAACAAAAACAAAAAATGTTCAAAGTGATAAAAGGAAGAATTGAAGCTATTAGGCAAGAAGAAGCCTGCATGAAAAAATGATGTAAACAATACTCTAGATAAGGAGCACATTCTTTGAAATAATTCAACTGACAAGTAGATTTATAGACTAGAGATAGCTGAAGACAAAATTTGTGAACTAGATAACAAATTTCACAATTAATTGTCTATAACTTTATTTACATATTTAATAATTACTGTAACAGAAGAAATAAAAATCAGACAAAGCTGTATACACAAAGATGTCTATCATGCATTCTTATTTATTTATTTTTTTTTGAGACAGAGTTTCACTCTTGTCGCCCAGGCTGGAATGCAATGGTGCAATCTCGGCTCACTGCAATCTCTGCCTCCCAGGTTCCATTGATTCTCCTGCCTCAGCCTCCCGAGTAGCTGGGATTATAGGTGTGTACCAGCACACCCAGCTAATTTTTGTATTTTTAGTAGCGATGGGGTTTCACCATGTTGGCCAGGCTGGTCTTGAACTCCTGACCTCAGATGATTTGCCCACCTTGGCCTCCCAAAGTGCTGGGATTATAGGCATGAGCCACTGCGCCCAGCCCATGCATTCAACTTTAATAATAAAAATCAAAACTCAGAAATAATTTTTAATGTCCACTGATAGGAGACTATTAGGTTGTTATATATTTGCTCAGAATAGTATGCTTTCATTAAAATTAATTATGAAGTTTATGAAGTAAATTGGAAAATGTATGTTAAATAAATCTAAGTTTAAAAAAGCATGCTGTAAATTTCTATGGATTGTAACTATATAACATAATAGAAAAAATGAGTACAAGTAAAATAACATTATAACAGTAACTGTGCTAGGAAAGTGAGATTAAACTATTTTAACTTTTCTATAGCCCTGTGGTTAGAAGTGGAGTATTACTAATCACCTGCACCGAATAACTCTTTTAATGGAAATTTCTCAACTCCTGCATCACAGTTATAATGTGAATTTTGGAAACTTGAGTCAAAAGTTCATCACTCTTTTCTCTTCATTTATTGCAACATAAACATCTCCAAGATAAAGGCATACTCTACTTTTATGCTCCACTCTTCATTCACACTTCAACTGACAGAGTCACCTCCGAAAAAGCAGGAGTTCCTGGGAAGTATCCTCAAGCCTCTTATCATTTGCAGGAGCTATGGAAACAGTACAGACTTGGAAAGCACTTTCCTGGGTCTGGCAGCGTGCCTTAAAAACTATTTAATTAATTAACAGCCCATTACCAAGTTCTTATAACAAACATCTTTTCTGACCTATTCCTCAAAGCTGGCACAGTATAAATGATTTTTATCTGAATTTTAAATACTATTCTTAGAGTGTGACATAAATCAAGTCCGAATTTCCAGTATAAATAATAATAATTTCCCATAATTCCTAACTATGCTAATACCTTATGTTCTATATAAACCATATTTAATTAAACAAGTCTATATTTGAAAGCTTTCTATTGCATAGTTTTATCTAAGAGAATAACAGAATAATCACATGAAATCATATTTAGAATGTAATATGGTACATGAATTTCTAGCATTACATCTTAAAGATTCTTTAAAATTAAGTGCTCCAAGATTTCAAAGGTATGGATTTAAGAAAAAAAGTTCTTTCATAAGATTTTTAAAGAAACTTTTTTTTTTTTTTTTTGAGACGGAGTCTCGCTCACTCTGTCGCCCAGGCTGGAGTGCAGTGGCGCAATCTCAGCTCACTGCAAGCTCCGCCTCCCAGGTTCATGCCATTCTCCTGACTCAGCCTCCCAAGTAGCTGGGACTACAGGCACCTGCCACCACACCCGGCTAATTTTTTGTATTTTTAGTAGAGACGGAATTTCACTGTTAGCCAAGATGGTCTCGATCTCCTGACCTCGTGATCCACCCACCTCAGCCTCCCAAAGTGCTGGGATTACAGGCGTGAGCCACTGCACCCGGCCTCAAAGGAAACTTTAAAGAGCTGTTGTTCAGTGATGACCAGTTCAGTGAAGCTTCAGTGATAACCAGTTAATGACTGAAAACCCAATCCAAACATACCTGTTTTTATCATGACTTTCCTGCAGAGATCAAGTTTATTCTCCTGCCTGCAAAATACAATTTCTTTCTGCTTTCTCATCATGATTAAGGTGTTTCATCTTGTACCCTTATGTTATGCAAGCCATATCTGTCTTTAAGTTGCAGAGTCAACATTTTGCAAAGAATTTTTTATCCTTTGATGTCTCAATATGCTGATATTTCAGAATGAAGAAGCTTTAGGCACTTTCCTGACTGACCTGAGGTGCCAAGTTTGAGGCTGAGTTTACATCAGTCCTTTCCATCATAGCTATAAACCTAACATACAGGCCTGTTATAGTTTGAACATCCCCTCTGAAGTTCATGTTGAAATTTAATTGCCATTGCAACATTATGAGGAGGTGGGACTTTAAGAGGTGATTAGGTCATGAGGGTTATGCCCTCATGAATAGATTAATGCTGTTATCCTGGGAGTTTTGCCCCCCTTTCCTGTCTGCCTGGCACCCTGGCTTGCCCTTCTATCATGGAATAACACAGCATGAAAGCCTTCACTAGACACCAGCACCATACACTTGGACTTCCCAGCCTCCAGAACCATAAGCCAAATCAATCTCTTTTCTTTATAAATTACCCAGTCTGTGGTGTTCTGTTATATAAGCAAAAAATGGACTAAGACAAGGCCTTTAGAAAGTGCCTTTATTTCCTTTTGTCAACTACTGAAAAAAACCTGTAAAGTTTGTGTAATTATTAATATATAGTGAGACTTTCGAAGAAACACACCAGAATTTACATTTACACACGAGCTGTGTTTCTTGTCCTTTGTGCATATATTTATGCATTTATAATTTTAACTTTCCCTTTCAGCAACAGGTGAAACAGAGGATGATTTAAAAAGACTTAGGCCTTCACAACACTTCACTAAAAGCCTGTTCTTCTCCCAGTGATACTATCCCAACTTGGAACACTTTTGTACCTACCTTTGGAGGCAATTTCCTAGCCAGGGAAGAAATTTGCCAGACACTTATTCTCCCCAGGGCTAGGTTCTTCATCGTTCTGCTCATCTCCCCTCAATTTCCACCCTCATCCCTCTTACCATGTGATTCATCAGCCATAGGAAAACTATCTTGGCTAGACAGTGCTGGTACAATCCAAGGGTAAGGGCATAAGTAATGGCACTTAACTAGGATGCAGCACCTGATGCCAGCTGTTACTGTGCCAGGCCTTCCTGTTGACTGTGATTACTTTTGTGGTCACAGTCAAACTGTAACTCAGTAACAGGGTAAGGATTAGATGTGTGCCCTACAACAAAAGGGGAAATATAACTGGCAAGCCCTGTTTTCTTTAATATAATTTAACATTTGTCTAATATTTCCTTTCAGATTTTATTTCAAAGCTATCTCTAAGAAAGGCAACCTTATTTGATTGATGAATTTTAAAGAAAAAAACTTCAACCCATCGTTTAAAAAAGAGATTTGAATTTAAAAATCTAATCTAAAAAGTGTGTTTTAAGTGCAGATTTTTGCAGCACTTGACGTCATTTGGCTACTGGACAACAAGTTTAAACACAGATGTTGGGATCAATTAGTTCTGAGTTCCCATCAGAGGCCTTCCCTAATGTATCTGAACCTCAATTTCTCCTTCAAAACCACGTACCTAACAAGGAGATTATGAGGACTACAAGACATATCGTATGAGAAGCTTCGTGGTATGAGCTCTGACAATAGATATAGACAATAGAAAAATCACACTGGGTTTTCCTTTGCTATAACTACTTGTATTTTTAAAATTGACAAATAATTATACATACATATTTATAAGGTATAACGTGATATTTTAATATAGGTATACATTGTGGAATGATTAAATCAAGCTAATTAACAAATCCATCATCTCATGTTTAAGAATATTTAAAATCTACTCTTTTAGCAATTTTGAAATATAAATTAACTACAGTCACCACACTGTGCAGTGAATCTCTAAAGTTTATTCCTACAATCATCTCTGGATGATGATGATGATGATGATGATAATGATGTTGCTATCTAATAATTTCTGAGTATTTATTATGTAGTAGTTCCTGTATCACCACTGTAACATGAAGACACTGAGGCTTAAGGAAGCTAAATAACTTTTCCAAGGTTACAAGCCAAAAAACAGCAGTGCTGGGATTTTAATCCCTATCGGTCTGACTCCAGAGCCAGTGCTATTTTCCACTATGATATGCTTACTTCATTATCTTATCCGTGATTTTAGAACCATACAGCCTCTCGATTCTGCTAATCACTAAATCCTATGATTTTAGTGTTGAAAATCAAATGTTAAATCTCTTCTACTCACCCATATATCTGATTTGTAGCCTCCTTTACAAATCTGAAGGTGAACAGGTATAAGTGTGTGTGTGTGTGTGTGTGTGTGTTTGTGTGTGTTTAAAATGACAAAGGGCTCACTACTTACTAAGGTAGGCCATTTAATCTTTGGCTACCACTATTATTACTAAATCAGTCCTTTTAATATGCAAACAATTTTTTATACTTTCTCATTATTAGGATAATAACAATATTTCCTGACTCCACAGCATCCTGGTTGCTCTGATTTATATGATATAATTGCCTTACACTGTAGACCCAGAACTATTACAATATACCAAGTAGCCTCCTCTGCCTAATAAAGTCTGCAAGAGTCTCCTTCATCTAGCTATAATAGAACCAAATAGATTCCACAATACGCATTAAGTACTTAGTTACAAAAATAATGTAATGGGGGAAAGTTCCCATATAAGGGATATGAAGTTTGATAAGCCAGCACAAAAATCACGTGGACACTGTCAGAAAGTAGAGAGGAGGAGGGAGACCTAGCAAGACTTCAAACAGGAACATACGGGGCCAGCATGACGCTGACAATTACAAGCAAGAAGAGGAAAATGGGGTGGCTGTGGTAGGAGATAATAAGGTTAAAAAATTCTTTGGGGATGAAAGTCAAGGAAGGTATTCAGGTTGGAAGTAAATAAGGAAATGAAACCAAAACAAAGCAAAGAGAAGCAAGCAGTTCTCTAAGTCTCAAGGGAAGATGGGGATAAGAGGCACGCAGGGGCCACGACAGCATTTGGATACAGAAATGGAAGCAGAAGTAGAGCAGTAATTAAAAGTAACTTGGGCCAGTTAAAGACCATGAAGCTTGTGACGAGGAGGATTAGAAGGCTTGAGGTCATGGTTTCATTAATCCACGAATGGGCACATTGTTCCAGTGCCTGGAAAGTGCAGCTAAATTCCTCAGCAGCCAAACAAGATTCCTCACACTCAGTAGCAAGAGACCAGACAGAAAGGCACTTCATTTAGAAGCTAACAACAAGACAAAGATGTCCTGGCTAGGCTCATCAAAGTAGGCCATTCTAGAGATTATTATTCTCTCCAGTATTTTACTCTCTAACAATACAAAAATAATTCAATGTATACCATCCATTAGGAGTTTGGGGTTCATAAAAAGATCTGTAACTAAAGATCTTATTTCATATGGAGAATACAACAGCACCTAAAATACAGGTGGAGAAATTATTTTAGTACACCCTGCCTAGATGGAAACAGTGATTCCAGAGGTCTGCCTGAGAATACACCCTCATCTGTCAGGGATAATTGATGGGAGTAACATTTGTTCTACAGCTGCTATGCATTTTTTCACTTATCTTTGCTTTGAATCATTCCACTCAGCATTAGAAAATAATCATTTTGTTTCCCTCTCTCAGCACAAATAATACAAAATCAATGCAGTGATGCATGAAGGATTTCATTACAATGTGTTCCTATCACACAAGAGAGAAATCCTATACTTCGTTCAAAATTGCAAACTTAAAGGGAAAGACCAAGACAAGTGTGTGAACTCTGGATTAGTAAGCAATAACCCTTAATTTTAACAACTGTGATTCAAATTTTACTTTATAGTTTATCACTAAGACACCATACTTCTAGGAATTATCAGGAAGAAGTTTACTTATTTCAATTATCATATTTTAATTACTAGTTGACAAAATATATCATTACATCTTTATCTGCCATGTTATAAGACAGGTGGTAACATTAATATGGGATTCTCTGTGCCCCAGACTTCACGAGTTCCTTCATGCTACCATTCTCAAATTAAGTCCAACAAGTCTAGAAAAGATAACTCCATTTACTACTGACCTCAAAAGCATAGCCTCTAAGAATGGGGGGTGGGCAAGGGAGAACAAACACACAAAAACTGATAACAAGAAAAAAAAAACACTAAAAATACAAGAAAACTTACATAGAATTTCACATAAATACTGAATTCAACATTCCCTAATATAACTAACTCCAGTCTTCAAAAAACTTGACTTCTTTTGTTTCCCTTATAAGAAAAGCCACATAAATCAGCAGTAGGTGGTATTAATCAATAGAAAAATCAAAGAACAATCTAAAAATTAGTATTTTGCAAAGTGCCAAATCAATAAGTAAAAGGTAATCTTAGAGTTGGTGACTGGATATTTCAGACTCTATATTCCAAGGTCATTTTAGAATGTTTTCATTATATGTAATTGAAAGATATTTCATACACCATACTTCCATACTTTTGAAATATCCATGGCATTAAATATAAAAGAAAGAACAAAAAATCCTGTGATATGCATGTTATGCTTGAATTCTAGGGAGTAAAGCTTATTCTATTTTTTAAAAAATCTTTTTACTACAGTTATCCATCCAGGACTACCCCTTCCAGTAATATGGCACACTGCTAGACTATGAACTTAGTTGAAGTAGGAATATGGAAAACTTCCTTACAATGTAGGCACATAGATACTCACGTATTTCAGCCAGTATATTTAGATAAAATATATTCTAAGGAGTCTATTTCTCTAATAGGCATACAAATCTGAAATGTACCATATTTTCCTAGAATACCTGATTAATGTGAGGACCAAAATGTCCCTAGCAAATTATAAAATAATAAGATATTTAGGAATTAATCAGTAGTTGTAGTTTTCAAAAAATAATACTTTTTTTCTCTATAGAATGTTGTATCATATAAAAATGGCTGAACAATTTACAACTATTGTCTGATATCTATAATACCTCTCTTACATTTACACATTGTGTATTATATAAAACATATCAAATATTATAACATTATGTGTGTTTCTCAAAGTATAACCTAATATACAGCAACTATCACTATATTAAGAGTCTTGTTTTAATCAGCTTTAAGACAATTTTTAAGTAATAATTCATGTTATAATACCATTCAACAGAATACATTTTTAGTTTCTAGAATCTCAAATAAATTAAAACACCAACTTAAATTCAAAATAATGGTATGATGTGGCAAGTATATTAATGCTATTTGCCAAGCACTAAAGAAAAATAAACAGAGATGTAAATTCATAAAGTAAATATTAAATAATGGGACCATAAGCCAAGGTTTCTCTAGCTTAAACAGAGACATGGCTTGCGAGAACTGAATCATTACATGACCAGTGGCAGTAATCAGTACAATGCTCAGTTACACTAATTTAGTTTCAGCAAACAGCAGCAAAAACAACAATATTGTTCATTAAACTGATCTTGTCAATTTGTAAATAAGCTATTGTTTGTACAATTGTTCTGGGACCTTTTTCGTAAATTTATTTCAGTTTAGTAGCTGTTTATCTGTATAAAAGAAATAAGTATAAAGTATGTGAAAAGTACAACTGGATTTTTTTTTTTAACATTACAGTGCTAAGTCAACACCAAGGGTCCATGATAATTTTTTCCTTTAAAGGTTATCTGAACACTACTCAATGTGGAAAAATTCTGCTCCAAGCTTTTCAAAGCAGTTTTCATCATTTTATCTGATCCAGAGAACAGCCCTAAGGCTCACCCTTACTTTCAAGATTAAGCAAATGTGGCACAGGTAGGTCACCTGGCTTGACTGTAGTTATACTTTAGGCTCTGGCAGAGCTACAGTCTATGAACCTGAAGTACAGTGCATTTTCTACAAGATCACACTAAACATAACAATGAGTTTGAACTACAATTTTAATGCTTGAAAAAAAAATAAAGGTAAAGGCCATTTGTATTTCCTCTTTTTCAGGGCCTCTTATTCAGGGCCCTGAAGAGGGAAAGATGAGAGAAGAGATACACTTATAGGAATTCACAAGACAGAAAGCATGCAGTGAAACTAGAGAAGGGATCTGCTGGGGCATCGGCTAAGGAAGAAATGAATCCCTGTCAGCTCGAAGTGCCAACTTCCCCGTGCACCTGCGGTTAGCCACTCATGTCACGGGCAGGCTAAAAATGGAATGGCATTCCTACAAGAGGAAATTTAAAATGAAATATCCCAAAGACCAACCAGTCTCAGAACTGGACTAGGGGCCACCAGGCCTTGTTTGTCTTCAGCATGATACACAGTATGTTTTTCCAAGTATGAGTTTTAGAGGCTTGAAGTCACCTTGAGAAAGAAGTTGTGTTTTATGCCAAATACTGCTATAAATCAACTGCAGGCTCTATACTATATGTAAAGGTATAAAGACATGTATCTGTTTTTGAAAACAAAAAGTGGCAGCAAAAGGGACTTTTTTTTTCTTTCTTTTTTTTTTTTTGAGACGGAGTCTCGCTCTGTCGCCCAGGCTGGAGTGCGGTATCGCGATCTCCGCTCATTGCAAGCTCCGCCTCCCGGGTTCACGCCATTCTCCTGCCTCAGCCTCCCCAGTAGCTGGGACTACAGGCGCCCGCCACCGCGCCCGGCTAAGTTTTTGTATTTTTAGTCGAGACGGGTTTTCACCGTGTTAGCCAGGATGGTCTCGATCTCCTGACCTCGTGATTCACCTGCCTCGGCCTCCCAAAGTGCTGGGATTACAGGCATGAGCCACCGCGCGGGGCCAAAAGGCACTTTTGAAGGAGTCAATTCCACATGTATTTTTTCAGGGCCTCTTATATGAAAGGCATTGTTCTGGACCAAAGTGAGAATAGATTCCTTGTCCACTACATGTTCATAATCATACAGGTGCTTATAATCTCATGTTGACAAAATATTACTACACTTTTTTTTTTTTTTTTTTTTTTTTGAGACAGAATCTCACTGTGTTGCCCAGGCTGGAGTGCAGGCACGCAATCTCGGCTCACTACAGTCTCCACCTACTGGGTTCGAGCGTTTCTCCTGCCTTGGCCTCCCAAGTAGCTGGGACTACAGGCGCACGCCACTGTGCCCGGCTAACTTTTTTTTGTATTTTTAGTAGCGATAGGGTTTGACCATGTTGGTCAGGATGGTCTCAATCTCCTGACCTCATGATCTGTCCACCTTGGCCTCCCACAGTGTTGGGATTACAGGCTTGAGCCAAGGTGCATGGCCTTCTATACAGTTTTCAAATGTGATGGCCAATATAAAAAAAAAATGTATATAGAAAAATGGTAGAGAAATTCTGAATTGTGGGATCATGGACAAAGTGAAGATGGAGATAAGCAGATGGATTTACATGAGGCTTTAGGAAAAGTTGAATTCGTCTTCACTCCCCCTTGTCCATATCCCACAGCAGTTTGTACCTCTCTTAGAGAATCTGAAATGGGAGAAAAGAGCTGAGGGAAGAAAAAAGGCAGATGTAAGTGACATATCAGGTAAATCCATAGGATAGGAGAGTAGAGGGGCGAAATGAGGGAAGTAAAGTGTGAGAAAATGAGGTAACAGAGATGACAAAGATTTGAGGCTACATGACTGGGAGAATGAAAATGACTGGAGCTGAGAAATGACTGGAACATGGAAGGATGAAATGGTGAATGGAAGAAATATTAAAACTTTGCTCTGAACATATATAATCTGAGGCATCTGATGAGCCATGTCAATTAGGAGATGCCCCTTGCTCACAATCAGAAAAGGGACTCTGGAGTCTGGGAGACATACCAGGATTCAACATGGAAATTTTGGAGTCACCCTCACGTAAGAACAGGTAAGGACAGTTCAAGCGGTGGGATCAGTAAGGTCAAAGGGATACTTACAGGATGAAAAAATTAAAAGCAAGGCAGATATTGGAGAAATACTGTTAGAAGAGTCTAGAGAAGCCTTTGAGGGAGAGACAACCAAAGGTACGAAAGTAAAGAAAACAAGCAAGGGAAAGTGTTCAGGGTTGTAGAGAGAGTGAGCAGATTAAAGATGCAGGACTTACCCTGAAACTAGTGTCCGGGTATCTCATCGCCACAGGCTGTTTCCAAGGACCTAGGAATGTGCTCATTGCGTCAGATGCTTTTGCAGGAGTAAGAGATTTAACTGTAATTGGTTAAGACCCCTGTCACTTTCCACTCTGACTTCCCCACCATCACTGCGTCTGCTGTCATTATTACAGTTGTCAGTGAACATTTTTTGGATTTGCCTAAGGAGTATTTGAGTTGGGAATATATTAACTCTTGAGTTGTGCGAACCTGTCTGTGATTTACAGTCACTTTTGAGTATGATTAAGTAATTGGCAGAGCCCTAGGGTAGGAATGATTTCCAGGAATATCTTCCATTCTTTTGCGCCGACTTACCTGGAGTCATGACTTAAGCACAAGGATTGTAATACATGTTCTATAAAGCTCAGGGTGGGGAATATGTGGGTAGTGAAGCAGCCATACATGGAAATATATGGAGCCGTGAGCTCTTCTATAGAAAAATGCTTCCGATCATGAAACAACATTTTAAACAGAGGATTCTCTTTTCTATGTCTGGTCAAAACAGAAATTCTCTTCTCATCAGCTTAACAAATGAAAACACACCAGACCAGAACAGAAAACAAACTCTTTTTCGATAGAACTGATAAAAATACAATCTACCAGCACGTCCATGTTTGTAGAACATAAATTTGTAGGAGTACTACAAACAAGTCTGTGTGAAGAGGAACATATTTTATGCAACTCAAGTCAATACTAAACCATATTAAGATGATTTAAAGAAAATATGGATCGTTTTTACACTCAATCTTTCAAAATTACATTACAAAATTTTCATTATACAAAGGTAATCAGGCTTTATATAGTAAAAAAAAGATAAGTGACATAAAGATATACAAGACAGTTAAGAGGAATGTTATATTTTAAAACTGTGCAATATTTGTAGTATTTGGTAGCTTTTAAAATTTGTAATTGTGATTTATAGTCTCATTCTAATCATTTACCTTTTCATCTAACTTTATATTCATAACTTAGTCTTAAAGAGTATGTTCACACTGTATATGCTTCAGGTTACGCAAAACTTGACTCTTTCCCTCATTATGAAGTTTGCCTTCAAGAGCCAATGTCAATAGAGCTGTGGGGACAGAATTCAGATTGCAATAGATTAAAGATAATTAAAACTCTTCATAAAAAGACATCATAAAAATAGAAAAAGAATTGGTAGAAGATATCCACAACAGATTTTACAAAAGATTAGTATTGAGAGTATAAAAACAGTACTGAGGGTATAAAAACAGTATTAAGGGTATAAAAACTCCTATGAATCAGTAAGAGACAACCAAAGAGACAAACAGAAAAAGGGGGTAAAGATATGAAAAAGCACATCAGAGAAAACATAAATGATCTTCAAAAATTAAAACAAATCTTCAAAATTAAAAATCTTCAAAAATTAAAAAAAGCTCAAGCTAATTATAAATGAGGGTAATCGAATACATAAAATCACAAGATGTTTATTCATACCCTGCAGACTGGCAAAACACTTAAATATACTACGAAGTACTGTTGAGGTTATGGAGCAATGGGAATTTTATCAGCTGTGGGAGCGAGTATTAACTGGCACAAGCACTTTGGAAAACAATTTGTCAATACCAAGCCAGGTTAAAGATCCACGGCCTTGTGAAGCAACAATACCTTTCCCATATAAAAAAAATCTGGAAAAATTCCTATACATATACATAGTCTATAAGAGAAATAGGAAAAAAAAAAAAAGAAATATTCCAAATGTTTTTCTTTTCTTGATTCTTTTTCTTTTTTGAGACAGAGTCTTGCTTATCACCCACGCTGAAATGCAGTGGCGTGATCTCGGCTCACTGCAACCTCCGCCTCCTGGGTTCACATGATTCTCCTATCCTAGATTCCGAGTAGCTGGGATTACAGATGTCCATCACCACGCCCAGCTAATTTTTGTAATTTTAGTAGAGATGGGGTTTTGCCATGTTGGTCAGGCTGGTCTCGAACTCCTGACCTCAGGTGATCCACCCACCTCGACCTCCCAAAGTGCTGGGATTACAGGCATGAGCCACAGCACTCGCCCTCCAAATGTTTTTCGATAGGCAAAGTGTAAGTAAATCGGGTTATAGTCATACAACAAACTCCAAAACAGCGATGAAAAATGAACAAATTGCTGTCTCATATAAAAGAATCTCAAAATGTTAACTTGGAATAAAGTAAAATTCCTATAAAAACATACAAAGAATGTTTTCATTTTTACGAAAGTGATTAAAAATCTGCACAACTAAGCAACAGTGTTTAGGGATGCATACATTTGTAATGAAACTAAATTAATAAATAATTCAATAAAATCCAGGACATTGCTTAGCTCTGAATCAGAGTGCACAGCGTGTTTTGGATGGGCAACATCATGGCCTTCAGTATTGTTACTGCTCTATTTTTTATGTGAGCTTTCATTTTATTACTGTTTTTAAAACTATATCCATGTGTTATACTCTTTTGTATGTATAATATTTTACAAAATAAAATTTGTAAAAGAGATTAGAGGCAATAAAAGTACACTAACTTTTAATAAAATATGGATGAAGAAGGTGATGGTATAAATAACTGACAAACCACAAACATGTCCCTACTCAAGGGTACAAATACAGTCAACAAAGAGAAATAATCTTGTTTTAATTTTTCTTAATAGAACTATAAGTTATCCTTAGGTTAATATTTGGATACGTAACATCCCATTTTTACACAATATTAGTAGCCTGAATTTACAAAGTTGTCTATCCCTGGATCATAAAAAATTCTTGTAGTATATCCTCAACTTTCTCAGTACTACCTCTTTTAGATAGTGAGCTCCAAATCTCTGAGCCTGCCAATAGTCAGCCACGGAGCTATAAAATTCAGGCTCAAGTAACAGGTGTACAGTTTTTCAAGTATAATTCTTACTCTTAAAAAAGATGAAAGCATAGTTGGAAATATAACACCATACAACTGCCTAATGTAGCACTTGCTAGCACCAAAGAACACTTGAGCAGCTCAGGATGTAGTAGTTTCAGGATATATACAAAAAGCAGGTTGTAGAAACTTTTGTACCTACCTAATATCATGCTAGTAACTAACTTTTTTTCTCCAATTTGGGAGCAGCAAAGCCACTGTGTATGGGAGAAAGCAGATTCACACATCTGAAGTCAGAAGTCTAGACAGTCTTAGTTACTTCACTTACAAGTTTGTGAAGTCTACCATTCATGAGGCAACTGGAAATTTGAATACTGACTAAATATATAATGATATTAAGAAATGATTATTATTTAGGTGTAATTATGTTTATGTTCAAAAGAATAAGTCCTTACTTTAGAGAGATACATACTGAAAGATTTGCAGATGAAATCATGTCAGGATTTTGCTTCAAAATAAGAAAGGAAAGGGGAAGTGAGTGGGAATAGAGATGCAACACAATTGCTCATAAGTCACTAATTGTTGTGGTTGTGTGACAGGCACACGGGGTTTGACTATTCTACCTATATTTTAAAATTATGTTTAAACATTTATAAAACAAAAAGATGCATGCATATCCCATATATTTTCTCTAGGCTAATATTTTAAACTTCCCTTGTCTTCCAAACTTGCTTTTTCCTCTTCCTTCCAACATGACCCCTTCCCTCTTTCCAATCCCTTCTCCACACTCCAGCCAGAGTAATTTGTTTTCTCAAATGCAAAATGTTTTCAATGACTTTCAATCACTGCCCACTACCTGCAGAATAAAGGCCTCAATTCCTTGTCAGATTAATGGCTCGAATTCCTACTCACCTCTCCAGAGGATGTCCTGCTTCTTCTGAGCCACTGCAATTCACTGAAGAAGTATGCCGTCTCAGCTGTGGTGCTCTTAGCCCTGACACACTCTTTACATAGCCCCTTCTTTAGCTAACGCCTACTTACCCTTAGATCTCATCTGAGGCCTCACTATTCCTTACAACACTCTCCCTGACAAACAGCCAGCCTACCTGGCCTTCCTATGTGCCACGCAGCACCTGCACCCAGCTCCAATGTAGCACCTACTACACTGTAAGACAAGTGATTTTACTTATATATCTACCCAAATAGGCTACAATTCCCTGACTTAAAAACATGACAGGTTCACCTTTGCACTGCCAAGATCTGGAATAGTGCATGCCGCAACTAGAAAGCCCTCAGTGAATATTTGGGCAACTGAGAAATCATCTTATTCTCTCATATTTCCTACACTTTATCAAAGAAAAGAAAACCTAACCAAATTTTGGTTATCAGATGGGCTAATGATAATCATTTTAGTGGAAAGGAGAGGAGGGGAGGAGAAGATCTAATATTTATTTGTAATTACTATCTGCCAGTTATTGTTCTAAGCCCTCCATTTATATTGTTCACTTAGTCAGAAGACCCAAAGTATTTGTTAAAAATACAGATTTCTGGGACACATCCCAGAATTACTAAATCAGAATTTCTTGGGGCAAGACCTCAGGAATCTATTTTTAATAGATGCCTCATGCATTTATGATAGTAAGTCAACTTTAGGCATAACTGGCCAGCAATAGAGATCAAATGAAAGTTCATATATCAAGTACATTGTACAATTTGAAGTCAATTATTACAAAATATATATTATTTGATTATGCCAATACTACTACTGTAGGCAGGACCACTGACAGTTGTTTCTTAGTCTATAAAATGAACAAATATTCTATTACACTGGAAAATTTAGACAGCTTCATGGCAGTGTCTTTTTCTGATACCTAAATGTAACATCATCAAAGACATAAACTGCTTTAGGTAAAAGCTGAGTGGTCATCTGTATAAGCAAGTAAGGATAAATATATTAAATTTATTTAAAGTAAATTTATTACATTTACTAATCAGTAATTTATTAAAGTAATCCAATTACTTTACAATTAGAATTTGACCAAAAAAATCATCAAAACAAAGAATGATGTCCAGGTAATGAATTATTCTTTACAAAATTTGGAACAGAAAAATTCAATGTACTTTTATCATTCAAAAGACAGCATCATACTTTCCAAAATCAAATCTACATTCTGAAACAAATAGAATAAGTCAATTTCAACAAGAAAAACTTCCCCTCCTCTCACTATTCTAAACTTTTATTATATCATACACTAGAATGAGCTAACCACATCCAGTATCTTGCTATAGACGTTAGCAGAACAGCCATTACATCTACACAGCACTAAAAATGTAAACCACAAACCAGCCTATGTCAAGTACATTCTTAAAATCAATGTTCCATAACCTCTTAGTTTCTTGTTTTCTCCTGCTTGGCTATGATTTATCAAGTTTTCATTTGGGAATAGAAAACATGTTTTAATATATACAGCTTTGTACAAAACCAGTATTTAAGGTTTCAGCTAGTTTTACCAGGAAACATTACTCTAATTACAGAACATACCTTTGCAGTAAAAATGAATATATGTCCTACTTAAAATGTTCAAAGGAGTTATTCCTTAATATCTTAGAGCATTCTACAGCCTTGCTACTCAAAGTGTGATGCTGCAGGTCAGTATTACTGGCATTACTTTGTAGCTCGTTTGAATTGTAAAAGTGGAGGCCCCATCTCAGACTTCGTGAACCAGAATTTGCAATGTTAACAAGATCCCCAGGGCATTTATATGAGAATGGATAGTTTGTAATTTTCACAAATCATTTGAGTCCCCTGGATTCAGTATCAGTCATGGACTAATGACCTGCATGACCTTGGGGAATCCATGGGCCCTGGGCTGTCCAATAGAGCTTTCTGGTATGACAGAAAAATGCTATACCTGAGTGGTCAAATACAGCAGCCACTGAACACAAAAGCCCTTAAAATGTTACTACTAGGACTGAGGAATCAAATCTTTACTTCATTTTAATTTATATTTGAATAGTACCATGTGGCTATTAGCACAGGTTTAGAAACTACTTATAATATAAAATCCCTTCCAGCTCTAAAATATTACAATTCTGGATGTAGAAAAAACGATTTACAAAATCGTTTTCAATATACTATTTACAACAAATGTCTGTTGATCACCTACTATGTGTCAAGCACGCAGGCCTCATGAATGAACAAAACCAAACAAAATTCTTATCCTCATGGCCTACAGACTTGCAGAGAGAAAAAGACAACAAAAATGAATCTAATATATGAAACACATCATTATTCGAAGATGATAAAGCTATGAAAAAATAGAGCAGATTAAACAAGGAAGAAGAATGCTGGTATGAGGGGGATGAGGGTTGGTAGCATTTATACATGGGGTGCAAAAAGAAGGCCACTAGGAGAAATTGGTATTTGAGCACAGACTGGAAACAGATTAAGAGCTAGCCATGTAAATATTAGGGGAAAGATGAACAGCTATTGGAAAGGTCCTAATGTGGACATGGGTGTGATGTGAGAAAGAGCAAAGAGTCCGAGAAGCTTGTTCTGAGTGAGCAATGGCAGGAGGAATAGAAAATGGAGTCAGAGAGGTCAGAAAGGAAACAGCGTGGGGGAACAGAGTCATGGATCACATAGGGAATTGCAGGCCACTGTGAGATCTTTGGCCTTTACTCTGAGGAGCCATTGTGAAAGAGCAACATGCCAGGTCTTACATTTTTAAATGATCTCTGTGGCTTCACTGTGTCACCCAGGCCTTGCAGTCATGTGATCTTGGCTCACTGCAAGCTCAAAATCCTGGGCTCAAGTGATCTTCCCACCCCCCTCTCGGGTAGCTAGGACTACAGGAATGAGCTACTGTGCCCAGCTAATTATTTATTTTCATTTTTGTAGAGATGGGGGTCTTGTTTTGTTGCTCAGGCTGGTCTCAAACTCCTGGTCTCAAGTAATCCTCCCACCTCAGCCTCTCAAAGTGCTGGGATTAAAGACTTGAGCCACCATGCCCAATTTGGCTTCACTCTTGAGATCACCCTACAAAGGTACTAGGGCAGGAAGAACAGTTAAGATTTTACTGCTAGATTCCTGGTGAGAATGATGGCGGCATGGTTCACAGTGGTAACAGGGGAAATGGTGAGAAGTGGCTCAATTCTGGTTATATTTTAAAGACAGATCTAACAATCACACATGAAAAATAAGAATGTGCTATCACAGAAAGAAGAGTCAGAGTTGATTCCAAAGTTCTGATCTAAGCAACTGGAAAAATGGAATGGCCATCAACTGAAATGGTGAAAACTATAAACAAAACAGGCTTACAGGGAAATGTAAAGAACTGAGTTTTTGAAATGTCAAATTTGAGATATCTCTTATAAAATCAATTGCAGATTTATTACGTAGCTGTATAAACAAGTCTAGAGTTCCATGAAACTGCCTGAGCTCGGGATATAAATTAGAAAGCCAATGGCAGATAGAGAATACTTACCAGAAATTGGATAAGATAATAAGAGCAGTGAGCATACATAGAGAAGATAAAAGGACCGAGACTTGTAAGAGTCAAAACAAAAGTTAAGAAGTAACTCAGAAGGAGATTAATTAACAACAAATCATAAAATAAATATCCAGTGTGGAAGGAAGAAAATGAAGACTATAGTGTCCTTGAAGCCAAGGGCAGAAAGTATTTCAAGGAGGACAGAGTGATCAATTGTGTCAGATACTTACAAAAGCAGTTACAGTGGGGAGGTAGAGGCAAAGCTTGATTTAAATGGGTTCAAGATAAAATGGAAAGAAAGGAAATAAGAGGTGGGAGTGGGGACAACTTTTGCAAAGCATTACAAAGAAAGCAAACAAGAGGAATACTAGCTGCAAGGAAAAATGGAGCCACACAAGGAGGGTTTCCTAGTCTTTATTTTGTTGGTTTTTTTTTTAAAGAAGAGCACAATAACAGCTGGTTTGTATGCTAGTAAGAAAGATCCAATAAAGAGAAAATCAATAATACAGGACAGAGTTCTGTAAACTATTTGGTCCATGGGCCAAATCTAACCTGCTGCCTGTTTGGTACAGCCTACGAGCTGTGAATGACTTCTACCTTTCTAAATGGTCAAATAGAAAAATGAAAAGAATAGTAATAATTGATAACATATGAAAATTATGTCAAACTCAAATTTAATAAAGCTTTATTGGAACAGCTATGCTCATCATTTATGCACTGTTTATGGCTGCTTTTGTGTGACAATGGTAGAGCTGAGTTGTGACAGAGATCACAGGTGACATTCTCATTGATTCCCACCGTTGCTCAGTTCACTATGAGTCACAGTGACAGTTAAAACTTGACAGCATTTGGAGTACCATGCATATCACCTTACCATGACTCTTGCATTACTTTTTTCATTACTATTGCATATGTCAAAAGAAGAAACAAGATAAATAAACTTCAAGTGTCATGCTTTGAAGGCACAATGGAGCGTGGATTATTCTGCTATATAATTACATGGCAAATAACTTTGTTTATTATGCAGTGACACTGTAGTTATACTAAAACAATACAATAAATGACAACATTACTAGCATAAGCACTCATCAAAATATTACCAACCAGCAGTAAAGTGATGGTCAAAAAAACAGTAAATTTTAAAAAAACAATATTCCATCACATAGAACTTCACAAAATGTAAATATGAAAATGAAGCTGCAACCAAAGTAACTTTTCAAATGGCACATTTGTTAGACAAGCAAAGAAAGCTATTTACCAATGGTAAGGTAATTAAATCACATTATATTGTAGCAGATACATGCTTATAAAGAAAATAAACTCGTTTAAGACTATTAGCACTTTGGCAATACCCCTGTCCAAAGAACTGCAAAACTTGGAAGCAACATTAACATGCAATTTAAAAACAAGGTAAATGGTTTCAAGTTGTTTTCCTTGGCTCTTTACATGTCAACTGACATACAGATATGGCTTACTTGTTATTGTTTATTTGAGGAGTCAAAGCTGAGTTTGAAGGGACCTGGAAAATTAGTCTCTATGAATGAACATTCTCTGTGGAATAACTACAGGCGAAGATTAAAGGTGTCAACGATTAAAGAACTTTAATTAAAGAAGTTTAAAGGTTAAACAAATTGAGAAAACACAAATTCAGTACAATCTCAAGTAGAATCTGCTAAAATGTGTTACAATGGATGGTGGCAAAAATGTGCTTAGTTTGACAAATTTAAAAAGCTAGTGAACATTTTGGGTGCTTAACGGTTGTGGTTATTCACTGTATTACTTATCAGCAGGTACTCTGTGAAAAATACCCAAATCCATCGTGTGTTATTGAACCAATAGTGTCACTTATAAAATTCATTTGATTTCATGGATTTAACAATCATTCTGTGAATTCTGTCATGAGTAGAAGCTGAATATCCTGATGTGCCTTATCCAGTAATTTGATGGGTTTAGCAGTTGTAAAGTTTTATTGCAGTATTTTGAGCTTAGGCTGAAACTTTTCAGAATAGGAAAAACTGCTGTAGACCATTGAATGCAGTCGTCCCCAACCTTTTTGGCACTAGGCACTAGTATCATGGAAGACAACTCTTCCATGGATGAGGGTCGGGGCGATGGTGTTGGGATGAAGCTGTTCCATTTCAGATCATCAGGCATTAGATTCTCATAAGGAGTGTGCAACCCAGATCCCTCGCATGTGCAGTTCACAACAGAGTTAACACTCCCATGAGAATCTGATGCCTCCACTGAGCTGACAGGAGGCAGAGCTCAGGTAGTAATGTTCGCTCACCCGAGCATTACCTCCTCCTACATGGCCTGTTTCCTAACAGTACAGGGATGGATCCCTGGGTTGGGGACACTTAATCTAACGGCTTTGGAAATTAGCTTTTGCTGCAGACTTTCTAATGTATATTAATTAATACAATCTAAAATCACAAGAAACCATAGAATGTACAAGTTAATACTGCAGTAAAATCATTGTAACAACTAATATTTGAATCACAAGATTCAAATGTTGAGCTGCTATATCAACTTCTCATCCTGTCAAAAATTAAAATAAGAGCCAGGCAAGGTATAGTCCCAGCTATTCCAAGAGTTGAGACAGCAGGATCACTTGAGCCTAGGAGTTCAAAGCCAGCCTGGGCAACATAGCCAGACTCTGTGTCTAAAAATAAGCAAATAATAATTTTAAAAAACAAGAAGCAAGATCTCTATTTTCACACAAATTTTGCAGTAGATACATTTTCTGAGCTCAACTTACGATTTCAATATTCCAGCAACATTTTTTGGACCTTGATGCAGTGCACAGAAATTTCCTTATTTCAAAATCCATTTGTCAGTTACAAAAGACCACATATTGCATGACTCTATTTATATAAAATGTCCAGAAAAAGCAATTCTATAGAAACAGAAACTAGATTCATGGTTTCTTAGGATGGGGATGGGAGGCCTGGGCTGAGGGCAGGGAATGATGAATAATGGGTATGGGATTTATCTTACGGGGAATAAAAAATGTTTCAAAATTAGGTAGTGATACTGATCTCATATCCTGCGAATATACTAAATAATAATTATACACTTTAAATATGTGAACTATATGCTATGTGAAACATATTTCAATAAGGAATTTTTTAAACATCCATTTGACTGTGCAACTGAGGAGCTTCCACCTAATCTTCAGTTGGAAGTATTTTGCACTGTAATGAAATTCTAAAAGGCAAATATCAAGAGATGAATGTAAAGAATTGTATTAAAAACTTCCAAATTATGAATGTGCATACATGCTAGTAGACTAATAGCTATATTTGGCAAAACCTATATGTGTGAAAAGATATTTTAAATATGAAATATGTAACATTTCAACACAGATCAGTATGACTGATGAATATTTAAAATTAATACTAATGACAGGAAACATTAATGTTGAACCCCAGTCAAGCAAAACATTACCACAAAAGAAATAATTCTATTATTCACATTAGTAAATCTATATTAAAAATTTCAAGATACTTTGTTATTATCATTACTAATTTATTATATTTTCAATTTTCTCAATAAAATATATGGAAATTTGTCCTTTCTCTTGTATTACAAGTACCTACATAATATTCTTCATTTTGTCTCTTGGCCTACAAAACCTAAAATATGTACTATCTGGCCCTTTACAGAAAATGTTTGCCAGCCTTTGATATAAGACAAAGAAGAGAGAGATTTTATAAAATTCTTTGAATAGACACAAAAAGAAAGCTATTGCACCAATAATTGGTTTAATTCAACTTTTAAAAAGTCTATTTGAAATGATTAGGCATGATTACTAACATGAAGATAGGGCATACAATAATCAAAATACATTAAAGCAAAGGCTGAAGACAACTGGAGGAAGGGATCTGATGGAAGCCATGCATTAGAGTATCTTTGTAAAAACCCAAAGGACACCTTAAGATCAGTACTTGAATATGACATCAAAGGAAGTCAGATGGTTGTCCTCCCCTTCTAACCAAAAAACTTTCTCGATGTGGGGGGAAAAGGGTCAACCTGACAATCATCAAAAACAAGGTCACAAAAGAAGGTAAGGCATTTATAGAAATAGCAATCTTTGGCTTTGTAAATAAAGTTACAAATCAAGACTAACGCCAGCCTGGCAGAGAAAACAAATGCATTATTTGTACTTGGAAGGGTAATCAAGGGATGCAGTCTGAATTATGCTCCTCTAATGGAGATGATCATTTCTACCTTTGTGACATATCTAGAATTCATTTTAAAAGGCAATGAAAGAAATGAGTTCTCATGACCTATATCACCTCCCAAGGGCCCGCCTCATCTCTTAACACTATTGCATTGATGGCTGAGTTTCAACACATGAATTTTGGGAGGAAACAGACATTCAGATCTTAGCAGCACTTATTTTCCAAAAATCAAAGAAATATCAAAAAGTTGATTAATGTAACATAACCATGTTCACAATACCCCTTTATTAATAAATCTTAATATTTTACCATTCTGCTTCCTATTTTTTATATAAAAAGTACAACATTACAGATAAATACAATTCCTTGCTATACCTCTCTTCCTTCCCACAACTAGGCACTCATAAATCTGATTTATGTTTTTTTACTATACTATACATATTTCTCTGAACCGTATATTGTAGCTTTATGTGTTCTTAAAACTTCACTGCTTTGAAACTGCTTAAATTCTGAAATTTGATCTTCTTTTCCTTAACATTATATTTCCAATACATGTTTTCATGTTAATATGTAGAGATTTAGTTAAGATTATGTGCAGTTGAATATTCTACTTTATGAATATATCAGAGTTCTCTCATCAATTTCCTAAAGATAGAAATTCATTTCCAAAATAACTAAAAGAGTATAATTGGATTATTTGTATCACAAAGAATAAATGTTTGAGTGGATGAATATCCCATTTTCCATGATGTGATTATTAAGTATTACATGCCTGTATCAAAATTTCTCATACAACCCATAAATACACATACCTATTATGTACCCACAAAAATTAAAAATAAAAAATTAAAGAAAAACCAATTTGTTTCCAATTTTTTACTCTTACAAATAATGCTGTAATATATAAACTCATCTATACATCTTACACATGTGCAGGAGTTTTTCTCAGAACAAACAGTGTGTGAACATCCCTTTTTCTCCGATCCTAACCAGCACTTGGTACACACCAGACTTTTGGATCTTGCACTTTAAAGTGTGAGACACTAACTGGTTTTGTTGACTTGCATTATTCTATTAGTATGGATCACGTGACCTAATAATGAGTATGAGCTTTTTTGTATACATTTATTGGCCATTAATGTCATTAAACTTTGCATTTCTTTTCTATTGGGTGCTTTGTCTTTTGCTTATTGATTCGTATGAGGTTGCATATACCATGGATAATAACCTTTTATGTCTTACATATTATAAAACTATTTTCCCAGATGTGAATTGTCTTTTGTCTCAGTTTATAGTATCATTTTCCCCCTTCAGGAATTATTTGCTTAGAGGGAATCAAGCTTAGTCATTTCCTTTCAGAGTTGTATTTCTCCAGTTCTAAGCAATATTTTTCCATACCAAGGTTATACAGACATCAGAAAATCAATTCTACTAGTACACTTAAAATTTGATTACACATCTAGGTCTTCAACATATCTGGACTTTATTTCTCCATATGATGAGATTTTTTAAAAACCTCATTTTTTACATGGAAAGCCTACCATCCTTGCACCTTTATTGAAATGTCCACTCCCTTCCACTCTATTTTCTTTCTTTGTTTTCTTGAGAAAAGGTCTCAGTCTGTTGTCCAGGCTGGAGGTGTGATCACAACTCACTGCAGCCTTGGCCTCGCAGTCTTGGGTGATTCCCCCACCTCAAGTCTCTCTAGTAGCTGGGACTATAGGCATACACCACCACACCTGGTTACTTTTTTGTATTTTCTGTACAGACAAGGTTGGTCTCGAACACCTGGGCTCAAATGATCCACCCACCTTGCCTTCCCAAAGTGCTGGAATTACAGGCGTGAGCCACCATGCCCGGCCACTCTATTTTATTGACTATAGCACAACCACAATTATGTCCCAAGTTCCCATACACAAGTGGGTCTCATTATTAGCACTTTTCTCTGTTCCAGTAAATTGTTTGTACCTATAAAAACACAAAATGATTTAACTTATTGCTGTGATGTGAATATTTGCTTCTCCCTAAAAATTAATGTTGAAAACTAACACCCAAGGTGAATGGTATTAAGAAGTGGGGCTCTTGGGAGGTGACTGAGGGCTCTGCCCTCATAAACGGGATAAATATCCTATAAAAGAGGCTTCAGAGAGCTTGTTTTGCCCCTTCTGTCATGTGAGGATGCACACAAGGTGCCATGCATGAGGAACAGGCCCTCACCAGACACTGAATCTTCTGGTGCCTTGATGTTGAACTCTCAGCTTACAGAATTGTGAGCAATAAATTTCTGTTGTTTATAAATTATCCAGTCTCAGTATTTTGTTGTAGCAGCACAGACTAAGACACTAACCCATTAAATATCTTTTCCAAGCGTCTTACAGTTATTACAGGGCAAAGATTAAACCCAAATTATCTAATTCCAAGCCTCTTCCTACTGAGCCAGTAAGCAAATACTTCATTTGCAATATAGCCACAAAACACCATAGGAAATTATCAATTAATTAATTTTACTAGGGGTAAAAACATCATTATGTATCTCCCCCACCCCCTTATGAAAGTGAAGGCTACCACAGAAGATGGAATAGAATGAGTGGTATTAGTTTCAGTATTTAGTATCTACCTTTAATTATATAACCTGTAAGGTCCTTTTCATTAGTGACAAGTGAGGACATAAATCCACTAAACCACCACTCAGGCTCTAAATTTACATTTGTCCTGACCATATTTCACTCACTACCTTAATTTTCTCATGTTTGTGTCCTCCTCTGTGTACTAAATAAAGTACATAGTCAGAGTTCTATCCCACATCTTAGTTACCATGAAAACCAAAGAATCCCCAGAATCTGATTGTCTCTACATCACAAGACACAAAAGCCTTTTAAAACCAGTGGTTCTAAACCTTGTTGGGTAATGGTCCAAAGACTTAATAAACGTTATGGACCCACTCATAAGAGAAAAACTGATTTTACATAAAATTTCAGAACATTTATGACCCTTCTGAAGACAATACATGAACAAATAGACTCTCAAGTTAAGAACCTCTATTTGTGGTGGGGTGGGGGAGTGTTGAAGAAGAAATATATAGAAAGCTTTTCCTTAAAACAAATTACTCTATGAAGTGATCCTTTTACTGTGACGCCTTTATGTGCTTCTTCCCTTTTCTTACCCTTTCATGAACCAGCAGCAAACCTGCTAGCCAAGGAAAGATGAATGAATTCCCTTCACAGCCCTTCAATATATTCATCAAAGGTAACATGTGAATAATGCAACCCCATTCCTATTCTTCTCACCAGGAAGTGAGTAAATAACTTTCACATACCATTAAGTCATCAACTTTGGACATATTTTACTTTATAAATCTATCAATTATGTACCAAAGATGACTTGAGAAACCAGTGTTTTCATATCATCTAGAAACCAAATGCCTTTAGAGGGTAGGTACATAAAGCAATTGTTTAATACTTTGTTTTCAGGAAGGATCTAGCATAGACACATATGTAAATATATTATTAATAATAAATGATCTACAAAATGGCAATGATTATAAATTATTATGCAAAATGTGTTACTGAAACAAAACTCAATGCAGGCATCCTTTTTTTGTTTTTTTTTTTGGAGGCTGGGGGTGGAGTTTAGACTACAGAACTTTCCCATACATGAGGTACCAATGACCACATTTTTGCTATATAAAATATCCAAGTATCTAGAAAGTGAGGTAAATATTGAAAAAGTATCTTGTATTACCTTATGAAGTATCTTCTGTTTTTCAATAAAGTTGGTACTTTTGAGGAAAAATGCTAAACTGTCATGATCCAAAAATTAAATCCTATCACATTTACAGAGAAACTTCTTGCAAACATTGAACTTACTTTGAAGTGAGTTGATTCTTGACAGAAAGATTAATATTAGTGTGAAAGGAAAATAAATCTTGGGACCCCAAAAATTACTAAGCCAAGGGAAAAGTTAAGCTGGAAACTACATCAGGCAAACCTGCTTCCCCTTTTATTCCTAAATAAGATAGCTACAAACATAAAAAAGCTACATAGCTACATACCTCCCTCACAATTTGCCCACAAGGAAATTCCTTGTGGGCCTCAAGATCTTTCTTTTTTTTTTGAGATGGAGTCTCGCTCTGTCGCCAGGCTGGAGTGCAGTGGTACGATCTCGACTCACTGCAACCTCCGCCTTCCAGGTTCAAGCGATTCTTCTGCCTCAGCCCCCAGAGGAGCTAGGACTACAGGCGCCCATTACCACACCTGGCTATTTTTTTTTTTTTTTTTTCGTATGGGCTTCGCCACGTTCGCCAGGATATTCTCTCTCTCTCCGCCTGGGCCTCCCAAAGTGCTGGGATTACAGGCGTGAGCCACCACGCCCAGCCAAAATCTTTACTCTATGTTAAACAGTTCTGTTGAATTTCACCCTGGCAATAAATGATAGCATATCTTCACAAGTCCAGGACAGAAAGTCATCCCTCTGCTTAACTGAGGCAAATGCATATCTGATTGCTTTCTCTGCCTTACTGTTTATGTAAAAATGCAGATTCACTGAGCCAGACTAAATTGTATATACAGTGAATGGCTGATCAAGAACTCAAACGAATGTAATCTTTTGTTTCTTATCTACCTATGACCTGGAAGTCACCCCCTCACCAAACCAATGTTTGGTGACATACTGACTGATGTCTCCTGTCTTCCTAAAACGTATAAAAGCAAGCTGTACCATGACCACCTTGGGCACACATTGTCAGGACCTCCTGGGGATATGTCACAGTGCATCCCTAACCTTTGCAAAATAAACTTTCTAAATTAATTGAAACCTGTCTCGGATATTTTGTGTTCACATGGGGAAAAATTACAGTTAAATGTCCCGTAAAGGATTTAAAGAGATATTACAAATTTAATGAATGTTCTAAACATAAAACATAAAATCAAACTTTTAATTACTTTAATTCTTATCAATTTTTTCATAAACATTATAAACAGTATTCTTAAGCACCATACAGTGTCTTGTGACTGCTCACACCATGTAATTTGAAAATATTTTAAATTGAGTAAATTACTGCTTCTTAAATTACATTTATCCAGATATGCAGAGAAAACTGAGAAATCAGTAATTAAACAGACGTACAGAGTTTATGTTCTTCTAAAATGTAGACAACATGCACATGGAACATATCTATTTTAAAGATAAATACTTGAGGCTTTCTCATAAATTTTTTTTTTTAAATCACACTGACATTTTAGTACCTTCCACTGAAATACTACTGATTTTATGATCAACATAGAGTGTAACTAGAGGGAAATTTCAGGACTCTACGAAATTAACAAATCAAAGTATGGAGGGAGGGGCAATTCAGTCATTCAGCATAAAATCAACAAAGCAAATCTTTGTTTAAGTTGTTACTTTATCACTCTTCTCTAACTAAAAACAAAGAAAAGGACAGGCACGATCAAAACAGCTATTGTATGGTTAAGCCATGACCCCAAGGCCTTTGCCATGAAAGGTAGAGGATATGGAACTTACACCAGAAGGAAACACTGTTATACAAAAAAAGAATTAGAAGGAAGAGAGGAATATGCGTAATTAAATAGGAATTAACTGGGGAAGCAAATAAGTTATCAAAAACAATTCAACAAACTAAAAACAAGAACTAAATAGAATTACCAAAAAATTCCAATAACATTCTCTCAGAACTGAAGGTTGGCCAGTAAGACCTTTGTTATCTCTGGGAAGGGGAGGGTGATAGTTTCTATTTGTTTTAAAAAATAATGAAGATAAACTGTTGAGCATCAAATTAAGGAAAGACTAAAAAAAAGCAAATTGCAAAATATTGAGAAGCAGAGGATGGCTAAACTGTTTTGAAAAACTGATTCTGACAATTAGTGAAGTAACTATGGACATCTTCTCAAAAGATGTTTCCAAAATTTTTGGCCAGTGACTTTTTACATGTCTCTGAAACCAAACATTAAAAACAAACAAAAAATCCCTCCCAGATGGGTAAAATATGAGAGAATCAAATTGAGCAGAGGCTAATCCTATGTTGCTTGAAAGATAAAAGCTACAGCTGGTACACAGAGTTGTAAAACCTGGGATGTCTCAACAGAAAGGCTGCAAGGATGTTCTGCTGCACTAAAGATAATGCACTTCCAACATTTTTTAAAGGCAAAGATCCAATAAGTGACAGGACACGAGACAGAGCCATTTCCACCACTTGTACACTAGTGCAAACCACTGTCACCTCTGACTACTGCAATTGCCTCCTAACCCATTTCCCTGCTTCTACTCTTGCCAACTCAACCCTTAAACACAATTCATTCTCCACACAGAAGCTAGAATCCTCTTAAAGCATTAATTGTCATGTTACAGCTCAAGCAAACTGTCCGAAGATTTGCCATCATAGTATAAAGTATAATTTCCATGGAGGATCTATACTATCTGACCCTCCTATTACCTTTGTAAGTCATCCCCTTCAGGTTCCCCCCTGCTCTCTGTGCTACTGCAACCTCACTGCCTCCTTCAGTTCTTAAAACATGCCATGCCTATGCCCACCCCAGGCTTTGCACACTTGCTCAGGTGCCTCTGCCTTTGGTGCTCTGCACTGTGCTGGTATCTGTTCTGCTGACTCTTGTTGTCACCATTCCGCTCTCACCTTCCTACCTGTATTTGCCACACTGCCTTTCTGAACCCCTCTCCAGTCATGGTCACTTGCACACCCTCTCTATTTCCTCATGTTTGCTCACTTAGAGAGCTGCCCACCCCTAACTCCTTTCTCCTACCCTCCCTATGCAGCAACAACCATTTTTCAGACAATAGCCAAGTTCTAACTTTTTTACTCCTACAAAGACAACTTTCTCTTCCTAGAACACCTTAAGTCAACAATCAGCATTACATAACTGATAGTAACAGGGGACAGACAAATTTGTAGGCAGACAGGGTCAGGTCCCCGGTGAAACCCAACCTTCAAGTCAAGACAGCCTGAAACCTGAAAACCAAACTGCCAGCTCTGGATCAATGACCAAAGTGAGAATTTCTATCACCATCTTACAATCTCTCTCTCTATTGGTTTCTTCTGGATGATACCTGTTAGCCAATCGAATGGTGCTTTTTCCAAAGACCACCCATGGACCAATCAGCATGCATTCCCACATTCCACCCCCATAAAAACCTTGGACTCAGCCACACAGGCAGAAAGCGGAACTGCTTTCAGGGTCCCCTCTCTGCTGACAGCTTTGCTTCTGCTGCTCAATAAAATTATTCTCTGCCTTACTCACTCTCTGGTGTCCATATACCTTATTCCTCTTGGTCATGGGACAACAGCCTAGACTTCCAAGCTGTAGGGAGTGAGAACAAATGAGCTGTAACCCTCAAATTCACCAAGTTGCAGGCACCAGGAATGAAGGATCTGTAACCCTCCTTTCTGCCCACTAAGCTGTGAGCGACAAGTATAAAGGAGCTGCAGCACACTCCTGCTTGTCAGACTATGGGAGAAAGAAGCTGTAACATGTTCCCGCTCACTATGGGAGTGAAGAGCTGTAACATTTTTGGGGACTCAGATCTTGGGACTCCACAAGCAAGAGCTGCAACACCCCTTGGGGCTCCACAATTTGTTTTTTCAGAAGAGGTGATGAGATTAACAGTAATTCCTCCATCTTGTCTCAGTCAGTCTTATGACCAGAAGCAGACACTTTATGATATGACTGTGCAGGGTTAAGGGTAGTTTATGGCCACAGGTCAGCATGTTGTTAACGAGGCTGTGAGGAGACTGCCTGCTTGACCTTGACCTCCTTACCACCCTAAGCAAACCAACAGAGCCCTGTCAAATCTATTTAGATTGTAATACGCCAAAAGCATATTAGAACAGAGCAATCTAAATGCTCCCATGATTTTTTTCAGCATCTTAATTTTAATACATGAATTAATGATATAAAACATTTTGCTGTCACGAGTAATTGTGAAAGCAATGTTTTAGAACTGGCTTCATTATTTTATAATCTTTGTTCAGCATTTAGTGATCCTAGGTTTCTAAGGTCTATGTTCAATTTATTTCAATACTTTGTTTTAACAACTATTATAACTGAAAAGACACCTCATGCAGGCAAAGAGATGCAAAAGTATGCACTGTTGCTTGTGCTTTCTAAATCATTATACTTACTTTGGTGTCTCATCTATCAATTATGCAAAGGTTGTTGCTGAAATTCAGCTAGGACATTTGTGCTTTCCGTGATGTCAATCTTGCAACTAGTCAGAAAGTGTTAATGTTTTATATTATTTTTAAAAAGGGTTAAAAACTCTCTCTGAAGCTCTTCATTTGGATGATTTTTAAGCAGGATGGAAAATTCTGATTCCAAGTGTTTAGTTTGTAGACATACTAGTGATTTTAAAGAGAAAAGCATGTATGAACAGTTTGTTTTCAAAAATACTGAGAACAAACAAAAAAAACGAGCAAAGTGTCAAGAAAAAATCACTATCCTTTCAGGGTTTTCCTGCTCAACATTCCTTCTAAGCTTTCCCTTCATCTCGAAGGAAAAGCCTCAAGGATTCAAAAGGTGACATAATAAAAACTAAGAACAAAGGAAAGGTAAACCCAAGGGTTATCTATTCTGGTTGATTTAAGCTACACCTGAGGCCAGATGCATTGGCTCACACTTGCAATCCCTGCACTTTGGGAGGCCTAGGCAGGTGGATCACTTGAGGCCAGAAGTTCAAAACCAGTCTGGTCAACATGGTGAAAACCTCATCTCTATAAAAAGCACACACAAAAAAATTAGCTGGGTGTGGTGGTATGCACCTGCCGTCCCAGCTACTCGGGAGGCTGAGGCACAAGAATCACTATGAAGAATCCGACTCAAAAAATAAATAAATAGGCCAGGCATGGTGGCTCACGCCTACAATGCCAGCACTTTGGGAGGCCGAGGCAGGTGGATCATGAGGTCAGGAGTTTGAGACCAGCCTGGCCAACATAGTGAAACCCTGTCTCTACTAAAAATATAAAACTTGGCAGGCACCTGTAATCTCAGCTGCTCGGGAGGCTGAGGCAGGAGAATTGCTTGAACCCAGGAGATGGAGGTTGCCTTGAGCTGAGACTGTGCCACTGCACTCCAGCCCAGGCGACAGTGTGAGGAATGGAGGAAACGAGAGACAGAGGGAGGGAGGGAGGAGAAACTACACCTCAAATACATGAACTTAACTAGAAATGACTAGGCTTAGGATTTTTTAAATTAAGATCAGAAAATGTTCCCCCGTGACACAAAAATAACTGTGAGAACTTGACAAACAGTATGTATACATATGTCTATGTATACATATATACATATATACACATATACCATATAAGTTTAACATAAAGCACCAACACTTGAAGACACAAGGAATACTTCTTTCTTTAATTTTAGGAGCCTATCGTTTTCAAAGTGTTTGTTTTAAAAAATATCTGGAGGAGGAAAAATTGTAACATAGGAAAAATATTTTTTAAAACTCTTGAGGCAGAAAAATGATAACATAGGAAAAATAAAACACTGAAGTTAAAACTAGTTAAAAGTAGGATTAAATGAGAATTTGGGGACTGCACCTATTGTTTTCCACCAAGAGTATCTCTGGCAAGAGAATGAAAGTCACTTTTCCCACTTTGCTTATATATTCGTATGAAAAAAATGGACTGACTGCGGTGGCTCACACGTGTAATCCCAGCACTTTGGGAGGCCCAGGTGGTTAGATCGCTTGAGCCCAGGAGTTCAAGACCAGCCTGGACAATATGGAAAACTCTATAGCTACTAAAAACAAACAAACAAAAAATTAGCCAGGCATGGTGGTACACGCCTGTAGTCCCAGCTATTTGGGAGGCTGAGGTGGGAGGACTGCTTAAGCCTAGCAGGTGGAGGCTGCAGTGAACCATGATTGAGCCACTGCACTCCTGCCCAGGCAACAGAGCAAGACACTGTCTCAATGAATGAATGAATTATTCATTAATTAATTACTTTCAAAAAGATGGGCTACAATCTGGCCATATCAGAGTCACTTGTGATTTCACCCAATAGCTCTACTTAGATGAACATACATTAATAATACACTAAACTCGGGCCGGGCGTGGTGGCTCAAGCCTATAATCCCAGCACTTTGGGAGGCCGAGACGGGCGGATCACGAGGTCAGGAGATCGAGACCATCCTGGCCTGTGCCATGAGCCTGCCCCGGGTTTGTTCTCAGCACGGGTGACTGGATGGGAGTGGGAAAAGGTGAGATCCAAGAGACATTGGTTGCGAAGGTCATAAAGACTTTGTACTCCCGGGCCGGGCGCGGTGGCTCAAGCCTGTAATCCCAGCACTTTGGGAGGCCGAGACGGGCGGATCACGAGGTCAGGAGATCGAGACCATCCTGGCTAACACTGTGAAACCCCGTCTCTACTAAAAATACAAAAAACTAGCCGGGCGAGGTGGCAGGCGCCTGTAGTCCCAGCTACTCGGGAGGCTGAGGCAGGAGAATGGCGTGAACCCGGGAGACGGAGCTTGCAGTGAGCTGAGATCGGGCCACTGCACTCCAGCCCAGGCGACAGAGCAAGACTCCGTCTCAAAAAAAAAAAAAAATAATAATAATAATAATACACTAAACTCTAAACATTAGGAAAAATGGCTTATAAGCAATTGTTTCATTTTGCCTGCTGCTTTAAATTGTTAAGCAACCAGGGGAAAAGCTGTGGTGATTAAACTTGCCACATACAACTCAGAGCTCATGAGTTTCATGAACACTGAGTATGGCCAATAATGATGTAAGGAAATAAAGCAAGAATCAACACCACAAAAAGGGAAGCAATTTGCCAGGTACCCTATAATTAAGTTTTGAATCTTACAGTAGAGAATGTTATTGAGGCAAATAGCTTAGAAAGATTTAATAAGGGATTAGTCATTCACATGAATGAAAAAGCCCAGAATTTAGTTACCTGAGCCAGGGGGCAAAGGTGGAGTGGGGCAAACATCATAAAAGCAACATGCCTCTTCTGTTCCAGAGAATACAGATCTCTAACAGGAAGAAACTCGAGGACAACATATATGCTTCTGGAAATTTAAACAGCTATCTATTCAAGAAGATACAAATCACACGATAACATCACCCACACAAACTAGAATACCACAAACAAACAGTCACCCGCACAAACCAGAATACCACAAACAAACAGTAGGCCAATTTCACAAAGATTGACTAGGGTGGTTAATTCTGCAGTGTCATTAGATACAATACTATTCCTATACAAAATATATCTAGACTACAAAACAAAATCTGTTACATGAACTCCTTTTATTCAGAAAGATAGTGCTAAGTTTTTCAAATATTTTAACTGTAACTGAAGCTGTAATTTTGATATACTCTAATGGAAAGGAAATTATGCTATACAGAATAATATTAAGTGTTGTTAATCAGAATTATTGGAAGCTGATCCTGACACCTTGACATATTTCAATTACAGTGGAACTACTTAAAATATTTAATTTTAAAAGAGAATAGCTTTCACATAAGTTTTCTTTAAAACTATGTGAATCTGTATTATTAAATTATTTAAAGATAAAGCACAAAAACACACCAACAAAGTATTTACTAATAGAACGATATGAATTGGAAATATTTAAGGAAATGATAGAAAATATATAATTTTTTTAAAAAAATTAAAATTCAGGCTCGAAAGCTAATTCACCACATTCTTGATTTTTCTCTTAAGTAGTGGAGGTTTCAAAATATGGCCCCAAATTCTCTGACACTTGCCCAAAATAAGTTGGGGTCAATGTCCCTTCCCCTTGAATCTAGGCAGGCTTATCACTGCCTCACCAAAGTGATGCTGAGGGCCTTCCAAACTTAGGGCAGAAAATGTCATGCAGTTTCCACATCCCTTGGGATGCTGGCTCCGGGTGAGGCCAATCTGCAAGTAAGAAGCTCGGGGACTGCCATGCCGGCAAGGCCATGTGTGGGCACTCTGTAGACAGCCACAGCTGAGCTCACTGACAGCGGCCGGCATCAGCTGCCAACCAAGCGAGTGACCTGACATTTGACTAAAACTGCATGAGAAACCCCGAAGGTGAACTGACTGGCTGAGGCCTTCCCAAATCCTGACCCACAATGTCATTATCAAAATAAAATGTTTTTTGTTTGTTTGTTTTTAGACAGTAACCAGAACAGGTACTGGAATGAAAGAAGACGCGCCTCAGTGACAGATGGGATGCTAGCATAAAGACTCAGGCCGCAGTAGTTCGCTGGATTAATGCAAAACTCATTGCAGGTTCTGCCATTACTTTTGCACCAATCTAAATAAATGCATTGTAGAATAATATGTCAAAAGTTCAGATTAAAAGAGTTACCTTACTTTTTATAGCAAACATAATTTATTTTCAATCATTCATTCTCTTCTGGGCTCTGTGCTAGGTGCTAATTATGAAAATAGCTCAAAGAATAATGGGGGAGCACTGACGTAATAAACATCAAATTATCACATACCATTTAATTATAAAAAGAGGTAAATACGTGGTGGCAGAGGAAAAAGGACTCTAAGAACCTTAACAGGACTAACTCAGTCTGGTGATACAAGGAAGACTGAGTCAGTGAACTGAAATTAACCATGAGAAGAATACTCTATGGCTGGAGGGAGGAGAGCTGGAGTGACAGAAGAAGGGACTGAAGAAGATGCAGAGGCCAAACCTTACCCACAGTGTTATGAGCTGGAATCTCTATGTGAAGCAATGAGGAGGTCTTACAGGTTTTTAAACAAGAAAATGGAATATTCAAATTTTCATTTAAAAATATCACTTTGCCTATCCAAATAGTTTACATATTGACAATATTAGCTTCTACTGTATTATTTATTGTGGAATAAATTTAAACATCCACTCTACTTATAGAGTATATATAACACACAAAGTGCTAGGAAATTAGTTAGGAAAAAAATTTACATGCAGCAAGCTTTGTAGTCTAATGGAAGCACAGAGCAGGAAACAGGCGATTTAAATACAGAGAAACAAGAATAATTGTATAGAAGATTCCTATATAGTTTGATAACCTTAGGTAAAGAGGGTTATCAAAGAATATAGGAAGGATGTTTAATCAGAGGGTCAAGAAGATTCTCCCAGAAGAATGTCTAAGCTGAACTGGAAGAATGGGTGTGAATGGGGCAAAGAGAGTTAGGGCAGCAAGGAAAGAGAAAGAGGATTCCCCTAAGACAAAACTTCATGTCACTAAAGGCAAAGGCTCATAATTCAGAGTCATGGAGCATTCAAAGAAGAAAAAATTTCTTATCTCTACAGGTGTCGTGGGACAGTTGAGAAAGAAAGCTCGGAGGGACACACAGGAGTCAGAATGCACAGGGACATATAGATATTGTTATAAAGTTTAAATTCTAATTTATTAGCAAGAAGCAGGTGTTGAAAGGCTAGGAAAGAGAGTGCCAAGACTGGTCCAGCATTTTATAAAGAACCCTCTGGCATATGTGTGTACAGTAAGTCGGAGAGAGTCAAGACAGCATCACTGGGACTAAGTAGGAAACTCTCATAAGAATCCAGGAGAGAAATGGTAGAGGCTGAGCAAGTGAAATGACAGCAGAAACAGAAAATGGTAGAGAGTACAGATATATTTTAAAGACGTAGAATTGACAGGACCCGGTGATTAATTAGATGTGGGAGATAAGGGAAAAGAATAGCTCAGTGATGACCCCCAAGTTTTTGACCTGGGTACAATGACTGGAAACGGAATCTCAAAAAAGAAGCAAGGCTTTGAGCATGTGGCAAAGAAGGGGAGGAAAGGGGGGTTTAGTTTTGAGAAGTTTAAGGTGGCTATGTATGGGACATCCACTACAGTTGTTCAGGAGAGAGATGGCTATATAATACTGTTGACTGGGGATAGAGATAAAGATTTGGGAACCAACAACAGGTAGGTGTTAGTTGAAACCATGAGAGTGGGTAAGATGGCCCCACTAACAGTATACAAAGTGAGAAGAGAAGGGGTTTCACACAGGAACACGCAGACAGCAACGTTAAGAGATGGTAATTAATACAAGAAAGTTCTGACAAAAGGAATGACCAGAAACTTAGGAAGAAAACAGGAGAGTATGCTGCCATTAAAACTCAACAGTAAATCGGCCAGGCGCCGTGGCTCATGCCTGTAATCTCAGCACTTCAGGAGTCCGAGGCGGGAGGATCACCAGGTCAAGAGATCAAGACCACACTGGCCAACCTGGTGAAACCCTGTCTCTACTAAAAATACAAAAATTAGCTGACCGTGGTGGCGCGTGCCTGTAGTCCCAACTACTCAGAAGGCTGAGGTAGGAGAATCGCTTGAGCCTAGGAGGTGGAGGTTTCAGTGAGCCGAGATCATGCCACTGCGCTCCACCCTGGTGACAGAGTGAGACTCCATCTCCAACAAAACAAAACAAAACAAAGCAAAAAAACTTAACAGTAAATCATATCAACTCATAGCTTTCCTAAGCCAAATTCCTCTTGACTTCCTTACATGAAGATGAGACTGAGTTTGGCTGTCATCTCTAGATCTAAGCGTGAGTGGGAGCCGCTCACTTCCTCAAAACATGTAATTAAGTGTCTTCTCCTTCTTGGATTGGAAGACTTGTGCTTTTTGTACAATATGTGTATCAACTTAAAAGAAAAAGAAAAATACAGGTTTACCTTATAAATGAGATAATCAATTTAAAGAATGCAAAAAAGCCACAGGTTTTGAGCCAAACATCTGAATTTCACTTCCACCTTTGCCATTCCCTTGCTTTGAGACTTTGGGCAAGTTATTTAATCTCTCTAACCTTGAGTTCCCTCATATAACATTCTACTACCCGCAGTACAAAAACAGAGTTGTTCCTGTTCTCTTGAACCCACTCTAACCTGAAAACCATCCCACGGCTGCCAATGAAAACAGCACTAGGCTCACAGTTACCAATAAACTCCTTGTTGGGAAATCTGACGGTTAATTTCAAACCTCATCCTACTGGAACTATCAGAAGCATTAGACACAGATCATTATCCCTTTTAAAACACTGTCTTTGACTTCTGGGTAAGTACTCTCAGTACTCTTCTTGCCTAATTAGCCCACTCCCTTTTAGACTCTTTGCTTGTTCTTTCTGATGTCCCAGACTCCATATTCATGAACACTGGTATGCTCAGACTCAATCTCCTATCCTTCTTCTCTAGCTAGTGACACTCCACAGGTGACCTCATCCAGTCTAATAGCTTTAAATACCATCTATATCCCATCCTTGTTCAAACGTGTATCTTCTGCTCAGATCTCCCTTCTGAATGCCAGACGCCAACTGCCTACTCAACATCCCTTCATGAATGTCTAAACGGCATGTCAAATTTCTCATTCTCCCTAAACCTAGTCCTCCTACACTATTCCTCATCTTATTAAACGGCAACCCCAGTTTTCTAATTGCTTGGGCTCAGAACCTGACTCATGCTTGACTCTTTCTCTCATCCCACGTGCAATCACTGGCATTCTGTCAGTTCTAACTTCACAATATATTCCAAATTCCACCAGTTCAAACCATGTTCGCCTGTATCACTCTAGTCTGAACTGTATTGTCTCTCCTTTGATTTATTCCAGAGTCTTCTAACTGATCTTTTTACTTCCAGTCTTGACTCCTACAGTATATTTTCCACAAAGAGATGGAGTAATCTCTTTTAAAGGGAAAGGCATATCTGGTTAGTCTTTTGCTCAGTGTCTTCTTACAACATCTTACTTTAGGGAAATGATGATACTTGATGGGCTTAATCCCTGCCTGACCAGCTTTCCCCACTCCTCCTGCTGTATTCTTTTTAGCACTATCCACTTCATTCTCTATGCTTCAGCCACGCAGATCTCCTTGCAATTCCTGGAAACTCGCAAGTATGCTCCTACCTTTGGAACTTTACAACTTATTATTCTATTAGATATATTCATGGTTTGTTCCTTCATTTGCATCACGAAGATCTCTTCTCAAAAGTCCCTTCGTAAAACATATCCTCCCTGACAACTCCCCCCAAAACTATAAAGTTGTCAAGGAAAACCCCTCCCCAATATCACCCTTCCCTTATTTCTCCTTCTCCATAGCCCTTATTATCTCCTAATATGCTAAATAATTTACTTATCTCATTGTCCATCTCCACAGCCTAGCATACAATTCCATGAGGTCAGGAGCTTTAAATGTTTTAGTTTCTTGTATCCCCAGAGCCTAAAACAGTGCCTTATATGTAATAAGTATTTAATACATAAATGAATTAAAATTAAATAAAAATACATGTAAGAATGTTTACAAGATAGATGTCCAATAAATGGTTTCTCTTACTGTTTGTAAAAACTTACAAATTCAAGTGCAATTATCCCAAAATTGGTGGGGCAAATAGTAGTGATAAAGTTGATAGAGAACAATATAAACTAGGAGCCATTCTCCCATACACATTGAATTTTTAAAGCAAAACTTCAATTTGGGAAGGCTCATTTTGTTTATAATGTAAAACCCTTCCGACAAACTGAATTTGAAAAAAATAAATATTTTTAAGTATGTCATGAATGATCCAAAACAAACTGAGCAAAACTGTGTTTTCTTTTAAATAATGGCAGAAAATATTTTGAAATGAACAAAATACATACATCTTTATATTTACTAATATATTTCCAGCAATCAAAAATAGCTGAGAAATATTTATATTAAGAAATGAGTAATAGATTTATAACTTTGGATTAAACATAACAGAAGGAATAGTAAGTAAGATTAATAAAAAGATAGCTGGTGTCCCAGAACTGGCTTAATAAAAATCTCCCAGAGAGAAAGAAGATCCATAGCTGTCTGGTAACTTTTTTAAAAAAAAGTTTATTTATGCCATCAGATAAAGCTGGGAAAAATACTGCCAATAAGGCTATAAGATGGTTCCTTTAGAACATTTAATACATTTATAGAGTATCTCATGGTGCTTGTCATACAGGTAGCCCAATAAATGCTTGTTAAATGCACAAAAAGTACACTGATAAATGAAAAATTATAAGAAATTACCGCTCAGGTATGCCTACCTTGTCCATCACAAACCTGTAATAAAAAACTGAGAGTTTAAATTCTAATGATCTCTTTTTTATGTCTTTTGTATCAGAAGTTAAGGAAGAGCCTTCAGGTATAAAAGTTGAGCTCTACTCTAGGAGGGAAAAATCACACTCAGGTATCAGCTGATGCCTTGGGTCAGTAGTACTTGTAACGTTACTTTGAGATATTTTAGGCAGTGGAACGCAATGCAAGGTTCCTCTATGTAGTCTCATCTCCAGACAACTGGAAGAGAAAGGAAATACCCATGCAACATGCCTCGGAAAAAGTTCTGCTGGCCCCAGGGCTTAGCACTTGACAGAGGATTCCTCTAGAGAAATCAAATGCCAATTAAAATCAGATTGCAAAAAGTAAAAGAACAAGGGAAAGAAAAAAGAAACATTATTAAAGAGCAATGATGTAGAGAGTGGAGGAAAATAATGGAATGAGTAAGGCATGAAAGCAAATGTTATTATAGCCCCAGACACACACACACACACCCATTTTGCACACAGAAGGATACGTTTAAATATGCCTTAATTCCCACTTTTAAAATTTTTAGAGTGACTTCAACAAATTTTAGTCTCGTATTATTCTTTACATTTTCAGGACTACCAAAACCATGATGGTCATGACAGGTTCTATAAATTCACCTGTGTGAAGACAACTGCATTCAAACTCAACACTGAACATGATGGTTTCTAAAAATATGCAGGGTGCTTTAAGGTTTAAAGGAAATGAATTTATGGGGCCAGGATCAGTGGCTCATGCCTGTAATCACTGAGCACTTTGGGAGTCCAAGGCGGGTGGATCACCTGAGGTCAGGAGTTCGAGACCAGCCTGGCCAACACGGTGAACTCCCATCTCTACTAAAAATACAAAAAATTAGCTGGGCTTGGTGGCATGCACCTGTAATCTCAGCTACTCGGGAGGTTGAAGCAGGAGAATCGCTTGAACCCGGGAGGCAAAGGTTGCAGTGAGCCGAGATCGAGACATTGCACTCCAGCCTGGGCGACAAGAGCGAGACTCTGTCTCAAAGAAAAAAAAAAAAAAAAGGAATTTATGTTACACTTTTACCCATGAAGATTTGGATGACTCATAATTTAATAATAGGATATATAAGCTTTCACCTCTGGGTCACTGATTCTAGGGTGACTACAGTAGACAGTCATTTTAGGACTTTATCATCTAGCAGCTGTTTTGTTCACAATCTGTAGAAGAAATGTGTTGCTTGTATCTATTAATACTCATTGGACAGGTGTATACATTCCAAGTTATATGCATCTGCCAATCTCTAGCACTTTTAGGCAGAGTGGTGGAATCCACAACAGCTGTCACCTTTAGCAAGCCCTTTGGCATCCTCATTTCTCTTCCTTTCTTCATCTAAAATACTAAATATTAATATTTCATATTTATGACAGATTTTTCTCTCTAAACCAAATCATAAAAGAAAGATATCTGTGGAGGATTTCTGAAATGAACATAGTATCATTCTATGAAACAAAGAAGGCAACAGAAAATATTTCCTCCTAGGAAAATGTGGTAAAGGCCAAGCCAGCTGAGAAGACCAATACCGAGAAGGGTTAAGAGACCTGCAGGATATTGCAGGCATCCCTGGGACTACATGCTTTAGCCATATTCACACATGCATACACAGGTCACTGGGAAATGTACTTCTGAAATGAATGTGCCAGAGATTTATGTACATGAGCAATATAATATAAATAATATAACTATCTCTGTCCTGGAGCTGTACAGCTTCTAAATCAACATCTACTGTGGTGCTAAAGATTTATAAGCTATTAGTCCACCCCTTCACCATGACAATCAGAAACTGGATGGTACCCACTGCACTGTAAGTTATTCCACTAAGAAAGGCTCCCTAGCCACAGTCATGGCAATAACTGGAGAAGAACTATGTTTTAAAAAATAAAACTACAATTTTATACACAGCATAGTGGTACTTAAGTCACCATCTAATTTGCTATGTCTATATTGAAATATTGATGACACCTACCAATTGGCCTTTGTCACAAATTAGTCCATGGCACTGCTGAAAACATGCTGTCTAAAAATCCACATTCCTATCTTCCAAGTTCATATCTTCTTTCAAAGAACTCTGCATCTCCTTTTAGAAAAATATTCATTTAACCAGGCAATATTCCAACTCACATTTAATATGCATTTTAATGTTGGCATGAAATGTTTCATAGGGACTCTTTTATTTTCTTAAGTGATGTTAAATAATGCACTACGTGGCACAAACTAAAAGAAATGGTGGAAAAAAAAGTCACTAATAGCTCTTTATCTCAAATACATCATTTTTTTAAAGGTTTTAGGAACCTTGAAAGTTTAGGCTTGACACATTTGCTTCTGTCAAACCTAAGAGAACTTTTAACCTGAGAAAGAAAGCATTCACTATGCCGTTTTGATGTGGTTCAGTAGGACAGAAAAATAACCATGCAGTTTGATTTTGTTTTGCTTTGGAACTGGTGGGTTATTACAGACTGTCCGCAATTACATTTCATTGATGAGGAAATTAAGGCATAGAGAGGTTAAGTGACAGAGAAACACAACCTTTGAGTAGAAGGGACCATTGAATTGACATAGATCAAAAATATTACAACGACAATCCTGTATTTTTACCTACTGAAAAAGGCTATTTTATGTATAAGCTACAAGTTTATCTAAGCTCTTTAATTCTAAGTTTAATTACAAACTTAGCAAACCTGTTACTTTTGTCTGCTTTAATCCTTTGTCTTTTGTCTTAAATATCAAGAAGCTCAGAACAGAATTTAGTGCCAATGCGGAACACCATTTCCTAGCCTTGGTTTCTGGGGCAATCTCAGGCCTTTCACAAGTTCAGTAGGTTCTGGCTGCCCATCTGTTATATACCAGACAATGCTATAGATGCTAAAGATACAGAAGTGTACAAATCATGTGAAAACTTCTGTCTTGACTTAATTAAGTGGAAGACAGAGTATGTTAGTGCTATGGAGAAAATGAAAAGCAGGAAAAAAGAGAGCGTGTGGGGTGGTCAGTGAAAGTCACAGGGGATGACGTTTGAATATAGCCCTGAAAAAGGAGTACAGTGAGCAGATAAGAGGGCCACGGAGGGAACCTTCCTGGAACAGGTAAAACCAAGTACAAAAGCCCTGAGGTGAAAGCATGCCCTATGCTATGCTATGACTCATCTTTTTGTTGCTGTTTATTATTTTAAATAATGTATATTATTATTATTATTTATTTATTTATGTATTTATTTTTGAGACAGAGTTTGGCTCTGTCACCAGGCTGGAGTGAAATGGTGTGATCCTGGCTCACTGCAACCTCTGCCTCCCGGGTTCAAGCAATTCTCCTGTCTCAGCCTTCCGAGTAGCTGGGATTACAGGTATGCGCCACCACGCCCAGTTAATTTTGTATTTTTAGTAGAGACAGGGTTTCACCATATTGGTCAGGCTGGTCTTGAACTCCCGACCTCAGGTAATCCACCTACCTCAGCCTCCCAAAGTGCTGGGATTACAGGCGTGAGCCACCACACCCGGTCAATAATGTATATTATTCTTTATTGAAAGTCCCAGCAAATACTTTGGAAGAAGGTTAGGAACATACATACAATCAGAAATGCTGCAGACAAGCTTCAGATACTGTGTCACTGCAGAGTAGTTTTTAGTGGTTGTTCTGTACACTGCAATGACCACTTGACTATCTCCCTCTGTCTCCCTACCACCATTACTAAAACTTCCTAAAATTAACTAATGAGATGTAATAAAGAAAAAGAAAACTGCTTTGGGGAAAGGGCCCACCGTAAGGAAATCAAACTGCTAGTTAAAGTGCCCCAAGCCACAATGACTACCTCCCTTGAATTTCTGGTATGTGTATCCAGCATTTAACAGGAAGTGCTATCTGGAATTGTTACTCTATTGACATCTCATCCCATGCTACCTTGTATTGTTCTTTTGTACACATCTGCTCTCACAGTGACTTCCCTGGAGCCAGGCTTATGTTTTGGAAATGTCTGAATCCCATCACTGGGCAGCGAAATCTGTTTGAGGATGATGATACAGAAACTACCACAACCAGCAGCAGACATTCCTCCTGTTTTTAAGAATCTCTGTAGATAACGCATGAAAGAAACAACAGTCTCTCAGAGGCTTTTAAATAATCTCCACTATGTTAGCCAACTTACTGTTTATGTAACATACCGTTTTAAGTGTCTGTTTGCATTTTCAGTTAGGGACTGTACACACTTCCAGTCTAGACCCAAGCATGAGTTAGCCACAAAACATAGAGGAATCATGTGGTATGGAGCCCTGTTCAGTTTGCCCCGGCCAATGTTATTAAAAACACTATGATGTGCAAGGGACTCAACATGAAGCTACCACATATGGGACTCTAAGACATTGTCCAGACGGTCTAACAAGACAAGCAGACACGAAAGAAACAACTTCAGTGCATGTAAGATAATGTAAGATACTGTGAAAGTATATAAGCAGTGACTCGGAGGGTGAAGCAACGCTTCACAGAAGAGTTGGCACCTGAACACACAGGGTTTTGAAAGATGAATAGGCCTAGGACAATTGGACACAGGATCAAAGGGCATTCAGGATTGTGCAAAACACTGGCAGACACATCACAGATTGAGAACTGCTGGAAGAACGCATTCACCCTCAGTGAAGGAAAGCTGGTCTGGTGCACTCTCAAGCTTTCCAAGAAAAAAAACAAGTTTTCAAATAAAAGCAGAGGAAGAAAGTTTCACCAGTACTTGTTTTGAGAAACCTCTTAGCCTCTCTTTGCTTTGTTTTGCTCTTTCTGTTTTGCTTCCCTCTTAAAGAGTGCTGGCCTAAAACCTCAGTGAAAAAAAAGTACTTCAATGTTACTGTGCAAAAAGGAAACTGAAAAGTAGGCAAAGGCCAAGGGATAAATTTTTTTAAACATTCACGCTTTTCTGGAATATATAAATGAAGCAAAATTACAAATTCATGTAGTATGGGTCTAAAATATTTATTTCAATTCTTTTCTCCACCAGCTCCATAAATATTTATTCTATGCCCACTGCTTGTTAGTTTCTGGGATACCAGGCCGATGAGGCAGTCTCTTGCTCTCCTCCTTTGAGCAAGCTCGTGCTTGCAATCCTGTATAAGAAATAAGAGGAGGGCAAAGACTTGTATCTTGTGCCTTCTACAACTGCCAACCATAGCCTGAAGTTCACAGCAAAGTTAAATTCTAGTTAAGTAAACCAGTGAGGTCAAAATACACTTAAATAACAATCGAGACGTGAGAAACTAACAGAGATCCTTAGTAAGTGTGTCGGTCACCTCTTCGTGCGAGCAGGGAGATCAGATCGAGAGCAGGACCTCCTCGCCAGTGATTTGGAATAATAAATGGGGAAGAGAAGGGGGTGAAGTTACCTGGGCGCTCAGGTAGACTTTGAGGCACTCCTCGCACACGGCCTTCTTGCAGCAAGGCAGGGGCTTGATGGGCTTGTCTTCCAGGCACACCCGGCACATCAGCACCATGAGGGGCGCATAGGGATCCCCTACACCGCCCAGGCCAGAGTAGGGTGGAGCTCCCAACAGGCTGGGCATGGAGAACGGCTCGGGCGCCAGGTAGAACTCCAGCTCGATGCTGCCGCCGTCGGGGGAGAGAGAATCCGATGGGAGGGACAGTCGGGGGCTGGGGAAGGAAGAGCGGGTGCTGGGAGGGTTCAGCACTGGCGGAGCCCCAGGTGGCGACGCGGGCGGCGAGAGCTGCTCCGAGGCGGGGGCCTCGGGCAGGTCGCTCTCCACGCAGTACACGGAGCAGAAGACTTGTCTCTGGGCGAGGGGCGGGCGCCGCTGACCCAGCACGTCCAGGACCAGTCCGTCGGCGGCCCCTGCGCGGGTCCTGGGCTCCAGCTCCTCGCCGGGGGGCGCCTCCTGCTGTTCATCCCCTCCCTCTTTTCGATCCCCAGCTTCCTCCTCTTCCTCCTCCAGCTCCAACTGCAGTTGCAAGGTCTGGGGGTTGAGAGGCCCGGTGAGTGCCAGTCCCGCAGGCTGCGCCGGTGCTCGGCTCTTCCTCCAGCCCGGGGCCCCCAGGCCCCTCGCGGGCTC
>NW_012115500.1:3588301-3621282 GCF_000951035.1 Colobus angolensis palliatus | reverse complement strand
CAGGGCCCCTGGGGGAGAGGCCGAAGCGGGCGACCTCCCTCTCCCCGCGCTTCACCTAGAGCCCTCCTCGCCGCCCCTCACCCCACCCCTTTGGTGCACACCTCACCACACGTACACACGCGCGCAGGCACCCGCGCGCACACACACACACACGCACACCCTGAGTGGGTGTGATCTAAGAGCTGAGATGCGCTCTCTCGCCCAGAGTTCACACTCGGCCTCAACAAAACCCTCAAAGCAGGCAGGCACCCCTTTGGTCTCCGCATTCAGAAGAACTTCCTACAAAACTAAACACTCAGCTCTGGAATTCGAAAACGCTGGCTATTTAGGATGTCGAGTTCAGAGAAATAATGCTAAGGATTATGAATTCTAAATGCTGTATATTACACCTCTGTTTTTCTGCCTAGTGGAGTAGGAAGAATCTTTGAAACCCATAAATAATCGAAAAAGTACTTTCGATCTACTCCTCCAACTGTAATCCTTACAAGAGTTGATAACTAATTTAAGATTTGTCCCTTTTTCTTCCCCTACAGAAGTGAGAAGTTTTTTGTTTTTATTTTTTTAACCCTTTTCAGTATTCCAAAATGGATAGCACAAGGTGGAAAAATGTCCAGGCCTAATTAATAAATTGGATCATTAGTGGAAATCATGGGCAGTTTCATTAGCATAACCATATTTATCCTCAAAACTGTTTCCAAAACAACAATTATAATTTGAGCCAGGACTTAATTATGTGTTGATCTATCTTTATTTTACAGGAAGCATTACTCACCCAGACACTGGTGTGTTTTAGTTCCCTAAAGCCAGTGAAAACATTTTTGGGAAGCCAGCCCTTGTTTGTTTTCTCCTGAGAGGGAATTCAATTTACACATTCATGTAATAGCACGGAGCTGTAAAGTGTGTAGAATTTTATTTTTTAATCTCGAATTTGTTATTGGGTTGTCCTAACATATTTTCCAAATCAAATGCAAATGATACAAACTAAGAAAGCAGTATAATGTCAAAGAACATTTCCATCAGATATGTGTGTCTGATGCTCAGTTGCAAGCGAAGGTATGAATTCGATGTCTAAACGCCATGTCATCTATCGGCCTGACCCGAGAATGGAAAATTCTTATTTTGAAGATTAAATGCTATTCGAGGATTCTTTTCTTTTTTATCTCAGCTAAGTGATTTCCTGGTAACTGCTATTTTCTTCAAATGATACTTTAAGTGCTTATTGTTTTAAAGACAGAGACAAGAAACCTACTTTTGTGTGCCTTTTGAGTGTGCCAACTGATGGCCAAACCAATATATTCTTTCCAGAGATATAAAAGTAATCTGCGTTTTCCAGGTGACAACAGGCTAAAACGAGAGTAACAATAATGGATGCCAAAAAGTATATTCCCACAGCGTCAATTGGAATAAAACCCCTCAAAGTCCTCTTACAGTTTTGGGAACCCCTCCTCACACACATTTTTCACTCGTATTCTGAGAACTTGTTCTTCCAGTGTTTACCATTTTATTCCTTATCCCTTAGGTTCCAGCTTACTGGAAGTGGCTGTCCTCTACACTAAACCCATTAGAAGTCCCTGCTGGGACACCTGATGGCCGCCCATATCTCTGCTGCTTAAAACTGCAGCCATTTATTCTTCCCTACAGAATTCATCGGGCCTCTGTGAAAATAGAATAATATGTGGTTCCCTTTTTCCACCCTCCAGATTGGCCCAAACTTGCCTGAATCCTTGACCCACCACCCCTGGCATTCAATCTAGCGCTCATGGGACTCCAGCAGCATGGAAATGAATTAAATTGAAAAGTTAACATGGTGGTTCTACCAGGAATTTTCTCTGAAGTGCATGAAGCACCAGTAATGATTGTGCCGATAGGACTAATTTTTTTAAAGAAGGATTGGTTGAAAATATTTTATTAACTAATATTTAATATTTTAGCAAAAATTCCATTTATGTACCACAAGCTTAATATTCTCAAAACTCAAACCATCTGCTCCATCTCAGGTTGTATACAACTGTTGATACAACGTAGGTACTATCACTAATATCCTGCTCCTACATCAGAGCCTCAAAATGTCCCAATCTGCAGTGAATTGTGTACCTTCCCTAAAATCCAGACTTCAGTATCAGAAAACTATGTCAGTTTTAGAATGCTGTTTTTTCTCTTATTGCCTTTCTTATTCTGGCATTAAAACATGACTTGTTTTTGGCTCCCTTGAATTTTTTTATCATGTTTATTAATGCATAATATTTGAACATATTTGTGGGGTATACATGATATTTTGATACATGTGCACGATGTGTAATGATCAAATAAAGGAACACAGGAATTCATCACCTTGAACAGTTATTATTTCTTTGCATTGGAAACATTTCAAATATTCTCTTCTAGATATTTTGAAATATACAATATATAGCTATAGTCAGCCTACTGTGCTATTGAACACAAACTTAGTCCTTCTATCTAACTATATGTTTGTATACATATAACCAACTTCTCTTCATCTGCCCCTATGTTTCCAGTCTCTGGGAACTATCATTCTCCTCTCTACTTTCATGAGATCAACTTTTTAAACTCCCATATATCAAGAACACGTGATATTTGTCTTTCTGTGCCTGCCTTATTTCATTTAACATAATGATCTCCAGTGCCATCCATGTTGCTGTAAATGACAAAATTTCATTTTTATGGCTAAAGAGTATTTTACTGAATATACATACCATATTTTCTTTATCCATTCATCTGTTGATAGACACTTAGTTTGATTCCCTATCAACCTATTGTGAATAGTGCTGTAATAAATATAGGAGTGCAGATGTCACTTTGATTTATTTCCTTTCCTGCTACTGAATAAATACCCAGTAATGAGATTTCTGGATCATATGGTAGTTCTATTTTTAGTTTTTTGAGAAACTCCCATACTATTTTCTATAATGGCTGTACATATTTACGTTCCCATCAAGAGTGCATAAAACTTCCTTCTTCTATGCATCCTGGCCACCATTTGTTATTTTTTGTCTTTTTGATAATAGTCATTCTAACTGCGGTAAGATGATATTTCATTGTGGTTTTGATTTGCATTTCTCTGATGATTGATGATGCTGGGCATTTAAAAAATCAACTTGTTAGCCATTTGTATGACTTCTTTTGCGAAAGAAAGTCTGTATAAAAGAAAGTCTTTTAAGTTGATTTGTGTGATCAACTGTGTGAGTGATACGTGTTTAGTTTCATTCTTCTGCATATGGATTTCCAGTTTTCTCAGCATCATTTATTGAAGAGAATGTCTTTTCCCCAATCTTTATTCTTGGCACCTTTGTTGGAAATTAGTTGGCCATAAATATGTGGACTTAGTAATATTTCTGGATTCTCTATTCTGTTTCATTGGTCTATGAGTCTGTCTGTTTTTATACAGACTTTCTTTTAGACAAACAAGAAATGTCTATTAATTTCCTTTGCCCAATTTTTAGTGCAATTATTACATACATTATACTGTTGAGTTTTTTGAGTTCCTTGTATATTCTGGATATTAGTCCCTTGTGGGATGACTAGTTTGCAAATATTTCCTCCCATTCTGCAGTTTGTGTCTTTGCTCTCTTGATTGTTTCCTTTGCTGTGCAGAAGTGTTTTAGTTTGCTCTAATCCCATTTGTCTATTTTCCCCTTTGTTGCCTGTGTTTTTGCAGTCTTAGTCATGAAATTATTGCCTAGACCAATCTCCTAGAGCATTTCTCTTATGGCTTCTTGTAGTAGTTTTATAATTTCAGGATTTGCATTTGTATTTAATCCTTTTTGAGTTGATTTTTGTATATAGTGAGTGATAGGGACCTAGTTTTATTATTCTGTATATGGATTTTCAGTTTTCTCAGCACCATTTATTAAAGAGGGTGTCCTTTCCACAGTGTTTATGCTTAGTGCCTTTGTTGAAAACCCAGTTGGCTGTAAATATGCGGACTTATTTCTGGATCTCTATTTTGCTTCATTGGTCTAGAGTCTGTGTTTATAACACTACCATGCTGGTTTGTTTACTATGGCATTGTAATATAATTTGAAGTCAGGTAGTGTGATGCTTTCAGCTTTGTTCTTTTTGCTCAGCATTGCTTTGGATACTTGGGCTCTTTTTTATTGCATTTGAACTTTATATCTTTTCCTCTCTTTCCATGAAAAACAACATTGGTATTTTGATAGAGATTGAATTAAATTTGTAGATTGCTTTAGGTAATAACGGTCATTTTAACGATGTTCTTCTCCTTATCCATGAGCATCGGATGTCTGTCCATTTGTTTGTGTCCTCTTTAGTTTTTCATCAGTGTTTCACAGGCTTTTTTCTAGAGATCTTTTACCTTCTTGGTTACATGTATTCATAGGTATTTTATTTATTTATTTTTAAATATTGCAAATAGGATTATCTTCTTGATTTCTTTCTCAGCTAGTTCATCATTGTTGTACAGAAGTGCTACTGATTTGTATATGTTGGTTTTGTATTCTATAACTTTGCTGAATTTATCTATCATAACTAGGAGTTTCTTTGATGCCTTTGCTCATCTCTTCTCCTTCAGGGACACCCAAAATTTGAATATTTGGTCACTTTTTTGTCCCATACGTTATGTAGGCTTTGTTCATTCTTTTTTATTCTTTTTTGTTTTTTGTCTGATGGGATTATCACAAAAGGCGTCTTCAAGTTCAGAAATTTTTTTCTGCTTGACTTAGTGGATTTTGAAGCTCTACATTGTATTTCTTATTTCATTCACTGACTTACTCAGTTTTAGGATTTCTGTTGGTCCTTTTCTATGATAGCTCTTTGTTGAGTTTTTCATTCAGATCATGAAGTGTTTTTTTCTGATTTGTTTGTGTTTTTTAATCTATGTTCTTTTGTATCTCACCAAGCTTCTTTAATTTCATTATTTTGAATTCTTTTTCAGTCAATTGATTTCTTTTTTGTTGGAATCTGTTGCTGGAGAATTATTGTGTTCCTTTGGAGGTGTCATGTTTCCTTGTCTTTTCATGTTTCCTGTGTCCTTGCACATGTCATGTAACAGTCACTTCTTAATATTTTGGATTGGCTTTTGTAAGGAAAGCCTTTTCCCATAGATGTATCTATGGTGTTGGTTGGATAGGGTGCTTTAGCTTTGATTCTGGGTGTGTGTGGTTTCTGTATGATTTCTTCAGCTGTAATCAGCATCAGTGGTATCTTTGAGTTCCTCAGTAGCTTAGGTTGCAATTGTTAGCGGAGGATGTGGTGAGGCTATTTTGGGATGGGAGACACCAGTTGGGCTGGTTATTGAGCTCTGATGGTGATGGTGGTGGCAGGACAATTGGGCCCATCCTTGGGCCTCCAGGTAGTATACACTGTCACTGGTGTTTGCAGGTCCAGGCAGGCAGCCAGGCAGGTTGCTTAGGTTCCAACAGTGGCAGAGGTGGGTCAAGCAAGTGGGCATGTCCATAGGCCCCTTGGTGGCATGTGTGGTATCAACAATGACAGTAACGGTGGCAGGCCAATACGCAGGCCCTCAGGCACCACTTGTGGTTGCACGTTGGTGGATGGCAGCCTTTGTGGTAGTGGCAAGCTGGGAGGGCCCATCCTCAAGCCCCCAGGAGAACTGCACAGACATCAGTAATGGTAGACTGTGTAATCAATCCCTAGGCCCCCAGATGACGCTTGTCAGCAATGACAGGCCTGGCACCAGGCGAGACTGTTCTGTCCTCAGGCCCCAGGTGTTACACGTGGGTGTAGGCTGTGGTGGCTGGGACTGCTCGATTCTCAGGCTCCCAGTTTATTTGCACAGGTGCTGGCAGGCTGAGCAGGCCTGTCCTCAGGCCTCTGGAAGGCATTCCTGGGCACTGGTGGCAGCAAATGAGGTGGGTCAATTCCAAGGCCCCCAGAGAGCATGCTTTGGCAGCATTGGCAGGCAGGCTGGGTCTGTTGTTAGGCCCAGCTGGCAACGACAAAGCTACTGATGTTGTGTGCATATGCCAATGGTTCAGGCAGGGCAGGTCAATCTCCAGGACTGCAGATTGCACACCTGAGCACTGGCAAGAATGGTTCCAGGCATGGCAGGCTTGTCCTTGGTTCCCCTGATAGTGTACTTGTGCACAGGCTGTAGTGTGTGAGGCGGGGCAATCCCCAGTGTCCCAGACAGCCTGCATAGGCACCGGTGCTAGGTAGACTGGGTCTGCTGTTAGGGCCCCCGACAATGCACTCATAGCAGAAGCAGCAGGTAGGGTAGGTTGGTCCCCAAGCTTTCAGCTGTTGTGCTGGTAGTAGCAGCAGTGGACAAGGTGTGCCTGTCCTCAGGCCCTTGGATGACGTCTGTGTGGACCAGTCACCAGGTCCATTGAAGGCATGTACATGTGCATGGTGGCCCTTCTGCTGGGGTGACCAGGCTGGCTGTCAGTGGCAGTGGTGGTCTTCAGGCTCTGGGGAGTGCACATTTTGCCCTACTTCTTCCTGGGTGCATCCTCCCCAGTGTGCTGCACTGCCTGTTCCTTGGGGTGTAAGACTCTGCCTGGGCTAGAGGGCTTAGAACGCAGCAGCACCATTAGGTTCAGCCAGTGTCTCAGTGTTGCAGCGCTCTGGGTTGAATATTGGCAGGGTTCCAGGAATGTGAAGATGCAAGGGCTTCTGGGCCCCAGGGCAGGAGGTAGGCTGCTGGGGGCTCTCAAAATAGCACCACACTACTTGGGTCTGGGGAATGTGTTAGACCCAGCAAGAGCTCCCCTCTGGAACAGTTCTGTTGCATGGACTCTAGGCAGCTCCCTATATTATTCTCAGTGCTTAGGGCTGCAGGAGTCCACTTTTGGGGATCTCTCCCTTAGCCTTTCCCCACACTGGGGAGCCTCTTTTGACTCCTCTCGGATCCCAACTGGGCCGGCTGCCTTGTTTCTCTCTCCTTCCGTGCCTCAGATAGTCCCTGTGATTTCCTTGCTGAATTCGTGTTCTCTCTCTGATGCTGTAGTTGATCTATGATTATCTACTTACTGTTTTGCTCCTTCTCTGTGGAGGAGATGAGTGCTGGGTGCTTCTACTTAGCCATTTTGAACTGTCTGAAATTTTTTATCCAGACATTAAAGAGTTGAGATGTATTAACTCATTAAAAATGTTATATCAGAAAAACTATGACTCATTTTAGTTTTACATATCAAAGCCAAAACTAATTTCTTCTGAACTATTGTGGAGAAAAAATACATAATATTTAAATACCATGAAGCAATTATACAGCAAATACCTGACTTGCTTTTTTTACCAATCTCTCAATTATCAAAATAGGCATAAAAATACAGAAAGAATTTAATTTAAAAAATCAATTCCTAAAAAGCAATGTATGGGATGGAATTTTTTCTATGTTTGCTTCTGAAAGTTGCAGTGTGATGTTCATCCTACCTTTCCTATTTCTTCCCTCTCATATGTGGAGGAAGAGAATTTGGAATCATGAAAGAAAGGACGCATCAGGTGGAAAAGAGAGGAACACAGTCATTTCACTTTCTTTTTCCACCTAAATCCCTTACGGAAAAATCCAAATAACCAACTTGTATGAGAGAAAGTTAAAAATAAAACAAAACAGTATAATTTGTTTACATTTTAAAAGTAATAAAAATCCAAATGCTTAGAACACAAAGGAAACCAAGGAAAGGGAGGAAGAGGAGAAAACGAGAAAGGAAATAAGGGAAGGAAGGAGAGAGAGAAGAAGGGAGGAAGGCAGGCAGACAGGAAGGAAAAAAGGTCTTCACTTGTAACTTATTACCCAAAATAACCACTTTAACACATTGGTATATTTCTTTCTAGTGTTTGCATTTGTGTGTATAAAATATATATTAATAAATGGCACTATGGCCAAAATAAAATAATAATACTCCTTTCCTGCTTTTGTTACTTAGTAATGTATCCTCAACACTTTTCATGCAACTAATATATCTTTACATTATGATTCGTAGCCATACAGTATTTTACTATATAGATATGTTATAATTTATTTAACTAATTCCATTATATTAAACATATATCATTCTTGATTTTAATAAAATATGTAAATATATGTTAATATATCATATAATTAATATATTTATTAACATATAACATGATCTTTGCATTCCTAATATATCACAGAATAAAGTCGTAGAATTAGATTGATGCAGAAAGGGTGGATGTATTTTCAAGGCTTTTGGCACACATTATCACAGAAACTTATCACCAATTTATAATTCCACCCAATAGTGTGAGTGTGACAGAGTCTACTTCCTCAGTCATTCTAAAGAGAATTTTTAAAATTAAAAAAAAAACCATATATAACATCACACTTTGAAATTAATGGGTATATCTTTTAAATTAAAAGGGTAAAATTAAATATTAACTGTTAATCTTCTGTACTTACAAATTTGCATTACATGTTATGGTTTTCTTTCTCAGGTGATGGTTCTGACAGTTCCCCTTCCTCATCTGTTTTGAATTTTCTTGTAACTTCCTCCAATGGCAAAAGTGTTCTAAAGAGTGTTCTAATAAATTAAACTTGGTCATAGTTAATATTTCTTAATTTTTGATGCTAATTCCTATTTCTGCTTTTATAATGAACTAGAAAGAGAAAGTTATTGTTGTTGTTGTTGTTGTTGTTGTTGTTTGAGTGAAAGTTTCATCTCAATGAACAGAGAAATAAGCTTGGTGTTAAAAGCTATTATTTGCATGCACATCCAAGACAGAGCGAGGTAAGCAAGTCCTCCTTTTTTGTGTTACAGTTGAATTCAACAAACATTTCCTGGATGTCTGTTAGATCCTGTGTCAAGCTCTGGAAAATTCAGTTTACTAACTTGTTTAATAGAGAAAATAATCCTTTCTCCAGATTTCCCTTTATTATTAACTTTATAACATCTATGAAACACTTCAAACTTTCCAGAGCAGATTTTACTTGTATATGGAAACCCAGTTCCTAGCATTTTACACATATTTCAATCCCAAAAAAGCATTTTTAAGGGAAAGAAACAATATAATAATTCTGTTCTGTAGTGACTTAAAGCATCATATGGAACTGAACTTTCCAAATTATGGGTTGAGGTGTTCTGAAGCACTGCAACAAACCCATAGGATCACATGGAACATTAAAAATTCTTGAGGGAATCACAGCATTACCTTTCAACACATGCAAATGCTACTGTTAAGTTGTTTAGACCCAATTACTATTAGGAATTTATTTTGGCCTAAAAGCCACCATGAAAAATAATAGAAGAGCACCATAAATCAAGACAGCTTGGAACCTTGGATTGGACACTTCAGGTACAGGGTAGAAACAACAGAATGGAGACCCTATTCTCTAGAAATGCATATTTTAAATTTACAAGGCACACTTGTGTAGTAAAGGATTAACCTTGCCTAAAGAAAGGTTTGCCTCTTGCCCCAGGTCCTGAGAGGTAGGTAACCTCAAAGCTTTTGGAGTGGCCAGCCAGATGAGTGTCTTTATTTGACTTGGGGTCCTTGAGCCATGCCACATAGTCTGTGCTAACAATGTGATTTATGGTGGAGGCCTTGAGTCAGGCAGTATAGGCTTGACCTCTGAAGGTGCTAGAAACCGAGGTCAGCTATGTGGGTGGTTATCCCCCAATAAAAACCCCAGACACCAAGGTTCAGGTGAGTTTCCTGGTTGGTAATACTCAATGCATATAGTCACACATTATTGCTGGGAGAAATAAGCATTGCTTGCACAACTCCACCAGGAGAAGACCACTGGTAACTCTGTCTGGTCTCTCCTGGACCATGCTTTATGTGCCTTTTCTTGGTGTTGATTTTAATCTGTGTCTTTTCACTGTAATAAACTATAATTGTGGGTAAACAGCTTTGCTGAATTATGTGAGTCCTTCTATAGCAGTATTGAACCTGAGAGTAGTCTTGGAAGCTCCTGACTACCACTGACTAACCACTAAACCATGAACTTTTATAGGTTTTCATTTGTGATTTTTTTCCCCAGCAGAAAGATGTATTGAGAAGATATAGCATCCACTAATGTAAGAATAAGATAAGTTTAATATAAAACATACCTGATCTTGTCACACAAGAAAGTTCATTTTATCAAGTAATATGGATAAGAAAACTGCTATTTTTATTTATGAGCTACATGAAATTGGTTTTGACATTTTGCATGACAAAATCAGCAACAGTATTAAATGATTCTGAAAGTTTTGAAACTGACAGCTTAAGCGATACAGTAGTATTTATTTTAAAATATGGCAAATAATTTTATCTATTTATCTTTTAAGACACTGCTACCAAGTTGGAATGGGAGAACCCAGCTGCCATCGTTTGCAGGATATTAAATACCACAAGCTGTTTTACAAACATTGTGTTATCAATAAAGCTCAAAATATTTCCTCAAATACTTTCTAAAAATTTCCCAACATGCAAGCATTTTAAAAAAGCTCTTTACTTACGTATTCCTAACTCATTTACATTTTATTTTTTCTTATCTTTGTAAGACTTTGGAGCTTCTATTAAGAGCTTTATGATAATGATGTTTGTTCCATATTTGTATGGGAAAGATACAAGACCATGCAAGTAAATATCTTTATCCTAGTTCTATTGGTCCATTAGTTGTCCATTTGCCTGCAATTTTGGGGTCTCATGTTTTACTTCTATAAATTGGGCAGATTGAACTGGATGACTCCAGGGTTCATTTCAATACTAAAATTACCGTTTTCAGCTTAATCAATGTACATGAATCACTACTTGTGTGCTTTGTTGTGGTACACATAGGGCCTATAAATGGTCAATTCAAGTCCTGAGGAATCCTGCAATTACATAAAGAAGACAGATCCTTAACTATAATATCAGACAGATTTTGGTGAATACAATTAGAGAACTGTAAACTCAGGACTCTGGGAGTTGCAATGCAGGGGTCATTTCTTCCTAGGGGGATCTTAGAATGTTTCATGGAGGGCCTGGAAGATGAGTTAGATTTTTACAGATGGAGAAGGTTGAAAATACAGTAAGTATTTTAGAAGATGGACTATATAAGCAAACTACATGATAGCAGAACATGTAGAGTGCCTTGAGTGGCACTGGTCCTGGATGTCCTGGTTGTACGAATGGTCCTGGATGTCTGATTGTATGTTATTTCTTAAGAAAGAACAAGAGATGAGACAGGAAAGATAAGCTGACACAAAGTTTTTTAGGGACTGTATTAGTCCATTATTATGCTGCTAATAAAGATATACCCTAGAGTAATTCATAAAGGATAGAGGTTTCATTGACTCATAATTCTGCATGGCTGGGGAGGTCTCAAGAAACTTACGGTCATGGCGGAAGGGGAAGAAAATGCACCCTTCTTCACATGGCAGTAGCAAGGAGAGGAATGAGAGCAAAGTCAGGGGAAAACCCCTTATAAAGCCATCAGATCTCGTGAGAACTCATTCACTATCACTAGATAGTCATGGTAACCTCCTCTATGATTCAATCACCTCCCACCGGGTCCCTTCCACAACACATTATGGGAACTACAATTCAAGATGAGATGTGGGTGGGGGCGCAGCCAAACCATATCAGGCACTTTGTGCAAGACAGTTCTAGTTTTTTCTAGATTCTCTTTCTTCTCTTGTCCACCCTCTGTGCCCCTGGAGGCTGATCCACAGAGGCATACATCAGTGTCTTCAATTACCCTCTTTCAATTTAGTTCAGCAAATGAAAGGTAACTGCAGGTAATCAGAGGGCTGAGGATGTTTATTTTTTCAGCTCTCAATCTGCCATTTACCTGTATGCTGTATTGAAGGCCATAGGTGCTACCATAGCAGGGTTCTGAAAGTTTCTACCTTTGGGCCAAAGGGAGTTGTATTAGTTTCTTAGTTTCCAAAGTACCATAAACTGGATACATTAAAACAACAAAAATTTGTTTTCTCATAGTTCTGAAATCAAGTCGTTGACAGGGCCAGGCTCCCTCTGAAACCTGTAGGGAATAGCCCTTCCTTGCCTCTTCTAGCTGTTGGTGCTTGCTAGCAATCCTCGGTGTTCCTCAGCTTGTGGGTGCATCACTCCAATCCCTGTTATCTTCTCCCTATGTGCCTATCTCTGTGTTTCTTCTTCTCTCCTTATAAAAACACCAGTCATGTTGGATTGAGCCCATTCTACTCCAGTATGACCTCATCTGAAATAATTACTTCTGCAACAACCCTATTTCCAAAGATCGCATTCTGAAGTACTTGGGGTTATGACTTAATATATCTTTTATGGGGACACAATTCAATCCATTTCAGGGGATAAAACTTCCCAGGGTTGTTAATCTCAGGTTACTGCGCTGTTATTCGAAACCCAAACTTTGTCTGTTTCTAATAGAAGAGTCATAATCAGTTCTGAGTTAAAAAACAAACAGATATTATTGCAAAGTAAAATATGCACTAGAGGGAGGAGATCCAGGAGGCAAGACATGAGGTTATTGCTATGCTGTGTTATGTTATTGTTATGTCTATTGTTATGCTGCATTGTTATGTTGAGACATGGATGGAGTATGAAGTGGGAAGGGGCACCAGTGGTTTCCTAAGTTGAAATCCAAAGTCTTCCTTCAGGCCTTTTATATGGTGCCATCTTTTCACCACACGCACCCTTCATGCCACACCTTCACCCCCAGTCATTTCACAGACTGCCACCTTCTTCGAATATCCCATTCATGCTTTCACCAGAGGACCTTGATCTGTGTTCCCTTTGCCTGGAATGCCCTTGCTCCTTGTCATATGCAGCCACCCACACGTTTTATTTATTTTATTTTATTTTTTTCTGAGACTCTTCTTGCTCTGTCACCCAGCCTGGAGTACAGTGGCATGATCACAGCTCACTGCAGCCTCAGTTTCTCAGACTCAAGTCATCCTCCTACCTCAGCCTCCTAGATAGCTGGGACTATAGGTGTGCACCACTGTATTCAGCTAATTTTATTATTTTTTTAAAGACAGAGTCTCACAATGTTGCTTAGGTTGTTTTCCAGCCCCCACTTTCTTCAGGTCACTGTTCAATATATCCTTTTGTTCGAAAAGCCTTCCTTAAACAACCTAAATAAAATATCACTACCACCCCCAACACCTCATCCTCAATCACCTCTATCCCTTTATCTTATTTTTCCTCTTGGTACTCACACAACTGATGTAGTATGTATTTGTGTTTTCATTTGTTAATTTTCTTACCCCCACCTCCCATTAGATTTTAACCTCCATGAGAACAGGGACTTTTTGGCTCCTGTTCTGACCCAGTTGATAGAACTGTGCCTGACACAGAGTAAGTGTTCGATAGACATTTATTAGGTGGCAGTCACCATTAGAGGTAGAATCTGTAGGATATGGTGATAGTTGTAATGTGGTAAAAAGAGTGACAGGAAGGATTTAAATGACTCCAAAGGTTTCTTTTTGTTGTTGTTGTTTTTCCTCTTGGGTTAACCTGATTTCATATAAGTAATTTTTATGCCTTTCTTATAAAACAAGAGCTAACCCAGTTATTTTCGCATTTAACATTTTGAAGGCTAATTTTGTCATTCCCAGTATCATTTTAAAAGTTCCAAGGTTAGTCATAGAAATCAGTAATTCCAATGAGAAATGTGAGTAGATTGTGACTCATAAATGCCTTTTTGAGATTGTGCTTCTGATTTGTATTCTGTTATTCTATTAACAGATTCTATTGATACTATTCTATTCTGTCTGTGGGTTGTGGCTGGGAGTTCTAGGGCTTTTTTTCCCCATAACTCATGTAATAGTCTTATTATTCATATGCCTTACTAGTTGATTCAGTGCTCCCCTCTTTTCATCAAATAGTTAAGTTCAAGAATTAGTCAATGTGTTTAACATGATTATTCAGCTTGTTCTGTGATGCATATTTGTTATTTGATTATTTGCTTCTAAATTTTGGCGTGACTAAGAGATATCGTGAAATTACAACTCAACAATGATTTACAGCACAGGCTTTTCACAACTAAGAGACTGTCCAGCATGGTACCAGTGATTCTCAAAATGGCATGTGTGTATAAAATTCTACAGGCATATGGGGTCGCGATCTGCTAATCTCGTTATTATAGTGAGTCATAGATCTGCAAGAATTCTCAGTCCTTTGCTCTAGAAAATATGCTATGTTATTATTTTAAGAATAGTCTTTAAATTCATAGAAAAAAATGAATGAAATTAGGGTAATTTTAATGTTATCAGTAATAAATGTCAATGAACTTGAATTAAGACTTGATTCTTGAGAAAACTTGCTTGTTTCTCCCAGAAAATCATGATTCATAAAGTATTTTTATATCCTCTAGACAAAATGATTTTATGTACATTAAAAGGCAGTAGCGAAAACTCAGGGTATGATCATTTTTAAATTTACAATACTCATTTGAAAGACTATGAAATAAAATTTTGTTGAAAAAATACATTAAAAGTAATTATGAGAAAGTCAAATTATGACATATTCTTAGCTAGAGATGACTAAATGACTGGTTTTAGCCATTTTTGTCTAATTCCAAAGCAACCAGATTCTTTTTGTTAAGGTTGGATTTACAAAAATATTGTGAAATAATCAACGTGTATGTGGGTGTTCCCTGACTTACCTTACTCATGGTATAAGTGCTAGGATCATGCTATTCCTTGGAAAATAGTGTCTCCCACCAGCTTTCTAGAATTTTCATACCTCATTCCCCCCATGGAAACCTACCTTATCTCTGTTCAATTCCCTCAGGCCTTTGTGCTGCCCTCCAAATGACAATGGGTAACTATTACCATTAATAATATCACACATATGAATAGCATGATTTACAATGTTTTCTACCTGTGTTATCTCATCTGATGCTTCAACATTTTACAACAGGAATTCTAATATGCAGAAGTTGGCAAACTATAGTCTACCACCTGTTTTTGTACAGCTCTAAAGCTAAGAATGATTTTCACATTTCTAAGGGGCTGGTAAACAAATAATATACAATGGAATATTGTTCACAAAATCTAAAAGAGTTGCTATCTGCCACTTTACACATAAAGTTTTCCTACCCCTGGATTAGTGTTATAATTATCTTTAAAAGATGAGCAGACAGAGACAAAGCTACATATAGGTGAAGAGCTAGACGCCTTTTGACTTTATTGTCCTGTGTATACCAACCACTCAAGACATCCCGTGATTCTTAGCAGCTCAAAAAATAATATGGCTGTAAATACACCCAAAAGAGAGATCGTAATATGTAGTGATATATTATGGAAGTAAAATTCCTAAGGTATGTTCCAAATAGCTCTTATTGGATGTGCGACATCAGTGAACTTCAGCTGATTCTGATGTATGCTGACGTTTAAATCACATAATCATTTGGTCTTCAATTTCTCATCTGTAAAATTAGAAGGTTTACCTGTGTCACTTGAATCTATTCCATTTCTACAGAATCTATGTGTCTGAAATCTCAACACTAGCTCAACTGTAGACAATTGTTCCTTCTAGGTCTAAAGTATAGTAACTGTTACAATAAAATGTTGCAAGGGGGTCGTTTCATGACTTTGACTCTTCTGAAGGCTATGAAAATAAACTGGGAGCTAGTTCAAGAGAAAATACAACTTCTCTAAATACATATCTATTGTCCTTGACATTTAGGACACTGCAATTGGTATTTTTGTTCTAGAGACTTAACAATTCTGTAGGTTTTTTAAATTTCAAAAACTGACAACCAAATTTGACCTTCATGGCCATGTGAGCTCCTAGTGGATTGACCCTCCTCATGCAACAGCTACATAGTGAATCAAAACAAAAAATAAAACAAGTAGAAACCACACACACACACACACACACACACACACGCTACCTGAAAGCTCTGGACAGTGTACAAAAGCAAGCATATTCTAGAAGTAAGTCGCTCATAAAGAAGTAACTGGCTCGTAATGAGTCTTCTATTTACATGGCTTTTACCTAGGACTGGCCATGGTTTACACTGTACAGGGAGGCAGAAACCTTGATAGGAAAATCAGGGGTTTGAATTTCCAGAGGAGAAAGTTTAGGGCAACATCAACTGCCAGAAAATGAAAAGCAAATCCCAGAAAGAGAGATCCAGAAGGGCAAACCACGAATTCTGTGTATTAATTCTGCCACAATCCCTGCCTGACCCTAAAACACAGAAGCACGGGGCACACTGCAAAAAGCCAAGTTAATAATAAAATAATTAAACTGAGATGCAAACTACTACAAAGAGACAGCACTGATAGTTGGAATCTAGCCACATTAATTGCTTGTTAAAGCAGCAAATATCAACAATTTGGAGAAATATAAAGAACTGAGAGTTTTTACAACATGATATTTCCAATGCTCAGGACACAATCCAAAATTGTTTGACATAAACAACAAGGTAAATGTGATCCATTTTCAGAAAGCAAAATAATCAACAGAGAGCAATCACAGGATAACCCAGTTGTTGGGATTAGCAGACAAATACTTAAAGCAGATATTTTAATTATACTCTGTGAGTTGAAGGAAAATCTCATAATAAATTTTAAATTTTCAGCAAAACTACAAATACTTGAAAACAGAACCAAATAAAAATTCTAGCAGAAGAAGACAATGTGTGAAATTTAATAATTCATTTCCTGAGAATGACAGCAGAATGATGACGACAGAGGAAAGAGCCAATAAAATTTGAAGACAGGTGAATACAAATTATTTAATCTGAAAACGAGGGTAACATTTTTTGAAATGGCAAAAGCCCCAGGAACCGGTAAGGGAAGAGCAAAATATCTCATATGCAAGTAACCAGAGTCTCAGAAGGAGAGGAGAGAGATCATGGAGTGAAAAATATTTAAGAAAATAATATCTCAAGGTTTCCCTAATTTAGTAATCAAGGATTTTGACAAACTTCAAGCAGGATAAATATAAAGAAAATTCAATGTTTGCTTATCATAGTCTAGTTGCTGGAAACCAAATATAAGTAACATTTTTAGAGCAACCAGAGAAAACTTACACATTACATAAAGGAGACCACTGCTTCCAATTATTACTGACCTTTTCATCTGAAACTATGGAGGCCAAAATATATTGGAACAACATTTTTAAAGTGTAAAACAATAAGAGCATACAATTGTCAACTTAGAATTATACACTCAATGAATATATCCTTCAAGAGTAAAGGTGAAATAAAGACATTTTGGATCAAAGAAAACTAAGATAAATCATTACCAATAAAACTTACCTCTACTAGCATAGTGCTAAAGAAAGTTCTTCAGGCTGAACAGAAATGATACTAGAAAGAAATTGTTATCTTAAAATATTAAGAGGATCAGAAATGTTAAATATTGTATTATTTAAACATAAAATATGTTTTATTTTCAATTTATTTAAATTACATATTCTTTAAAGCAAAAGTTGTAACAATGCTTTCTGGGAATTATTTTTTATTCTGAGTTTATTTCCTTCTTTTTTTTCTGTTTTAAAATGTCCTGCCTTACAAGGGAAGGATGCCCACTCTTTCCATCTATATTCAACATTATATTGGAGGTCTTAGCCAGTGCAACAAGAAAAAAAAAGTGATATTAGAGGGAAAAAAAAACGACTAGTAGCCAGGTTACGTAAGTAATTCCTGTGACTCAATAATAAAAAAGTTAAACAATCCAATAAAATTAGGTAAAGGATTTGTGAAGAGAAATTCACAAAAAAGATATATGAATGAATAACATGCATAAGAAAAGTGCACATCATTAGTCATCAGAAAAATACATTTTAAAACCTCAAGGGGCTACACATCTGTTAAAATGAGTAGAATTAAAAAGACTGGGCCAGGCGCGGTGGCTCACGCCTGTAATCCCAGCACTTTGGGAGGCCGAGGCGGGTGGATCACGAGGTCGGGAGATCGAGACCATCCTGGCTAACACGGAGAAACCCCGTCTCTACTAAAAATACAAAAAATTAGCCGGATGTGGTGGCGGGCGCCTGTAGTCCCAGCTACTCGGGAGGCTGAGGCAGGAGAATGGCGTGTGAACCCGGGAGGCGGAGCTTTCAGTGAGCCTGGATCGCGCCATTGCACTCCAGCCTGGGCGACAGAGAGAGACTCTGTCTCAGAAAAAAAAAAAAAAACAAACAAAAGGACTGATAATATCAAATATTGCTAATGATGTGAAGCAAGTAGAATTCTCATACATAAAAATATCTAACAATTGAATATAAACTAAACATACCTATCCTATAACCCAATAATTCCAATTCTGTTTATTTACCCAAGGAAAACAAAAACAAGTGTTTTATGCATAATAGCCAAAACCCGGAAGTATAGGGAAATGTATTTGAAAACCTGTAGTATACTTACATAATGTAATATTATCCAGCAATAAAATAAAGAATAAACAAGTGATACACACATTAACGTGATACATCTTTAAAATATTATACTAAGTGAGAGATACCTTACAAAAAAGCACCTATGATATTATTCCATTTATATGAAGTTTTAAAAACAGGTCAATATAAAACATAGTAGAAAGAATCAGAACAGTAGTTGCCTTTGGCAGTAGAGGAAGGGATTCCTTGGGAAGGAGGGTGAGGAAACTTTCTGAGCGGATGATAAAGTCTTGGTACAGGGTTGGGTTATATCAATACATACATTTGCCAGTGCTTATAAATTTAAAAAATATTCTAAATATGCATGCTCAAGTATTTAAAGGAAGTGTACAGATGTCAGCAATTTATTTGGAATTATATCAAAAACATCAGATGGATTAATGATTGGAAAGATGGATACATGAATAGATAAATGAAAAACATAGTTAAATATTAACGGTAGTATTTAGGTGGTGGGTATGTGAGTGTTTACCATAATATTCTTTCAAATTTTCTTTATGTTTAAAACTTTTCATAAAATTGTTGAAACAATTTAAAATTGTCAAAATGTTGGAACAAAATCAGAACTATTTGTGAGAATGACTAAAATGGAATCTTATTTAAAACTCTTGTTGGGTTTTAGATGTTTTAGATGCTTGAAGATGTTTCAGAAAGCTTCTTTGTACCCCAGTCAATTAAATAAGCATCAGGGAAATTTCAATTCCATATTAATCTCTACAATCTTAAAACGTAATTCTAATGATTACTATCATTAGTAATCTAAAATTATCAACAACTCAATTAGTAATTTACAGATAATCTAAATTATTCATGAAAAGGAGAGAAAAGCACAAACTAAGTCTAATTGTTTTATACAGAAATTCAGATTTAATCCAGAGTGAAAACTAGAGAAGATGGTCTCTGGGAGAAACGTGGCCTGATTGGTTCTCATATGAGGAATAAGCTCCAAGTCCCTCAAAGGCATTGTCCATTAACAATTATCTTCTTGCTCTCTTTGGCTCTCTATAGGAATTTAGACATGAAAGAGTGGAATATATTCTGTTGTAAAAATATGATTGTAAATTGTTGCACCTGTGCATCTCTTCCAGACTACTTTGAAAAGACACTGTCCAGCTATCGGTACACTATCTCACAATTACCCTTGAACCAGAAGACAATAAATGATTTGCTGAACATATGGCATAGTCCTGTGACACGCATCATATGTGTGAGCAATCACAGAAGGTATGGCTTTTCTCATGGGGTATTTTCAGACAAATATTTTAAGTTAATCTAACATTCACTAAATCTACCTACTGATTTCAGGTAGATTTTCTTTCTCCAAATAAACATTTCTAAATAAAAATTTTCATTGTATTGTACTGTATTTTATTGGTTATCAACAGCACCATGTTCTTAGTTTTTTTAAAAAAAAACTAAATGTTTAATGAGTTGGAATATTTATGTCTTTAAGCAAGGGGTTCCCTCATTTTTCCTGTCTTTTCTGGCTTGATTTGAAGTTATTCCTGGGTATCAACATTCTACACACATTGTCTACTGCTTACCTCCAACACAGCATTTATTTCACTATCATGTAATTATTTGTTTGCTCATCTCTCTTTCCCATGAAAGAGAGATGAGCAAACCTATCAACTCCTTGAAGGTAGGGCCGTCATTTATATGTCTTATAACAGAAGCTTATAGCATCGGATCAATTATATGGTCAGAACACAATGTTTGTTGCAGAATAAATGAATAAACTTTGTTAATTCACTCAGGTCTAACTAGCCTCCTACATGATGAAATATAGCTAAGAAAATTCAAAGTAGAGTTCCACAAAAGAAAAACAAAGTAAATATCAATTTATTATTTATAATTTGATCCAAAGACCAATTTCCAAGAGGCGCTCTCAGGTACCAAACTGCTAAAGTCCTTCTCTAGGACATCTCCCTTCCTGGTGTCAAAGTATATGGAAAACTGAAGCTTTAAGCAAAAGATGGCTTGGGTATATATTTAACCTAGCTTCTGCTGAAGCATCCTTAGTCTGCAAATAACACATTTCTCTAGTGACCATCTTCATGTCTCTAAACCTTAGACAATATTGGTTAAAACACTAGCAGATATTATGTTTCCGAATATGTGCTTTATTTGCTAGTTATCCTATTTCTAATGACATATTCAGTAGATTTGTTTATGTTATAAAATGAAGTGCTATCAATTTATCGTTATCATGAACAGTCAGAATAAATATTGAAACCTCTTATTTGGGCAAAAACATGATCTGGCTCATTTTACTTTCTCGACTTCATCCCATAGTGTTCTCACTTTCTCACACTATGCTGTATACCTATGAGACTCCTGTATATGCCAAGCTTATTTCTATCTCAGGGCCTTTGCAACTGCTATTTTCCCTGCTTAGAATGTACTTTCCCCACCCCCATTCAGCCCCATTTAGGCATAGCTGTTTCCTTCTCTGCATCCAAGTCTCAGCCGAAATATAACCTTCATAGTTATTCTCTGTCACATCACCCAGAGTTATTTTGTTCATAGCATTTATCACCAGATGAAACTATCTTTTTTATTTATTTCATTTATTTATTTGTTGACTTTCCATTTGAATGAAGGCTCCATATGAAATAGAGCCCTGTGACAGTTTTTCACTACCATAAAATCTGCCCCAGTGTTTAGAAGAAAGCTTGTCATTTAAGCCTTACAGGCCTCAAAAATATTTGTTTAATGAATGACTAAAGACAGAAGACAGTTTTCTCTTATCACCTGTTGATATTTGCACTGATTTTTGGAGTCTTGAGAACATTTGCAGCCTGCACTTCACTTACCTTTCAAATATTATAACCCACTAATCCCTTCTTCTTATTTTCAGTTTCTCTGTTCGTCCGTCTATTGTGATCTACAGATAATTTTAAGTACTTTGAGGTTAGGGCTTTTGTCTTATTTTTCTTTAAAATTCTGCACCCTCGTTTCTTTGGTAGTGATTGTGTATTGATTTTTTTTGCTTGTTTGTTTGAGATGGAGTCTCGCTCTGTCGCCCAGCCTGGAGTGTAGTGGTGTGATCTCAGCTCACTGCAACTTTGGCCTCCTGGGTTTAAATGATTCTCCTGCCTCACCCTCCTGAGTAGCTTGGATTACAGGCACCCATCACCATGCCCGGCTAATTTTTGTATTTGTAGTAGAGATGGGGTTTCACCATGTTGGCCAGGCTGGTCTTGAACTCCTGACCTCGAGTGATTTGCCAGCTTTGACCTCCCAAAGTGCTGGGATTACAGACTTGAGCCACTGGGCCTGGCCTTGTGTGTTGATTGTTTAATGGTTGCCCTTCCAAGAGAAGATGCTTTTCAGGCAGTTGGAAATATAGAACTACTCTGTAGTAAGAAACAGGGTACTAATTCACAATAAAAAAAATATGGAAACAGCCTAAATGCCCATCAACCAAAGAGTGGATTAAGAAAATGTGGTATATGTACACCATGGAATACTACTCAGCTAATAGAAGGAATGAAATAATGGCGTTTGCAGCAACCTGGGTGGCGCTGGAGACCATTATTCTATGGGACGTAACTCAGGAATGGAAAACCAAATATTGTATGTTCTCACTTATAAGTGGGAGCTAAGCTACAAGGGTGAAAAAGCATAAGAATAATATAATGGACTTTGGGGGACTCAGGGGGGAAGGGTGGGAGGGGGTTAAGTGAAAAAAGACCACACATTGGGTACAGAGTACACTGCTCGGGTGACAGGCACACCAGAATCTCAGAAATTGCCACTAAGGAACTTATTCATGTAACTAAAAGCCACCTGTTTCCCCAAAACGACTGAAATTTTAAAAAATAAATTAAAAAGGAACAAGGTACTCAGATTGGGATTCACTAACGTGGGGATGAAACTGTGGGGTAAAATTCTCACTACCAGTTGAGTACCAAGAGGAGTAGAAGATCCTGGCAAGGACCTCTGTGAGATAAATTAGGAGAGGCAGAAGCAAAACAGGAGAGTATTCACTTACAGGAGGAGGGAAGGTGGGAGTGAGGAAGTTATTAGGATAGAAGCAAGATATAATTCTAAGGAGTTAACAGCAGTGGATTTGGATAGGAAGAGCAGTTTCTCTGAAACTGTGCAATCAAAACATGATTACAAAATGTTCTGTAAGAGAGTACTTAGCCATATATTTGGCATTAAAAATTCCTTCTTTACTTCCTTAGCAAGCAAAATATTGGATAAATTATTGTGATTTAATGGACTAGATTGTTTGACCTAATTTTCCAGATGGAACATCCACACAAATGTATTTCTATTACCTTAGATTTATTGGTTTCAAATGTAACTGTATCTGGATATTCTCCATTTATCTGCACTTCATTTTATTTCCTGATAACCTCCTACGTTTCAGTACCTTCTCTTTTGCTATCATCTTGTCTTTGCACTACTCCCAAAGTCATTTTAAAATGCCTAGTGGTGATGCTAGTTCATTGGAATATATTGAAGAGATCTCAGAGAAGACACAATGTCCATAGATAAAAAGGTAGGATATGGTAGATAAGAATTCCATCCTTCCATTCTTACCTTAAGAAGGAAGAAGGATATGTCTACTGAAAATCTACCCAAGGTATCTTGTAAAGGTAACTGGGAGGAGAGCAAGCTTTCTTGGAACATTAGACGCTTGGGATGAGCGTATAAAAGCAAGTAGAATTATAACTCTTTTCAAAGAAGTTAATTAGTTCATTCAAGTTGGGGTTGAGCAGAAAGAACACGGTGTTCTAGTGCCAAATTGGTCATCAATTGGTTATATAATTGAATCAAGTTATTTAGCTTTCCTGATTTCGGTTCTCATGTTTGAGTGATGAGAGGCCAAACTAGGTGGCCTCTAAGGTCTCGCTGAGATCTAACATTCTGTCATCCTTCACAGAAGACAATTTGAATATAAAAAATAATAATAAAATACAGAAATGAAAAAAGTCAGTTTGTTAGCTTTCTTGTTTAGATATTTAGTCCAGAACAACATTTCTGTTCTTAAAGTTTCCACATTCTGAATCCCTTAATGATTTCGGAATTTCTCAATTATTTCCATTTAAAAATTATGCAATTTTTCTTTACTACCAAACAAGAAAAACACAGAGCACACTAACACATTTAGTAGAATTTTCGAAAACTAAAAGAGAAGATAAATGCCAAATAAAAGTTTTCTAACTTGGTTAATTCCTAAGTTATACTTATTTCTAAGAACCAAAACCTCATAGTCAACAGAAGGGAGAGTTGAGGCAATGATTTTGGTTACTGTCAGGATAGGATAAAAAAGAATTTCTGTAAATAATATGATTTGGTATAGAGAGAAGTGTGTTTTCTTTATTTAGGCCCACAAGTCGAGAGAGAGAAAAGAGAGAGAGAGAGAGACAGAGAGATAGAGTCCTAATCATAATCTTTGGTGATTTTTCTACTTACTGGTTTAGGTGTATTAAAGATATTAATCCACTGCCTATTATAGATATTAATTTGCTTAGTAGATGAATATTATGATAGCCAATAACATATTATTTTACTCAACAATTGCTTTACATAGCCATTCATGATTTTATTGGTACAAGAAATTAAGATACCAAGCTACAGATCAGTAGTTAGAGGAAATATATCTAAGGTCTCATATGCACCTTTCTAATAAACTATGGTTTTTAAAGTCTCCCATTAATAATTTGAAACAGTTGGATTATAGCGCATTGATTGAACTGCAGCTCCAGTTAACGAGGACTCTTCTATGTACCTAACAGTTCCATCCCATATAGTAATGTTTGAGGTGTTACACTTACTCCTATAAATGCTTTCTGGCACACAGGACCTTATCCTTCAATTACTCCTATAAATGCTTTCTGGCACACAGGACCTTATACTTCAATAATTTAGTTACAAAAGCACCAGAATTTCATCAGAGACCTTAAAAAAATAAAGAGACAAGAGAAATTATTGTCTATCAGGGCCTGCTTTGGGAAAGAAATGGAAGAAATTTTCACAGATAGGTCATCTTGACTTTATGTCATAACTAAAATGAACAACAAAAAAATAAGAACCTAATTTTAGCACTAGAATTGTGGAATCAGAATGAAATAATTTTGTCCAATTTTATGTTCTTTGGAAAAGTTTTAGGAGAAGTCAGAAATGAGAATTCAATTTATTGAGAGCTACAATCACATGAGAATAATCTAAATACTAGAAATATTTTTTTGTTTCATGAAGAAGGAAATATTTGTGCAATTTTTAAATGCTACATTTATATTAAGAATTAAATATTTCCATGGCATTAAATGACAAACAACAAGCAGACAAAAATTATAACAAAGAAGCAAATGAATTATAACAGAAGTTATTAAATTAACCAACTGTTCATTCTAATATACAAGTGAATGTTGGAACAAATTAAGACTAAATCATTGTGTTATCCAAATTAGATCATGTATAATTCTCAACAGAACAGCTATTCTTATCATTTCCCTTGTATTTTTTCTTACCTGAAACCTTATTAAGCACTGAACATTTGTAAAACATTCATTAAGAGTAGCAATATTATAAAACCTCTTTTCATCATTCAGAATGTTTCACAATATTAACAATTTTAAAAGTATTCTGGAATATAATCAAATTAAGCAATTAAGTATGGTCAACGTGTATGGGCACCTGAGATGGTTTAAAATTACCATTTAATTCCATTTCTTTTCTTCAGGCAAAATTCTCCTTCAGAATTAGATTAAAAAGAAGACTCTTATATGAGTAGGTAAAATAAAACTTCCTTTATCATCTTATGTCATATAATCTATTTGCTTCCTAAAAAAATTCACTTTATCCTGGCCAGGCATGGTGGCTCACGCCTGTGATCCCAGCACTTTGGGAGGCCGAGGTGGGAGGATTACGAGGTCAGGAGATTGAGACCATCCTGGCTAACATGGTGACACCCAGTCCCTACTAAAAATACCAAAAATTAGCTGGGCATGGTGGCGGGCGCCTGTAGTCCCAGTTCCAGCTATTCGGGAGGCTGAGGCAGGGGAATGGCGTGCACCCAGGAGATGGAGCTTGCAGTGAGCCGAGATCGTGCCACTGCATTCCAGTCTGGGCAACAAGAGCCAGACTCCCTCTCAAAAAAAAAAAAAAAAAAATTCACTTTATCCTTTAAAGCTTCTGTGCTAATTGTAATATGACTCTTTAAATAAAGTTATATTTCAATAAATTAAAGTTAGTGCCTAAAGTGACATAATGAAATGCAAAATTACACTATCTTTGAATAATAAGGAAAACACTTGTAGTTTATAGACTCATTACTATTTCTTATGAACAGTTTAATTGCCAGGACATGTGGTTCAGAGAGTCCTTAAATTTTTTTTTTTTTTTTTTTTTTAAAGCTAGTCAGGTAATCACAGATTGATATTGTCTGGCTCTGCGTTCCTACCCAAATCTCATCTTGAATTGTAATATCTATGTGTCAGTGGAGGGATCACGTCGGAGGTGATTGCATTATGGGGGTGGTTTCCCCTATGCTGTTCTCCTGATAGTGAGTTCTCATGAAAGCTGATGGTTTTAAAGTGTTGTGCTTCCTTGTTCTTGCACAGACTCCTTCCTGTTGCCTTGTGAAGAAGGCTCCTGTTTCCCCTTCACCTTCTGGGTGAATGTAAGTTTCCTGAGGCTTCCTAGCCAGGCTTCTTGTTCAGTTGATGGAACTGTGAGTCCATTAAATCTCTTTTCTTTATAATTACCCAGTCTCAGGTAGTACTCTTTATAGCAGTGTGAGAAAGAACTGACACACAGATTGATTGCAATGCTAGAAATATTTTTTAGAGCACATTTTTCTTAAACTTAAAAAAAATTAATTAATTTTTTTGCTTCAACACATCAATAATTCTGGGGAAAATCATGGTGGCCTGGTCGCTTGGGCTATATATTAGAAGCTAAGGATGTGATAATGCTTATCTCCCCCTCCCGGAATTAAAATCATTCTTCTATGTAATTGGTTGACAACCTTTGTGTATGTGGGACACCCTTTTGAATACAACTGTTGCTAAAAATTTGTAACAGTTGAAAGTCTCAAAACAAATCAGAAAAATTTACAATAAAAACATTCCTGCTTGTAACAAGATCCCACAGACTTTAGAAAAACATCCATAGACAGCACATTATTTATTTGATTGCTTTTCTGAACCATGCCTTTGAGAAAAACTCTTTACTGTTCTACATTCTGTCTTATAGTCACAAAACAAATTTCTCGTCTAGCCTTGTAAATACATAATCTTTCTTTAATATTGTTTGGACATTATACCTTCCTATCTTTTCCTTAGCTCTAGCTATATCCCACTTTGTCAAGTCTACTCTAAGTGCTCACGTTGTAATATTATGTAGCTGCATTTCTAACAGAAATTATTTTTTCACACTGAAAAATTCCACAGTTCCCAGAACATTCCCAGCAACACCATGAGACACAGTACGTAAGAGCTAAGAAATGCTCGTCCAGAATCTAGTCTGCTTATATGTCTCTTTCATTTGCTCCTGATTCATGCTTTTATACCCTATCTAAATTTCCCATTGCTCTGCATCATTTAATATTTTCCAGACATGTAGTGAGCATTGCTTCGTTTCCCCTTTTTTTGTTACTGTTGAGTAGTTAGCCTTTTAAGTTATCCTTTTACTAAATCTGCTACCAGTGATTGCTTTTCTTTGGATTAACTCCAACTTTTGTAGGTACCTTATCATAGAAGTACAGGGGAAATTAAGAAATCTCTAGATCTAGGCTCCTAAAATAGGGGCAGAGAAACACAACAGCATTTGGAGTATTCTCTTCTCTTCCATTCTTTTCTTTGTCTAGAATCTAGACCATCTGAGTAGGTTTGAAGGGAGTGCCATTTCAGAGCCTAAGACTTGGTGTAAGTCCCAAATCATAATGTTTAGGAGCCAATTTTAGGCAAAATTGGTTTATTCAGTAATGATATAATGCCATTACATTATTTCCCAAGGACTTATTTAAGATTTAATTTTCATTGTTAATCTATGGGCAATATATTGTCATATAGGGAAATTAAGAAAGCTAATTTTGGGGAATGTAAGAAAAACTAGCACATAAATAAAATTTTTAAAATTTATTTTTACTGTATATGGAGATAGTCAGATATGAATTAAGAATGAAGAGACTATATAAAAATTAAAATATCAATAAGTTAAGGGATGTATTAGAAAGCCAGACTAAATGAAAAGAATAGCCTAGTAAATGAATAAATGGCATAAAATGTATATATAAATGCTTGGATGAATGCTTACAATAACATTTGTAGAAGGAAAAATAACCCCATCACTTTCAATCTAGTATCCTCATTTTGTAGATGAGGAAACCAAAGTCATAAATGGTTAAGAAATTTACTGTCACATAGTCAGTTAAACTGACTCCTTGGGTATTGATCAAGTGCTAAATAAAACGGAAAATATGAAATTATACCTTAAAAATAAATTATATAAACACTAATGTTAAAAATAGTTATAAACTTGCAGCATGGTGATTAGAGAACATACAAGTTTTTACATGTATAATTGTGGTAATTAGCTCCCCCAAATTTCCAAATGCATACATTCATATGAATATTTGAGAAATATTGTAAATATTGATAATGATACGGAGAAAACTTATTTAAAAGTTTTATTGGCATAATTAAAATGATAGAGGTTATCTTAAAATGTCAGTGTAGCATATTCCATTCCAAAAAATGTCATTTTATCCTAAGACGTACTAAAGCTGAGCCTACTTCCCAGTCAGAAATATAAATTTGTTTTTCTCCTGGTGATGTTTTGAGACAGACCCAGGAGGCTTTTCAGAAAGAAAATCGGTGCTTGGGTAAAGGGACACAAAAGTACAAGAAAGATAGAAAGAATACCAAAAAGCACAGCTGTTATTTGTAATAGAGTAACTGAAGGCAGCCACTGGAATGATCTTTAAAAATAAATCAGATCAAGTTCTGCTGCTGCTCAAAATTGCTCAATGGCTTTCCAAAATTAAGTTCAATAGAAAGTCCTTCCTATGGCCTGTAAGGTTGGCCTGACTCCTCTTAGGTGACCCTTCTCTCCTCCAACTCCACCATAGATATTTTCCCTTTTCCCCAAGTTAATTTCCTCCTTGGGGCCTAAATACTTTTCTTGGGGCCTTTTGGACTTTGCCTCCAGATGTAAGCATGGCTGATGTCTGCGCACCAGGCAGATCTCTGAGCACATATCGCCCTGGCAGAGTGGTCTTCCCTGTCTTGCACAACCTTCCACACAACTGTCTGACATTTTTCTCCTGTTTTATTTTCCTGCCCTGCACTTACCACTACCTGGAATTATATTATCTATTGCCTGCCTCCTCCATGAGGATATAACATCCATAAGGGCAGAAATTAATACTTTGCAAAAAAATATGCGTTTTCACTTATAGAAGAATAGTAAGATTTCTTTTGCATTTACTATGACTTCCGCGTTATAAGTTCCTTTACATGCGTTGTTTCATTTAGTCTTCATACTAACCTTATTAGGAAAATACTATTACTATCATCATTTGCACATGGGGAAATTGAAGCTTATAGATGTTTAAAATGTGCCATAGTTTACACCGTTACTACATATCTGGGACAGGATTCAAACTTAGGTCTTTTTGACTTTACGTCCTGAGCTGAAAAGAATATGAGAAATGGAATTTCACGGCGTGTAAGTGACATAAATACTCATATATACAAAGTGAAAGAGCTAAGGCAGAATGCAGGTATCATGACTCTTAAAGAATAGAATTACAAAGAGAATTTTTACAGAGCACTAAAAGAATGTATTACATTGTTGAAGATAAACATAGCTGAATATGTAATAAGCTCTTAAAAATAAAGTTTGCACTGCATGACAGCATCTTGGTCAATGATGAACCACATATGTGATGGTAGTTTTATTGGAGCTGAAAATTTTCTATCACCTAGTTACGTTGTAGCCATCTTAACATCACAGCACAACTCATTACTCACGTGTTTGTAGTGATGCTGGCACAAATGAACCTACTGTGCTGTCAGTCGTATAAAAGCATAGCACACACAATTATGTACAGTACATAATACTTGATAATGATAATAAATGACTATTTCTAGTTTATGTATTTACTATATTATACTTATTTTTGCTATTTTAGAGTGTACTCCTTCTGATTATTAAAAAAAGTAACAGCCTCAGGCAGGTTCTTCAGGAGGAGTTCCAGAAGAAGGCAGTGTTATCATAGGAGATAACAGCTCCATACATGTTATTGCCATTGAAGACCTCACAGTGGGACAAATTGTGGAGGCAGAGGACAGTGATATTGATGATCCTGACCCTGTGTAGGCCTACGCTAATGTGTGTGTGTTTGTGTTTTAATTTTTAACAAAAAAGTTTAAAAAGTTAAAAAATAATAATAATAGAAAATAAGCTTATAGAGTAAGTGTATTAGGCCGTTCTTGCATTGCTATAAGGAAATGCCTAAGACTGGATAATTTATAAGAAAAGAGGTTTAATTGGCTCACGGTTCAGCAGACTTTACAGGAAGCATGGCACTTGCGTTTACTCAGCTTCTAGTGAGGCCTCAGGAGGCTTACAATCATGGCAGAAAGTGAAGTGGCAGCAGTCATGTCACATGACAAAAGCAGGCGTGAGAGAGAGAGTGGGGCGTGGGGGAGGTACTGCACACTTTTAAACAACCAGATCTCCTGTGAACTTAGAGTTAGAGCTCACTGATCACCAAGGGGATGGCTCAAGCCATTCATGAGGAATCTGATTAAAATACCTCCCACCAGGCTCTGCCTCCAACATTGAGGATTACATTTCAACATGAGATTTGGAGGGGACAAATGTCCACACTATATTAATACTGATATAAAGAAAAAAATATTTTTGTACAGTTGTACTATGTGTTTGTGTTTTAAGCTGTGTTATTAGAAAATAGTCAAAAAGTTACAAAATTTAAAAGTTTATGAAGTAAAAAGTAACGGTGAGCTAAGGTAAATATATTTTAAGTGAATGTGTATAGCTTAAGTGTACAGTGTTTATGAAGCCTAGAGTGCTAGGTCCTCACATTCACTCACCACTCACTCACTGAATCATCTAGAGCAACTTTCCATCCTGCTAGCTCCATTTAAGTGCCCTACACAGGCGCGTCCTTTGTTATCTTTTATAGTTTATTTGTACTGTACCTTTTCTATGTTGAGATATGGTTAGAGATGCAAATACTTAGTATTGTGTTACAATTGCCTGTAAGTATTGAGTACAGTAACATGCTGCACGGGTTGGTAGCCTAGGAGAAGAGACTACACTGTATAGCCTATGTGTGTAGTAGGTTGTACAATCTAGCTTTCTGTAAGTACACTCCATGATGTTTGCACAATGAATTCACTTAATGATGCATTTCTCAGGATGTATCCCCACTGTTAAGCAATGCATCACTGTGTTTGCTAAATTGATGCGAAAAATTGTTTATACTATTTTCAAGTCTATTATATCATCACGTTTGAATATAGAATTTTAGATTCTTAGAAGTGGACAATGTTTTAAGAGCTCTTTATTCCCTGGCTTCTTGGTTCATTGAGGTTAATCTCTAAGATATCACAAAGAAAGAACTCTTCATGTATCAAGTATTCTTGGAGTCCAATTTTTTCTTTTCTTCCCTTTGGCCAAATAAATTCTTCCCCCTTTTAACCTATACTTAGTGTTTTTGTTTTTGTTTTGTTTTGTTTTTTCCCCAAAGTTTCTTTTTTTGTTGTTCAGTGCTTTTGTGGAGTTCGGAGAACAAAATATCTGTGTTTCTGTATTATAATTCATTTTGGTTATAGATTTCCTAGTTCTGCATAGTTGTACTGGCATTAAAGAGACCCTTTGATTTCTCAGTAACCAATTCCTCCCTTTACATGGACTATGAAACTTAAGAGCTGACTGAAAGATGTGAGAGAATTTCTGTTATCTCTTAAGTAGCTGGAAAATTACTAACTGTTCTGAAGTGAGCTTGTTTTCTTGGTCATCTCTTTGAGATCCTCAAGTAGACTGAAGTACATCTTCAGAGGACTAAGCCCTGGCAACACAAAGACTGTGGTATCAGATACAAAGTCACCACAGTGTAGAACTGGGATGGAAGTTGAATTCATCGTGGTTGAGTAAGTCTAGTCAAAGCTAGTCTCTCTAAGTCAGGCTTCTGCTTAAATGAACAGATTATGAGCTGATTATTCTACATGAAACACAATGGGCTCATTTGCCTCTTGGTGCTTAAAGAGAAAACCAATAGCGTAGATTGGCTCCAATTAAATTCAGTGAATCAAGCTTCCTATGGAATTAACCAAACAATTATGTCTAGTACTGGCCCAAGCATGCTCTCGGGATTTTTGGATGATGATGTAGTGATTAAGAGTGGCAATGATGGGTCTAGACCATGCAGGCACAGCTCTGCTAACCACAAATATTTCTTTTGATAGGTAGGGTACAGGGTAACTCTTGTCTTTAAAATCTCTAATGAAATCCTTAAAAGCATGGAATATAATTAAATTCGGAGTTTTTCAGGCGATGGAGGTTGTCTGTGTGAATAAACATGTGGTTCAGTTGGACCAGCTTAAAAATTCCTTGGTTGGCTTGTCTGTGTTTGCTCTTGGCTGCTTTAATGCTTTCAAATGGTCCAGTTAAATCAGACTGTCAAAATGGTGAGGTTCCTATTTGATTTACTCATGCCACATAAACCCACACAGAGTGTTATGAATGCCACATTTGAGAAAATCTCCCATTTGTGAAAACATATTGGGTCACATTAAAAAGGAGATTAAATGAATCCCTTTTTCAAAAAGTTTTGGTAGATAGAAAGGAATGCTGAGGTGACGCCTGTGTAATGGCAGAACTACAGATGCCTCTTTCTCGTGGAAATATATTCTATGGGCTAAATTTCATCACATCAGGGGAGGGGAGACTATAAGAAGCAGGCTTCAAATTACCCTTCAATAGAAGGCTGGCAAATTAAATCCTGACCTTCTGCATGGTATTTAGAGTGCAGAGCAAGAAGCAGCTCACACATTCTCGAAAGAAACCCCATTGTAAGCACTGCTATACCTCAGCACTGCTGGGCCTCCTCTCCTTCACTGTTCCACATTGTAGAATACATGCAATTGCATGTGTGACCCACTTATTTTACTTCTACAGCATTTACTGCAGGCATACTTTGTTTGAAAGTTTTCAATGCTATTCAATTTAAAGAGATTTATAAGGCCAATGGATTTAAATGCACAAATAGGTATATTATATAGATGTGTCCTAAGTTAGATAAGATGGAACTTTATAGAAAGGATAGTGTCTTCCAGATTGGTGTGTGTACCACTGTCCAGCAAGGTACATGTAAAGCTCATCTGATGACTAATGATGACTTCTGGAACCTTAATTCATGGGGAACAAAGGGCTTTTATGGTCAATACTAGACAAGACTCTCCAATTTCATGTCCTTCCTCTAAGGAGAACTTGCAGTCAGACCCTTAAGAAATGATTCTAAACACTACTGCTCCTTATTCCCCTTGAAAACTGGCACAATACAGGGATGCCCTCTCTCACCAGTCCTGTTCAACATAGTGTTGGAAGTTCTGGCAAGGGCAATCAAGCAAGAGAAAGAAATAAAGGGTATTCAATTAGGAAAAGAGGAAGTCAAATTGTCCCTGTTTGCAGATGACATGATTGTATAT
>NW_012115500.1:3522569-3586803 GCF_000951035.1 Colobus angolensis palliatus | reverse complement strand
ATAAAAAAGGATGAGTTCAAGTCCTTTGTAGGGACATGGATGCAGCTGGAAACCATCATTCTCAGCAAACTATTGCAAGAACAGAAAACCAAACACTGCATGTTCTCACTCATAGGAGGGAATCAAACAATGAGAACATTTGGACACAGGAAGGGGAACATCACACACGGGGACCAGTTGTGGGGTGGGAGGAAGGGGGAGGGAGAGCATTAGGAGATATACCTAATGTAAATGACGAGTTAATGGGTGCAGCACACCAACATGGCACATGTATACATAGGTAACAAGCCTGCACATTGTGCACATGTACCCTAGAATTTAAAGTATAATAATAATAATAAATTTAAAAAATTTAAAAAACACTACTGCTTCTTATTAACTGAAAACACAAAGATTCTAGATAGATGATCAACAGAAAGCTTTGTTGTGTGAGGTAGGTATGAGACAACTATTTTATTTCTTTGAAAGCAGAAAAGTGACTGAAATTGTCATGTATTTTTGGTTACAATTTTACTGCTTCAAGACTTAAGTTTCACAAGCAATTAAAAGGTTTAAAGATGCTCCATTTATTAAAGTCACTTATTTGTGTTCTTTGACGTAATTTGCTGCAAATGAGTCCTATTGCAGTCATATCCCAACAACAGTTCCAAGCCATTACCAACATTACTGCATTATTGGGATTTAATGGGGGCAAAACACATTCACATAGCTTTTCTGGAGCTCTGTATTTAGTAGCCTCTCACACTTAATTTTGCTTCTGTCTCTTTAATATTACAAAACAAGCTATCTTTAAAGCCAAATACTTAGTGTTTGAAGCACTACATTTCAGAGATTAAAAAAAGGCCTAAGTGGTCAGGCGTGGTGGCTCATACCTTTAATCCCAGCACTTTGGGAGGCCGAGGCCGGTGCCATGAGATCAGGAGATCGAGACCATCCTGGCTAACATGGTGAAACCCCGTCTCTACTAAAAATACAAAAAAACTAGCCAGGCGTGGTGGCGGGCGCCTGTAGTCCCAGCTACTGGGGAGGCTAAAGCAGGAGAATGGTGTGAACCCGGGAGGCAGAGCTTGCAGCGAGCCGAGATCGCGCCACTGCACTGCACTCTAGCCTGGGCGACAGAGCAAGACTCTCTCTCTCAAAAAAAAAAAAAAAAAAAGGCCTAAGTACCTAAGTAAAAAGGACAAGGACAAGCTAGCATGTTTAGTGCTATACATTTTCCCTTTCACACAGGATGAGAGTAAGAAATGCTACCTACAACTAGAAGGAAAAATGTTCTCCCTTATCTATTTGCAAAATCCTTCACACTGCTAACTTACATTAAAGCCCAGATGGGTTGAAAATGAAATATATATAAAGGGTACATTTTATGTATCATATGTCTGGGGTTGTGTCTGCAGGGCCCTAAATATTTAAAATAAAAATTGTAGATGACAGTGGACATAGGGATAGAGGACATTTGACAGTGTGTTAGAAGAGGGACCAAACATAGCAAAAACACGATTGGCCATGAGCTGCATGGACAGTAGGGGTTGCTAGCCAGGATGATTCCTTCCCCTAAGCATGAGCATGGCCAATATGGAGACTGTCCTTTTTAAAAGTGACATGAGGCTTGTGTGTTAGCACTGCCTGCGAAGAATAGACTTTGATCTCACTCAAATCAATGTTGAGTCTCATCCAGCAAAGTGCTATGTTAATGTATCAAATAGATTAATTTGGGTTCTAAATGATTTCTTTCAAAAGGCAGTCACATGGCAAGAACTTAAAGGTCAACATGATTATTAGTCTATTATTTAATTTTTTTATTTGGGAATATACAGTTTAACCCTTGTAGGAGAAGAAAAAAAACCTTTCCTGTACTCTGCTATGTTTATTTCCTGGGGTTTGTGAATTAAATGGACAACAGACAGATTAACAAAGGAAATAATTTATCTGTATGCATATGGGAGCCAACAAAAGACAGCTCCTTAAATGGTTAGAGACTCATATACCTACCTTAGCAGGAGAAAGAGAGTGGGGACAAAAGGCATATATGAGAAAGACAAATAGATCTTCTCTTTTTAGGAGAAGAAATGAAAGCACAATGTGATAATATTTGTCTATATAGGTTTGAATAGTCTTTTCCTCTCTTTCAGGGCCATAAAACTTCATTGGAGAAGGGATTTGATGTAGGTTTTATTCACCTTCTCCCTTCTAAGGTTAGATCCATCTTGAAGAGGAAATTATAGTAGCCCTGTTTCCCAGAATATGCTGCTATTAGTCAGATAAGGGAAACTTATTTGTGCATCTGTTGATTCTCAATTGCCTCTGCCAAAGTGACATATTATGGGTGGTATATTTAGATACCCTTCACTCTATAAGCAGCAGTCATAATAAAACTGTTAAAAGCATTGATTTAACATCCTTGATAAGTGGTTAGAGACTTTATACTAAGTGACAAGATTTTGGTGAGTTCTTGGCGTGTGAGGGTGAGAAAATGTAATAATTATCTTATTTTCAAATTCCAACATCAAAGTTTTCTTCCTCAAACAGATTGGACAAAATCCATTGTTCCTTAAGGTTTACATAATGTTAAAAATAACAAGCAATATTTTGGCAAGAGAACATGTAGCAGAAGCAGAATTTACTAAGTTATATATTTCATGATAACACAATAGTGACAATACATTGAAGAACAAATTTAGTAGAACGAATTTAAATTTTACCATATCAATTGTAAGAGGCATTTGAAAAATAATAGAAGAAACACTTAAAGGAATAATTATTATTAATATATGCTTCACTTGGAGTTTACATTTGTAACTCAAAAATTTACCTAAAATTTTAGATAAAGGAAACACGGTATATGTAAACAATGGAATACAATTTAGCCTTAAAAAATAAAGAGGCCAGGCGCGATGGCCCAAGCCTGCAATCCCAGCACTTTGGGAGGCCGAGGAGGGAGAATCACAAGGTGAGGAGGGTGGATCATGAGGTCAGGAGATGGAGACCGTCCTGGCTAACACGGTAAAACCCCGTATCTACTAAACATACAAAAAATTAGCCGGGCGTGGTGGCGGGAGCCTGTAGACCCAGCTACTCCGGAGGCTGAGGCAGGAGAATGGCGTGAACCCGGGAGGGGGAGCTTGCAGTGAGCCGAGATTGACGCCACCGAACTTCAGCCTGGGCCACTGAGCGAGACACTGTCAAAAAAAAAAAAAAAAAAAAGAAAGAAAGAAAGGAAGGAAGGAAGGAAGAGAAATTCTGGCTGAGTGTGGTGGTTCACACTTGTAAACCTAGCCCTTAGGGAGGCAGACAGAGGTAGGTGGATAGACTGCTTTAGCCCAGGAATTCGAGACCTGCCTGGGCAACACAGTGAGACCCTCTTCTCTGCAAAAAGGAAGAAAAAACAAAGAAAAGAAGAAAGAAATTCTGCTATATGTGACTACATGGATGAACTTGAAGGACATTGTTCCTAAATAAGTCAGACACAGAAGGATGAATATGACATGACTTCATTTATATGAGATATCTAAAATATTCAAGCTCACAGAAACAGAGAGTAGAGTGGAAGTTACCAGGGTGTGAGAGTGGGGAGGAAGGGGAGTTGCTATTAAATGGTTTAAAATAATTAATTGTGTGGCTGGTAGACTGAGATGGCTCCAGTGCCCTGGGTTCCTGTGTAAGCAAACTGAAGCCCAACTCCGCATAAATTGTCTTAACCAATCAGAAAGCACCAACTCACCTCTAACTACGGGACTTTCCACTGGAATGATCCAAATAAGGATACCGCTCCTCTTTAATCAATCAAATATTTTCTTTGGCTTGCTTCCATCTTTACCCTATAAAAACATTCTCCTCATGCCTCTGGATAGAGCCCCAGAACTGCTTCTAGTTTGAAGCTGCCCAATTGATGAATCTTGTCTACTCAAATAAACTCTTTAAAAGTTTAGTATGCCAAAGTTTATCTTTTAACAATGAGAATAAAGTTTAAGTTATGCAAGATGATTAAATTTAGAGTTCTGCTGTACAGCATTGTACCTGTAGTTGACAATACTATATTGTACACTTAAAAATTTGCTAAAAGGATAGATCTCACGTTAAATGTTCTTACCAGAAAAAATTATTAAAAATACCTGGACTTAGAGAAAATTTTGTAAAGAATCCTCTCTATGGGGTGGACCATCCGTCTGTGGATAGAAAATTGGAAGATGTACATCATTTAGCTGTCTAAAAAGTAACAAAGTTCAGCAAAATGCACTTATAATAGCTTTATTTTGCATGGTGATTTTTAAAAATAAACAATAACAGTATAATATTAGCTAAAGCACATCGCACTTACTATAGGTCAGATATTGTTTGATTGTTTACATATCTTAACTCATTTAATTCTAATTACAACCCTCTAAGGCGGGTATTGTTTATGGCTGCATTTTATAGATGAAGAAACTCAGGCACTGAGAAAAGAAACATATACAAGTATATTGTCTTGGTCTGTTTATACTGCTACTTAAAAATACCCGAGACTGGATAATTTATAAACAACAGAAATTTATTCCTCACAGTTCTGGAAGTGAGGAGCCCAAGATCAAGGTGCAGCCCTGTTAGGTGTCTGGTGAGGGCCCATTCCTCATAGATGACACTATCTAGGTATCCTCACACAGCAGAAGAAATTGAAGGGCAAAGAGGGTAGTGGTGAACAGCTTTTTCTCATCTTTTATAAGGTCATGAATCCCATTCATTAGAGCTGTATCCTCATGACTTAGTCACCTAAGGCCCCCCCCTTATTACCATACAAAGTCAATTAAGTTTTAACACACGAATTTTTGGGGACACACTTAGTCTACAGCAGACATAGTATGAAATTATGAAATAGTTGGTTAAATTATTAACTACTCACTCAACAAATACTTATTGAGCCCCTATTACTTGCCAGACACTTTTCTGAGGTCCAGGGAATATAGTAGTGAACAAGACTGCAGTGTTTTTGTCCCTAGTGGGAAAGAGGAAAATACACAAAGGTAATATTGAATGTGATAGGTACCATGAAAGGATATTAAGTGTTTAGTGATGAATAACCTAGTTTGTGAGAAGGTGAAGCTGGGAACTGACAGAGGAGTCAGCTTGGTGGATGGGGGAAAGAAGGACATTCCAGGTATGGAAAAAGCATGTATAAGGCTGATATGGGAAGAACCTGATGTATGAGAGGAAATGAAAGTGGTCTCAAGTGGTTAGACCATAATTAACAAGGTGGAGTGAGAGAAGATCGGTTAGAAAGGTAGTGAAGGGTGTGATCATCTGAGATTTGTAGGACATTTTAAAAAATGCTGATTTTAGACCAGGCAAGGTGGCTCACACCTGTAATCCCAGCACTTTAGGAGGCCGAGGTGGGTGGATCACTTGAGTCCAGGAGTTTCAGACCAGCCTGGCCAACATGGTGAAACCACATCTCTACTAAAAATACAAAAAATTAGCTGAGCATGGTGGCACATGCCTGTATGCAGAGACTTGGGAGACTGAGACATCAGAATTGCTTGAACCCAGGAGTCTGAGGTAGCAGTGAGCTGAGGTCACAGCACTTCACTTTACGCTGGGCAACAGAGTGAGACTCTGTCTCAGAAAAAAAATGCTGGTCTTATTTACAACTTTCCATGGCAGAACAGTTAGGAACTTATGATAATAGTTCGTTGAGAGATATCCATAGGCTAAACTAGCGGCAGATACAAAAAACAAAAGGTATGGTTGAGAAAGGTCAATCAGATTTGGAGGTAATAAAAGAGGGCAGGCGGTATGAGGCTTCTAACTTGAACAATGAAATGGATGTTTAGGGTGGGGGGAGAGATGATGACTTCAGTTTTAGATTGGTTGAATTTTAAGTGTTCATGAAATATTTGAATGGACATAATGAGAGAAAACTAGATATATGTGCCTTGATTTCTCAAGAGAGGTCTGAGTTGGAGTTATTGGATGTTAATAGCCTATAGATGGTAGTTAAAGACCTGCAAGTATATATGATTATGCTACAGAAAGAGTCCAGAGGGAAAGGATGAGAGCTCAAGATTGAAAAAAAAATTAATAAATACTCTTTGAATGAATGGACAAGGTTTCATAACACATGACAGGGCAGACAGGCCAGTATTTTTTTTTTTTCTCTTTTAGGAGCTGACAATCCTTAATAATATAAGACAATATATTATAGGAATTGATACAATTTGGCTGTGTCCCCACACAAATCTCATCTTGAATTGCAGCTCCCATAATTTCCATGTGTAATCAGAGGGACCCGGTGGGAGGTAATTGAATCATGGGGGCAGATTTTTCCCATGCTGTTCTCATGATAGTGAATAAGCCTCATGAGATCTGATGGTTTTATAAATGACAGTTCCCCTGCGCACATTTGCTTGCCTGCTACCATGTAAGACATGCCTTTGTTCCTCTTTCACCTTCTGCCATGATTGTGAGGTTCTCCCAGTCATGTGAAACTGTATGTCGATTAAATGTCTTTTTCTTTAATGATTACCCAGTATCAGGTATGTCTTTATCAGCAGTGTGAGAACAGACTAATTCAGTAAATTGGTGCCAATAGAGTGGGATACCACTACAAAGATACCTGAAAATGTGGAAATGACTTTGGAACTGGGTAACAGGCAGAGGTTGGAACAGTTTGGAGGACTTGGAAGAAGACAGGAAAATGTAGGAAACTTTGGAACTTCCTAGAGACTTGGAGGTCTCAGAAGACAGGGAGATGTGGGAAAGTTTGGAACTTCCTAGAGACTTGTTGAATGACTTCAACCAAAATGCTGATAATGATATGAACAATAAAGGCCAGGCTGAGGGGGTCTTGGATGGAGATAAGGAACTTGTTGAGAACTGAAATAAAGGTAACTCTTGCTATGTTCTTGCCCCTGGCCTAGAGATCTGTGGAACTTTGAACTTGAGAGAGATGATTTAGGGTGTTTGGTGGAAAAAATTTATAAGTAGCAAAGCATTCAACAGGTAACTTGTGTGCTGTTAAAAAAAATCTAGTTTTATGTATTTACAAATATATTGTTTGGAATTGGAACTTATATTTAAAAGGGCAGCAGAGCATAAAAGTTTGGAAAACTTGCCGCCTGATAATGCAATAGAAAAGAAAACTCCACTTCCTGAGGAGAAATACAAGCCAGCTACAGAAATTTGCATAAGTAACAGGAAGCCAAATGTTAATCACCAAGACAATAGGGAAAATGTCTCCAGGGCATGCCAGTGGTCTTCAGGGCAGCCCCTCCCATCACAAGCCAGGAGGCCTAGGAGGAAAAAAATGGTTTTGTGGGCCAGGCCCAGGGCCTTGCTGCTTTGTGAAGTGCCCTGGATTTGGTGCCCTGTGTCCCAGCAGTGGCTAAAAGGGCCAGCGTACAGCTCAGGCTGCTGCTTCAGATGGTGCAAACCCCAAACCTTGGCTGCTTCCACGTGGTGTTGAGCCTGTGGGTGCACAGAAGTCAAGAATTAAGGTTTGGGAATCTTCACCTAGATTTCAGAGGATGTATGGAAATGCATGGATGTCCAGGCAGAAGTTTGCAACAGAGTTGGAGCCCTCACGGAGAACCTCTGCTAGGGCAGTGCAGAAGGGAAATGTGGGGTGGAAGCCCCTACACAGAGTCCCCACTGGGGCACTGCTTAGTGTAACTGTGAAAAGAGAGCCACCATTCCCTAGACCCCAGAATGGTAGATCCACCAACAGCTTGCATTGTGCACCTGGAAAAGCCACAGAGCTACATTGTGCACCTGTAAAGCCAGAGGAGTGGAGCCATGGGCCATGGGAGCCAAGGCCATGGGTGCCCACCTCTTGCATCAGCATGATCTGGATGTAAGACATGAAGTCAAAGGAAATCCTTTTGGAGGTTTACCATTTGACTGCCCTGCTGGATTTTGGACTTGCACAGGGCCTATAGTCCTTCATTTTGGCAAATTTCTCCAATTTGGAATGGGTGTATTTACCCAATTCCTGTACCCTACCCCCATCGTATCTAGGAAGTAACTAACTTGCTTTTGATTTTACAGGGTTATAGGCAGAGGGAATTTCCCTTGTCTCAGATGAGACTTTAGACTGTGGACTTTTGAGTTAATGCTGGAACGAGTTAAGACTTTGGGAGATTGTTGGGAAGGCATGATTGTTTTTGAAATGTAAGGGCATGAGATTTGGGAGGGGCCAGAGGTGGAATGATATGGTGTATCTCTGTCTCCATGCAAATCTCATATTGTATTGTAGCTCTCATAATCGCCATGTGTCATGGGAGGAACCAGGTAGGAGGTAACTGGATCAAGGGGGCAGGTTTTTCCCATACTGTTCTTGTAACAGTGAGTAAGTCTCATGAGATCTGACAGTTTTAGAAAGGGCAGTTCCCCTGCACATGCTCTCTTGCCTGCTGCCATGTAAGACATGCCTTTGCTCCTCCTTTGCCTTCTGCCATGATTGTGAGGGCTCCCTAGCCATGTGGAACTGTGAGTCCATTAAACCTCTTTTTCTTTATAAATTACCCAGTCTCAGGTATGTCTTTATTAGCAGTGTGACAACAGACTAATACAGGAATCAAAGTAGTAGATGTGGGAAATGTTGTGGGCAATCAATAGAGTAAGGAATTAGTTTTAGAATGGTCAGGAAGGGCATATCAAAAGAATAGAGCCCTAGTAGGATATTGAGATGACCAAGTGGGAGGGGAGTTTAAATGAAATGTGAGGAGAAAGGAAGGCACAAGGCAGATTTTGCATAGGATCTGCCAAAAGAAGCAAAAGAAATAGAGATGATGATTTCTGTCCTCATGGAACTTACATATAAATGAAAAGACCATAAGCAGAAAAAAAAATGAACTATTTAAAAGAACCATATTTTATGGACTATGTTAATAAATATTATGGGTTGTCTATATGCAATGCTGAAGAAGCATTAGAGTGGATGTGCTATTCTGATATTAGGAGAGTATTGTGGAGGAAATGGGTTTGGGGTCACAGTTTAAAGAGAGTCATGGATGTGAATTTCTTACACTTAATTCATATTCTCACTAAAGAATTTGATTGCCTAGTAAATATATATTGACTGTCCATTCTGTAGCAGATTTTCAAAGCCTAATAAGCTGCATTTGAAAGGTTTTCCCCTTTATTGTTCATTATAAATGTAACTTGTAATCGCTGCAATGAACCATAATTACTTAAAGCCAGATTAGATGAAATGTGAGTGCCATTACTAGCTCCCTTAATTAGAAAAGCAAACTCAGGGGAAAATGAAAGTGGATGCAGTGATGATTGCTTGTACTCAAGTGCAACAAGGATACTCAAGAGAAGTTATACTACAGTATTCTAATTCTAAGCTTATTAATGCATTAAAAAATTGGCCATTTAATAAATGTTCTTACTGCTATTTTGAAGTCACATCCCAAATCCTGAAATATCTAGTTTGGATTTTCCATTAATAAGTCATTTAAATATTTGTATCCAGTGAAAATCCCCCTTCTGACAACTAAATATAGAAAGCTAATCACTTCGTGGTTAGAACCAATGAACAACAAGCTTCTCAAACTTAGTACTCATGTATTTTTTTTTTTTTTGCTTCAGTTGAATGTCAGTTGTTTCATTTTCCCATTATTATGATTTCTAAGGGGAGATAACTCTAACCTAGCTTAGATGGAGGAGACAGAAGAAATAGACTTGTTTTTCTGCAGAGAATATAAATTCATAAACGTAAAAGACTCTTGCCATATTTGCTTCCCTCTTTTCTAGCTCCCTTCATTATGGAGGTGGTAGTAATAATTCCTGGAGAATGATATAGATTAATTGCTGTCAAGAAAACAAAACCCAAACCAAAGTAACAACTAAAGAATGATGTCGAACTTCTTGTGCACTTTTTGAGCATAATGTCTGCTTTATGTCTCTCACAAGGCAAGATCTCTGCAACTCAGGCCTCCTAAGGGACCACTATTACCAGGCTGTAAAGACTTAGTAGGAATGTTTGAACATGTTTTAGTATAGTTAAGAGCTTTTTAATTTTCTTTCAATTAACAAAGTTTTATTGTCATCATGCAGGACCTCTAGAACTGTATCTGATGAATTATTAAAAAAGGGTTGTGAAACAGGTTCACTGTGCATTGATTACCAACTTGTCTGAATCTAGTGAGACAGAATACACCTCACACAAGTTATATTTAGATATTTCATTACAGATAGCAGCAAGAGTTTACAGAAACCTAGGATTCATTGTGAGCCAGTTCTTCATGGCTCAGGAAAGCTGCCCAAGGCAGTTGAGAAACCCCAGAAAGCAGCCTTCCCTGGTTTTATGCCCCAGGGGATCATGACATGCTGAGCTAAAGTATTAAAGAACTGGCTCACAATGAATTAGAACAAGCCAGAGCTATTTGGGCTAGCTCCTCCTTATCCCAGCACATTCTACAGTTATTCTTGAGAACTAAAAGGGAAAAAGGCAGAAGAATGGGGTTTGTCCAAGGGGGCACCCAGAGAACTGTCCTACAGAAGGTAAAGGAGGTAGAGGCTTATACATATTTTAAATGGGAGTTTGGATGCAAAACAATGTGGTGCCTAAGGATATAACATTTCCAGTCAAAAAAAAAAACACCACAACCCAGAGTTTGAATAAGTCTTGCTGTGTGACTTTAGAGAACTCCCCATCTCCACGTTTTTTAAAACAAAATATTTTTCTTACTACAAAATAATGTATGACAGTTGTAATAAAAATATTCAAAACATCATTAAGAAATTGTATTAAGTCATTCTTGCATTACTAAAAAGAAATACTTGAGAGTGGGTAATTTATAAAGAAAAGAGGTTTAATTGGCTTACTGTTCTGCAGGCTGTACACTGAAAGCTTATATAACTCCAGCATCTGCTCCGCTTCTGGGGAGGCCTTAAGGAGCTTTTACTCATGACAGAAGGCAAAGTGGAAGCAGGTACATCACAGGGCCAAAGCAGGAGCCAGAGAGAGAGAAAGTGGGGTGGGGGAGGTGCCACACACTTTTAAATGACCAGATCTTGTGAAAACTCACTCATTTGCAAAAGAGCACCAAGCCATGAGAGATCTACTGCCATGATCCAAACACTTCCCACTAGGCTCTACCTCCAGCGTTGGGGATTGTAATTCAACATGAGTTTTGGGTGGGGAAATATAATCAAACTATATCAGAAACAAACAGTAAAAATTGATCATCTGTTTTCTCTTTCAGTTTCATCACCCAGAGGAAACCATATTTACAGTATGTCCGTAGGAACTTTTTTCATATATCTTCTTTTTCTGTCATGTAGATACTAATTTTAAAAACAACAAAAACCAGATTATATTTGTTTGACAAAAATACTTCTGGAAATTATGTGATTGTGTGAGTGAATTACTTAAACTCTTTAAGCCTTAGTGTCCTCAACTATAAAGTGAGGATATTTTTCCTATTTCAAAAAATTTGATGAGGAATAGATGAGTTAAAAGCAAAGTGACTGAAATATGGAAAAGGTTCAATAAATGCTGCATGTTATTTATCCAGGGCTCTTGTCCTTTTCTTTTCTCTCTTTGCAGTGTACTTTTAGTGTTCTATATGTAGTTGCACAAGTGCATGTTATCTGTTGATATCAGCCCATATCCTAGAACCAGTAACAGTTCATGGAAGATGCTTAATCAGTGATCACTGAATGAGTGAACACATCATGAGTCTAATACCTATTGACCTGCTTTGCAAATATTTATTGTGTCAGTTTCTCTCTTATTTTTTTCCTCAAAGCTCCTTGAAGACAGTGGCCTCCTTGTCTCACTCATTTTTTTTTCTACATCCCACAAAGTAGGTCCTAACCAATATTTGGTAAACATAGGCATGCTCCTAATCTAGTCAAACTTAGAGCTACTCTTTACTTCTGCAGAAGAAATTTGAAAGGAGCACATTCTAAAGGCCGACTGTGGAGTAGAAGCAGTACCTCACAGCCTTATTCATCTCAGGCAATCTGCCATTGTTTTAAAGAGCTGAATAATCCTTTCTAGGTCCTTGTGACATTTTGATCTAGAATGCTTGATTGGAAACTACCAAGAAAAGGAGATCTGATGTTCAGGATTATGATTTATCTTTGAAAGAACCCACAAGGGAGAGAGAATTCATAGAGTTGAGGAAAAGCCAAAGATCTCTGGGGTCTTTTCTGGTTGGTCACCAGGCCTGGATTGACTTCTTTCCTCAAGCCCTCTGCATTTTTGGAGCAAAATCTTGATGAAAACTCTTCATTTTCATTTGAAAAATTACTCAATCTACTTGACTTTCCGATTTGGGTATATATCTTCTGGTATTTATCTGGAGAAATTAAATAATCATTTTCCTCTTAAGTTGCTTTTAAACGCATAATTTACATAAAAATCTTCCAGTTGAGGTGGAGGTGGTGGTGAGCCGAGATCACGCCATTGCACTCCAGCCCAAGCAACAAGAGTGAAACTCCGTCTCAAACAAAACAAACAGACAAAAATCTTCCAGTTTACTTTCCAGAATTACTTGGATGCTTTTTTATTTATTTGCAGTGCCACATCATCAGTTTCCCTACCTTGAAGCATAAATCCACCCATAAAAGCAGAAATTATCAATATTTCCATGTTCTCTATAATAAGTTTCAAACTTCCCATAGGTAGTCAGCTACACACATAATAGTTTCTTTTTATTCTAGACAACATCTAAGGATGTTTTCATTTCATAAAATATCATTATATCTGAGACAGTGAAGTAGTCTCTATAAAAATAGTGGTAAAATAGATAAAACAAAATGTTTCATTTTAACCATTTTAAAGTTTGCAATTCAGTGGCACTACACACATTTAAAATGTGTGTAATCATCACCACTATCTATTTCTAGAACTCTTCTATCACCCCAAATAGAAACCCAAAATAAACCTTTTTAAATGAGACTTTAAAAATCATTAATTCTGAAAGCATGTTGAAAACATTTGTGGAATTCTTTTTCAAAGTTGGAAAAGTACATGAAAAGACAAATTATAGATACTATGTAAGTAGTTATTAGAGCTTTCTTTTTTAACCACAGCTTTAAAAATAATGTAAAAACAGATTAGAAGTATCCAACATTGCATATAGAACAAAAGTAGAATTAGAAAGTAGAATAACAAATTAATTAACAAATATACCCCTACCCCACTTGACTTTCTAAGTTTTTTTGCACTGAGTTCAATTTTCACTTCCTCCTCAAGGAAATGTTCTTTGCTAACCTTCAGCAGAAATAATTTCTTACTTCTTTGAAATTTGCTTGGTTATTAGTTTCTTTCACTTCACGTTTACTTTGTATCTCATTTAGAACACATCTACCCCACCAGAGAAATAGGTCCTTGACAACAAGGTCCCATTCATTCATGAATAAAATATGTAATTGTATTCCTGTGATAAAATGTTTATTTTAATCATACTTTTAAGTTCATTTACTTTCAAATGAAAAATTTAACTTTTCTCGAATAACCAAACAATCTTGCCTCAGAACAAGTTTGGAGATCCCATATTTTCTGATTTTAAAATTTACTATAAAGCCATGGTAATCAATATAGTGTGGTACTGCCATAAAGACACACACATAGAGGAATGGAGTGGAATAGACAGACCAGAAGTAAAATCTTGCATGTATGGTCAAGTGTGTATTTCACAAGCATATATTTGATAAACTTGCATATATTTGACAAGTGGGCCAAGACCATTCAATGGGAAAAAACAATCTTTTCAATAAATGATGCTGAGAATACAGAATATCCACATGCAGAAAGAAAGAAAGAAAGAAAGAAAGGGAGAGAGAGAGAGAGAAAGAAAGAAAGAAAGAAAGAAAGAAAGAGAGAGAGAGAGAGAGAAAGAAAGAAAGAAAGAAAGAAAGAAAGAAAGAAAGAAGGAAAGAAAGAAAGAAAGAAAGAAAGAAAGAAAGTTGGAGACTTATCTTACACCATATACAAAAATGAACTCAAAATGAATCAAATACCTAAATATAACTGATAAAAATTATAAAACTCATAGAAGAAAAATTTAAAAACCCTTCATAATGCTGAATTTGGCAATGACTTTCTGGATATGACACCAAAACACAAGAAACAAAATTTAAAAAGCAGGTAAGTTGGACTTCATCAAAATTAAAATTTTTTGCACATAAAAGGATACTAGCAATGAAATGGAAAATGCAAACCCACAGAATGGGAAAAAATACTTGCAAGTCATATATCTGATAAAGGATTGACATCAAGAATATCTTTAAAAAGAAACTCCTGTCTTACTGTCTTAGTCCATTTATGTTGCTGTAACCAAATACCACAAGCCTGGTAATTCATAAGGGACATAAATTTGTCACAGTTCTGAAGGCTGAGAAGCCCAAGAGTAACAGTAAGCAGTGAAGGCCCATTTCTCATGCATGATGCTATATATGTATCTTCATGTGGTGAAAGAGCAGGAGAACAAAAGACCTAAACTACTTTCCTCCAGCCCTTTTATAAGGCACCGATCCATTCTTGAAGGTGGAACCTTCATGAATTTCTTCACTTTCCAAAAGGCCCCACCTCTTAACGCCACCAAAATGGGAATTGAGTTCCAACATGGATTTTGGAGGGGACACATTCAAACTATAGTAGTTTTTAACAACTCAAGATCAAGAAACCAAATAACCCAATTAAAAATGGGCAAAGGACGTAAATAGACATTTCTTCAACAAAGATATACAAGTAGCAATCCCATGAAAAGATGCTCAACATCACTAGTCATTAGGGACATGCAAATGAAAACCGTAATGGGATACCATGTTACACCCGTTAGCATAGCTATTGTCAAAACAAAAACAAAACAAATACAGAAAATAACAAGTATTGGCAAGGATGTGGAGAAATGGGGGCCCTTGTGCATTGTTGGTGGAAATGGAAATGGTGTAGCACTGTGGAAAATGGCACAGCAGTTCTTCAAAAAAATTAGCATAGAATTATCGCAAAATATAAATGCCACATGGATATATACCCTTGAAACATGAAAGCAGGGACTCAAACAGATATTTGTACACCTATGTTCGTAGCAGCATTATTCACAATAGCTAAAATGGAAGCGACCCTAGTGTCTATCAACAGATGAATGAATAAGCAAAATTTTGTATGTATACATGCTCTACAATGGAATATGATTCAGCCTTAAAAGGGAAGGAAATTCTGACACAAGGTACAGTATGGATGAAACTTGAAAACACTATGGTAAATAAAATAAGCCAGTCACAAAAGGAGAAAGATTGCATTTTTTTTAGATGAGGTTCCTAGAGGAGTCAAATTCATAGAGACAGAAAATCAAATATGGCTGTCAGGGGCTGGGAGGAGGGAGAAATGAGAAGTTAGTGTTTAATGGGTACAGTTTCAGTAGGGAAGATGATGGCAGAAGAGGATGATAGTGATGGTTTTATAATGAGGTGAATATATTTAATGACAAAGAACTGTGTGCCTAATGGTTAATATGCACATTTTATGTTTTATATATTTTACCACAAAATTTTTGATTTTTTTCAGGCTTACATTTTTTATTTTTCTAACTGCCTAAAAGAAGATTTGATAAGAAAAAATTGTTCTCTTAATGACCTTAAAATTTTCTCTTATTGAACAAGGTTGTTCTGGACCTTGCTCTGGAACAAAAATGATCTAGTGAGATTTAATCAATTATACTCTGGAAGCATTTGTGACGTCTATAATTTTTCCCAGAACGGAAAATCAGCAACAGAATCCATGAGCTCAAAGATAATCAAATCTAACTCCTGAGTTTCACAGACAAATATGCGGAGACCTGGGGGAATATCGTGACTTGAGAAAATAACACAGTTGCTCTCTGAGGCAGTAAGTCCCTTGGCATTACTGCTTTACCAGAGGCTGGGAGGTTTACAGTCTGTGTACTTGGGCAAATCGTATTAGCCAAGAAAGCAAAGTACGGATGAATTCAGTAAACAAGACAGCCATTAGAAAAGCAGGATTAGGAAAAGGCTTGAAAGAAGCTTCAAGGCAGTTATGTTTTAAGATTATGAAGCCTTTGATTCCTAGACACAGCACTCAGTAGTTGTATGACCAAGGACACTAAACAATTCACTTCCATCTTCTGCAAATTGAGTGCAATTGCAGGACACACCATACGCCATAGAGCTCCTAGGAGATTCAGTAAAATAGCGCATATAGAGTGTCTGGTATGGGATATGCACTGTATCAATGTTAACCTTTGCTATGTAATCCAAAGTGATCTATTCCATAAGGAAAAAATGAGTTTGTTTTTTGTTTGCTTTTCCTAAATTCATCAGAACATAAGGCAGGGGTTTCATGGAAATGCAGTCTTGAAGGAAAAAATAAATATTTTCCCCCGAGAGATGGAAATACATGTGAAAAGAAATAAGCAGGAGCATAGGAGCTGAAGTAAACCTCTAGAGCAGGGGTTCCCAACCCCAGTCTGTGGCCTGTTAGGAGCCCAGCTGCACAGCAGGAGGTGAGTGGTGGGCAAGTTAATATTACCACCTGAGCTCCACCTCCTGTGAGATCAGCAGCGGCATTAGATTCTGATAGAAACACGAACACTATTGGGAGCTCTGCATGTGAGGGATCTAGGTTGTGTGCTCCTTATGATAATCTAATGCTTGATGATCTGAGGTGAAACAGTTTCATCTGAAAACATTCCACCCACCACCCCGTCCATGGAAAAATGGTCTTCCATGAAGGCAGTTGCTGGTGTCAAAAAGGTCATGGACCACTGCCCTATAGACCTGTTTTTTTACTTTAGTTTAGTTTAGTTTGAGATGAATTCTCTCTCTGTCGCCAGGCTGTGGAGTGCAGTGGCAGGGCAACCTCCACCTCCTGGGTTCAAGCAATTGTCCTGCCTCAGCCTCCTGAGTAGCTGGGATTAAAGGTGCATGCCACCACACCCAGTTAATTTTTGTATTTTTAGTAGAGATGGGGTTTCATCATGTTGGCCAGGATGGTCTCGAACTCTTGACCTCATGATCTGCCCGCTTCGGTCTCCCAAAGTGCTGGGATTACAGGCGTGAGCGACTGCACCCGGCCTAGAGACCTCTTTTAAAGGGACTCCTCAACAGGCTCCTCAGTTCAGGGTCTGTGCCCTCTCCCTTGTGGCTTCTGTCTCTCCAGGGCCAGCCATGCAAAGGCATGTATCTCTCAGATCTCCCTTTCCTGGTAATTCTTTCCATTTTAAGGGTTTTGTTGATATTCACTATAGAAAAACAAACAAATAATATGTTGGGCAGGAGGAAAGGTTCAGGAAATTTCAAAAGGATCTTTTAGTGGTCACTTCCTGGCTTATGCTAAACTGCAAATGATACTAGATTTACCTTTTTCAGAGACTATTTCTACTTTTAGATGGACCTGTGTAATGATTCTCTGATTATTTCTGATTCTTTTATTCTAAAAAATGGAGCAGTCCAAATTTGCACAATGGCCATGCTATCACAACCCCAGAACTATAAAATTGTGCTATGTACATTTTAAACTTTTTTCTTATATATAGATTTTGTTCAACAAGTCACTGCCTGAGATGTCTGGGAAATTGTGCTGAGAGATATTATTCTTAGGTATTCTGTATAGTATTTGAAAAATTAAGAAGTATTTAATAGTAAGCTTATTAATAATTATTTATGCTTATTAGAAACTTATTAGCTACAGTAATTTGGGGTTTCCAGTTAACAACAGACGCTAGACTGTAAGATCTTTGAGAAAAAGAACATTGCCTCATCTCTGCTTCTCTAACTAGAGTTGTAGGCACATAATAGATTATCATTGAATGGTCAAATAAGTAAAAGAACTAATAGAGAAATAATAAGTTGGTTGTTCATTGTTCAGTGAAACCAAATGGTCTTAATTATCTTCTAAATGTATATTTGATCTAATTGTACTATCATTTTGATCAAGTTCTTTCTTTAACAAGTACTTAAGGATTAATGAAATCCTTTACGTAAAAAGTACTTCAGATTAAAAAATAGTTTGCATTTTAAAACTCTGTAAAATGTGCACTAAGGTCCACACTGATGCCCAATATGCAGCTTATATCTACAGAACCTTTTCAAATATTTGGATGCAGATTTTGAAGTCCTAACATATGCTGCTCCAATTTCATAAAAAATTTTACTTAGCAAATGAAACAACTATGTATTTCAGTTCCAAAAGAAAAATCAAGTTATTTCCATGGGCTTACACAAAGAATAAAAACTGTTGCATTGAGATACCAAAAACATGTAGAACTAATAGGTTCAGTGAGGTATAACTAAACAAAATACAAAAATCAATATATGATATACAAAAATCAGTGATATTTCCATATGATGGTCATGAACAATCTGAAAATGAAATTAAGAAAACAATTCTATTTACAATAGCATCCAAAATAATAAAACAGAAATAAATTTTACAAAATAAGTGCAAAACTTACCTTCTCATTTATAATACTGAAAGAAATGTTAACAGACCTAAATAACTGGGAAGATATATAATGTTCATGGATTGAAGGACTCAATATTTTAAGAAGACAATACTTTCCACATTGATCTAGAGATTCATTACTACCCCTATCAAAGTCTTAGCTCACATTTTTGCAGAAATTGATGAACCGACTCTAAAATTTGTATGGGAATTGAAAGAACCCATAATAGTCAAAATAGTCTTGAAAGAGAAAAAAATTAGAGTACTCACATTTTGCAATTTCAAATGTGCTACAAAGCTACAATCATCAAGACATTATGAAACTGGCATAAAATTTGACATATAGATGAATGGAATGGAAGTGAGAGCCAAAATATAGCTTCATATCTACGATTTACTGATTTTCAACAAGGACATTAAAGCAATTTAATGGAGGAAGAATATTCTATTCAACAAATGATGCTAGGACAACTGGGTATCAACCTGCAAAAGAATGAAGTTGAACTTCTAGCTCCCACCATATAAAAAAATCAACTTAAAATAGATCAAAGACTCTAATGTCACAGCTAAAACTAGAAAATCCTTAGAAGAAAATATAGGCATAAATCTTTGTGACCTGTTGTTAGGCAATGATTTCTTAGATATGACACCAAACACACAAGGAATCAAACAAAAAAAATAGATAAATTAGATTTATTTAAAATAAAAAGCCTTTGTGCTTCAAAGGACAATACCAAGAAAGTGAAGAGAAACAGAAAGAAAGAAAATATTTGCAAATCATTACATCTGATAAGGGATTTGAATTTGGAATATAAAAGAACACTGAGAACTCAACAATAAAAAGACAGCCCAACTAAAAAGTAGGCAAATAATCTGAGTAGACATTTTTCTAAAGAAGACATGCAAATGACAAAAAGCCCATGAAAAGATGCTCAACACCATCGGTCATTAGAAAATTAAAAATCAAAGCCACAATGAGACACCAATTTATACTTACTAAAATGACTATAATCAAAAAGACAAATCATAACAAGGGTTGGCAAAGGTGTAGAGAAATTAGAATTTTCATACATTGCTTGTGGAAGGGTAAACAGACACTTTGGAAAACAGCTTGGTACTTCCTTCAGATGTTAAAAAGAGTAACCACGTGGTCCAATAATTCCACTCCTAGTTATATACCCAAGAGAAAGCAAAACATACACTCAAATAAAAACTTATTCATAAATCTTCATGGCAGCAGTATTCATAATAGGCAAAACGTGAAAACAACCGAAAGTCTGTCAACTGATAAGCAAAATATTATATATTCAATACACAGAAATATTATTCTGTCTGAAAATGAATATAGTACTGATGCTTCAACCACATGGATTCTACAAAGTGAATAAATCTTGAAAACATTATGCTAAGTTAAAGCATAATGGGAGGAAATGGAGAGTGACTAATAATAGACACATGATTTTTTTTCAGTGTGATGAAAATGTTCTAAAATTGATTGTGGTGATGGTTGTATAACTGTAAACATACTAAAATCCAAAGAGTTGTATACTTTAAATGGTTTAATTGTATGGTACACAAATTATATCTCAATAAAGCTATTAAAAAGATGTCATAGTTGAACCTGTGTGTTGAAACTAGGTTTACAGTCAAACCTTCTCTCTCATATTTTATAGATAATTTACTAAAGCAAAACTAATAATAATTTCATAATGACATTCATTCCAAATGAGGAAACTAATTCTTCCTTTTAGGCCAAGGAAATTAAAAACAATTTCCTATCTGAAGATTCACTGACACAGGCCAGAAAGAGACCATATATTTAATTTCCTGCCTCATCTCTTCTGAAGATGGCAGGGAGACTCTAGTTTGTAATACAATAGCGAGGATTCAGAGTCAGCCACTTGGAGACCAACTTGCTCATGTGGTGCAGCCCCATATCATTCCTGATTCCAAAATGCATCCTCTTTTAGGGACAGATGACTATAATATTATAACATCATCTCACTTAGGCAGAGTCATCTTCCTTGAATGGGTCAACTCAAGGAAGACAAACACCAGGTGGTTCTGTCTCCGTGCTCAGCAGTGATTGAAAATTTTGGGCTAAGCACAGTGGCTCATGCATGTAATCCCACTACTTTGGGAGGCCAAAGCAGGAGGATTACTTGAGCTCAGTAGTTCAAGACCAGCCTGAGCAACATGGCAAGACTCTGTCTCTACAAAAAATACAAAAACTACTGGGTGTGGTGGCGTGGCGCATGTCTGTGGTCTTGAGAGACTGATGCAGGAGGCTCACTTGAGCACAGGAAGTTGAGGCTGCAGTGAGCCTACTGTTACATAACAGTAACAGAACTGTTAATCAGCAAAAGTAGATTGCCTTGTGGAAGGTAGCATCTAGATACAGTAGAAAATAAGGAGGTAAGTTGACAAGTAGGTACTTTATATCTACGTCTCAGAGCATGATTTTTTGATGACAGATAATGTTAAGTTTCTGAACATGCAAATATGTTAATCAAATTCTGGACACAGTGACTCCTCTTCAATCAATACATTGTACTGTGTAACACTCCAAGAAGCCCAGCCTTGAAATTGTAAGCATTAACCATATTGCTATTTATTTTTAAATTACTTGAAGGCTAAAAACAGATGAACACCAAATACAGTGCACAAACTTTTATTAATTTCTCTATTTAAAAAGCACAAGTAAGCACACTAGTTAAAAAATGGGAAACTTTAAATATTGGCCACGTATTTGATGATATTATTGAATTGTTATTAACTCTCTTGGGTGTGGCAATTACATTGTAGATATAAAGGAGAATGTCTTTTTCTTAGGACATATGTGCCCACATATTTAAGAGTGAAGTGTTTTGACATCTACAATGTGTTTTCAAGTGTTTTAGAAAAATAAATACATATATAGAGAGGAAAATTGTATCGGAGAACATGTTGACAATTGGTAAATCTGAGTGAAGGTGTTCATTGTCCTATTCTTTCAACTCTTTGGCATCTTTTAAGTTTTCAAAACTAAAAGGAAAAGTTATTATTATTATTACATATCAATGACAACCATATCTGTATTCAATGGTCTGCTTTGTTTTCTGGTATTAATTCTACTCATTTGTTTATTTACTTATGCATTTTTTTATATGATTAATGTTTACTGAGCACGTACTGTGTGCCAGAAGGTAAGGATAAATGGATGAATGTGGCATGGCTCCTACCATCAAAGAATTCATCATAGCCTATCACTTAACAGGAAAGGCCACATTTCAGAGTCTAAGATGCTGCAGCGACTTTCAGGAGGTGGACTACATTCAGAAAATCAAAGAAAAGGAGGGAGTATGGATAAACATTAACATCTATTGAGCATTCCCTTTACTGCAGCAAGGAGAGGTATGTGATTAAACATGCAATTACAGTAAGTTATGACTAGTGTTCTATTATGACTGTAGGGTGTTACGGCAGTACGTAGCTGCGGGGTCCTAACTTAGTCTGGAACACAAACTTGTGGCAGAAATGGCATTTATCTAAAACTTGAATTAATTACCCAACTAGACAGTGGAAAAGCCACAGTGGGAAATCATTTGCAAAGTTATTTTTTTTTTTTTTTTTTTGAGACGGAGTCTCGCTTTTGCAAAGTTATATTATTGAGATAGAGCACAGCACCTAAGTTTATTTGTTTCAGTACGGTTGAAGCATGCATTAAATGCTAGAGGAGAAGCTAGAAATCAGACAAGACGGCAGTCAGGAGCACAATCATGAGGCATCTCTAAGCCTTGATAAAGAGTTCAACCTTCATCCTAAAAGAATGGAAGGATTTTAAGCGAGGGAATGACATGACAAGATCTGCATTTTAGGAAGAACATGCTTCCCACACTGAGGAAAATGGATTGAGGGGAACAATATCAGACCTAGGCAGACCTAAGGTATTGTACATTTTGTTTTATTTGCCCCGAAGTCTACTTTATCTGATATTAATATAGCTGTCCTACTTTCCTTTGAGTAATATTTGCATGGTTTATCTTTTTCTGTCCTTCCACTTTAAATCTGCCTATATTGTTATATTTGAAGTGAGTTTCTTATAAAAAGCATATATTTTGGTCATGTTTTTAACAAACTGTTCCGAACTCTGTCTTTTAATGGGTGCATATAGGCCATGCATATTCAGTGTAAATACTGACATGTTGAAACTTAAGTCTTCCATTTTTCCTGTTTGTTCTATTGTTTTCTGTTTTGTTTTTCCTGCCATTCTGTGAGTAACTTAAACATTTTTTAGAATTCCATTTTGATGTACTCATACCATTTTTTCGAGTATATATCTTTGTACAGCTTTTTAAAGTGGTTGCTTTAGTGGCTATGTGTGTATATACATATACACACACACACACTATGTATATATATGCACATAAATATATATAGTGGCTATATATATTTATATATTATATAATATATTATATATTAAATATATATAGCCTCTATATATATATAAATGTAAAACTTACCATAGCCTATTGATGTTGTCATTTTACCAGTCTGAGTTAAGAGCAGAAATCATATCTGCTTTTACATTTTTTGTCTTAAATATTTCCACAATCCATATTTATAATCACATCAGATTTTTCCAGTTTTTGCTTCAACAGCCAGAATTCTTTAAAAAACTCAAGAGGAGAAAAAAGTCTACTTTATTTACCCATATTTTTGCTTACCATGTTCCTTATTTGTAATCTTTCAAAAAGATTTCTTCTTTTATCATTTTATTCCTGTTTAGGAATCTTTTTTCAGGAATTTTTAAAGGGTAGGTCTGCTGGTTATAAATTCTCTTAGTTTTTCTTTATCTGATAATGTCTTGATTTCTTCATTCATGAGGGATATTTTTGGTGGATATAGGATTTGGGGTTGATAATTCTTTTTTTTTTTTTCTTTCAGAACTTGAAAAAAATGTTTTCTATTTCCTTCTGGCCTGCATGGTTTCTGATGAAAAGTCTCTTTAAATTTAAATTGTTTTTTGTAATAGATAAGGTGTCATTTCTGTCTCTCTGCCTTCAAGATTTTTTTCTTTGTCTTTAGTTTTTACAAGTTTGACTATTATAGGTCTTGGTATGAATTTCTTTGGGCTTCTCCCTTTTGGGGGGTCACTTAACTTTTTGAATCTGTACATTTATATCTTATGCCAAATTTGGAATGCTTTTAGCTATTGTTTGTTAGAGTATTTACCAGCTCTGCTCTCTTTCTCCTCTCCCTTCAAGACTCTAATTACAATAACGCTGAATCTTTTGTTATGATCTCACAGGTCCCTGAGGCTCTATTCACTTTTTGTTTAGTCTTTCTTCTCTCTGTTATCCATATTGTATAATTTCTATTGATATCTCTTCAAGTTCATTGACTCTTTCTTCTGTCCCCTCTATTCTGCTACTGAGCCCTTCCACTGAGTTTTACAATTTGATTCTTCTGTTGTTTTAGTTCTGAAATTCACATTGGTTTTTATTTATATCTCCTACTTGTTTATTTTCTTTTATTTGCTTTTTATTGCTGTTTATTATTCCATTTGAAGCAATACCTTTTATGATGGCTGCTTTGAAACCTTTTTTCAGATAATTCTAACATTTCTATTAGCTCAGTGTTGACATCTGTTGATTATCTGGTGTATTACACCATTCTCCCACTGCTATGAAGAAAGACCCAAGACTGGGTAATTTATAAAGGAAAGAGGTTTACTTCACTCACAGTTCCACACGGCTAGGGAGGCCTCAGGAAACTTACAATCATGGCAGAAGGCAAAGGAGAAGCAGGCACCTTCTTCACAGGGTGTCAGGACTGAGTGAGTGCAAGCAGAGGAAATGCCAGACGCTTATGAAAGAGAAGAGGCTTTCTACTTCCTGGTAAGGGTGAGAGTACCAGTTTCCTACTGTCATCCATCTGACACCACCCTAGTGGGGAATGTGAGCTGGTGGTTTGGGCACCTAGCTTGAGGTGTACAAGAGTGGAAGTCTAGGCTCCCACTGGGCCTTTGCTGGCTTGTGTGGGAATGGGCCATAGTTTTTTTCTGTGGTGTCTGGTTTGAGCAGAGAGATTATTATCTAAGAATTTTTGGTTTTTCTAGCTCTTTGACTAGAGAGAGCAGCTTTTTGTTGGGGGTTATCATCTGCATTGCTATGTAGTCAGATTCTTCAGCTCTAAGTCTGAGATCTATAAGGCAAAAGCAAATATAAAAAAAAAAATGCAGGGAACTCACCACATTTTTCTTCGCTTCCAATATCCCTAACCAGTCTGCCATCTTCTCTCCCACTTTCAGAGTCTTTTTGTGCTTGTTTTATACATAATGTTCAGAAATTTTAGTTGTACTTCAGGGGAGAAATAGATAAAAGTATGTCTACTCAATCTTCCCCAAAGCAGAAGTTTCCTTTTTGTGTTTATTGAAAAGAGATATATTTAGGATACAGAATTAGCTTGACTTGATTTGTTAAATGTGGACCTTAGAAAGTGTTGTCTAAGGGTCTTAGAGCAATAATGCCCCAATTTTGGGCATCCCTTTATCCCAGGCCCAATGTCTCTGTTTCTGTGAAAACAGATTTACTTTTAGTTATAATTTTCTGTTATAATTTTAGTTATATTGCCTGTGTTGATAAAGAACATTCCAAGCACTTTGGGAGGCTGAGGCGGGTAGATCACGAGATCAGGAGATCGAGACCATCCTGGCTAACACGGTGAAACCCCCTCTCTACTAAAAATACAAAAAAAATTAGCCATGCATGGTGGTGGGCCCCTGTAGTCCCAGCTACTCCAGAGGCTGAGGCAGGAGAATGGCGTGAATCAGGGAGGTGGAGCTTGCAGTGAGCTGAGATCGCGCCACTGCACTCCAGCCTGGGCGACAGAGCGAGAGTCCATCACAAACAAACAAACAAACAAACAAACAAACAAACAAACAAACCATTCCAGACTACCCCAGGGATTAAGGGTGGTAAGAGAACACTTTGGTGATATTCTAGAGTGAGGCAGAACAATTAACATACTAAGGATGAAGGACTAGGTTCCGGGCTTAAGGTGACATCAGTGGATAGCGGACTTATTTGAAAACTGGTCTTTTTTTTTCTATGATGATCTTGTTTTATCTTAAACCATTTTAATCAGTAATTTTTTTTACATTAATTTATATTAATTCTGATTGTTAATTTTTCTCACCTCATGTTCTCTTTTTTGGCCATTTCTTTTATCATAAATAAGGTAAAATTTTCTTCTACCATTGTTTTCTGTTCCTCCAAGCCTATAAAAGTATTCATAAAGTACAATTACAGTATCGTGTGAAATAAACTTTGCAGAAATCTCATGTGATTTATAATCATAACCAAGCTTATGAAAGTATTTGTAAAGTACAATTATAGTATTATGTGAAATAGGCGTTGCAGAAATCGGATGTGATTTATAATCATTTGGGGGTTGGAATAGGACTACTAGTTAGTCATGTATAAAAAAAGCATTTCATTTGCTGCAATCTGGTAAATAACTATTAAATCCATTCTCTGATTTTCTGGCTACTTTTGCAAGAAAGAATTATGGTAGTTTTGAAAGTAAAATTTACTTTCAGTATTGAAAAGATTTTTTAAAAAATACTGTAGGAATATTAGCCTTTAATTATTTATTTAACAACTTTCTATTATCACAGAAATTAAATGGACCATTATATATTAATTCCAGGAAAAGCAGCTGTTCTAACTATTATCTCCTTTTGACAGAAGGATATATATAAATTCAGAGAATATGGAAGTATAATTTAAAAAAAAATTTAACCCTAGTTGGTCAGACAATTTAACATCTAAACTCAAAGTTGCTGATATAGTTTGGATATTTGCCCCACCCAAAGCTCATGTTGAAATGTAATCCTCAGTGTTGGAGGTGAGGCCTGATGGGAGGTGATTAGATCATCCAGGTGAATTTCTCATGAATGGTTTAGCGCCATTCGTTTGATGCTGTCCTCATGAGAGTGAGAGAGTTCAAGCGAGATCTGGTTGTTGTGCAGTGTGGGGCAACCCTTCCACCCTGCTCCTGCTTTCTCTATGTGATATTCTGCTCCCTCTTTGCCTTCTGCCATGATTGGAAGCTTCTTGAGGCCTCCCAGAAGCAGATGCTGCTGTGTTTCTTGTATAGCCTGCAGAACTGTGAGCCAATCAAACTTTTCTTTACAAATTATCCAGTCTCGGGTATTTATTTATAGCTATGCAAGAACACCCTAATACAGTTGCTTTTAAAATATTAATAATAAGAACTTTAAGAATTTGGTTGATGTGATGGAAAGACTAGAGAGACAGCACCTCTGTTTCCCTAATCGTTTTTTTTCTAGCATCAGATTATCAATAATCTCAGAGCTCACTCAATTTAGACATAGAATAATTTGCTAAAATTGTTTCCTTAAAATTTTGATCCATATTTCTAACTTTCCTACTGTCTGTTTTAGAACTGGTGCATCTGAAGAATTTTGCTTTTCACTCCAGAAAATAGTATTGGGCTTATTACTGTATTTCATATTATCTCAGCTAAACTTCCCTCTTGGTGTATGTTGAGAGCTGATTTACAAACAATATCCAGATGCAAGCAGTTTCTTAACTGCTTTCTGCCAATCTCTCATTAGCATGTAGTCAAGGTGATTCATGACAAGCATAAGTATTACCATTGATTCAGTACTAAGATGAGTACGATTGGCAATGTAGAGTTCAAGGGAATAGTGGAAGGCCTCATGAAAAGACGTGATGTCACTGATGGAAAGTGTAGTATATATATGGAAGCAGGTGATAAAGGCAGCAATGGCATGGGGTGATAATTGATTGTTCTTGATACAAATGGAGAATTTATGATAATGAAATCTAAGTCCTAGTGATACACCTGCATGTTCTAGGAACAAGGGGGAGGCCAGGGTAGACAGCAAGGAATGAGCAAATGGAAAGAAGATGGAACTTGATATCAAAAATAGGTAAACTTCTAAATAAAGAGAGGTAACAGGATTACTCGAGTGTCTGTGTTAAGAATGGACTCTAGGCAGGAGAATGGCGTGAACTCGGGAGGCGGTGAGCCAAGATCGCGCCACTGCACTCCAGCCTGGGTGACACAGCAAGACTCCTTCTCAAAAAAAAAAAAAAAAAAAAGAATATACTATAGGGAAAAAGTTGAATGAAGGTTTTGAAGCCAGAAGCGCTAAGATATGCTAATACAAAATGTGGAAAATGAGAGAAAAGAGGCAGTTCATTCTATATTTATTGAGTCAGTATAGGTATCAGACATAGTGCCAAGTATCTTGGCATAGAAAGATAAAAAAACAGATGATCTATTCTTTTTTCCTTTTTACTGCAAGAGTAAAAGCTAAATTTTATCTTGTGCCCTAGTACCCGCATGTTGTATGTTTGTGTTTGCATAACTGAAACAAAGGTTTCAAAAAACTGTATTTACCCATGCAATATATGATAATATAAAACATAAGATAAATTTAAAATATGACCTTAATAGTATTAAAATACAATGTTCTTTTGTACTTCATTTTCAAAATGCTGGTCACAATTGATTAAATCAGTGGTTCTCAAGCATTTTGATCTCAGGAACTCTACTCCCTTAAAAATTGCTGAGGACCATAAAAAGCTTTCTTAAAAGTTACTTGCAGCATCGAATCTAAAACTGTGTCAATAAACTTTAAGTACATTTTCATTAAAATTAATTGACTTATCTTGTACTGTGAATGGATCTTTTACCCATGTATGATTTTGGATTATCATGCATTGGCCATTTGGAAAATATTGGTTCACTGAGTTATGAAGATTTTCCAAATATTTGCAAACTTCATTATATAATAGTTAAAAATCACATTTGTTAATATCACCATTGATCTCTTCCAAAGAGTCATTATGTTTCTGGGAAGCTGTCAAGCTCACAGTGTTGGATATAAGGTTTTTAAAGTTCCAGTTTTCCTTGAAACTTAAACTTTCTGGTGGGCAAAAATGATATAAAATAACTTTGTTCATGTTAAAGAAAATCTCAGCCAAATATCCTAGTCTGCATAACAATAGAGTCAGTCATTCTTGAAAGTAAAAATGGTATCCCACCAAAAAAAGTACCTAGCTCAGCTTGCAACTGAATTGAATAATTTCTCTCAAGATAACATCTTACTTCACTATTCCCATTTTGTCACAAAGAATATTAGAAAGATGTATACTAAAGGTTGAGATGAATAATAATACTTTTTCAGTTTTTTTAGGACATTTTAAAGTGAAAGGCATTTTTCTTTGAAATGGTGAATTACAGCAGTGAAGAATAAATACTGGGTACAGTGTGGTACCACCATTAGTGCAAATGTCAGCATAATGGAAAAGGCAACTCGCACCTTAATGTTATGATGACAATTTTGACTTCATAGATTTCCTGAAAAGTCTTGGGACCCCCAGGGCCCCATAGATGACACTTTGGGAACTACAAGTTGTTTTGACAACTCACTATCAGGTGGCAAACCACAGTTTGATATACAGAGCACACTAGGGCAGGAAAATTTTGAAAGATAGAAATTTGGAGAAAATAAAAAAAAAATCTTTGAGCCAGATTTTAATTTCGTCCCCACCTACTAAAATCATGGCTAATAATGGGATGAGATGGAATTAAATTTAAGTTTATTCAACTGCAAAGCCTTTATTCTTTCCAATGTGAATGCCATCATTTCATAAGAAAATCATATCAAAAATCATTATTTTTTTCAAAAAATATTTACTTAGTATCTGCTATAAGCAAGATCCTCTTCTAGCATCAGAATCCCTGTTATTCTAGGTACAATAGATAAGAGTATTCTTTTAGTGCAGTGGTAAGAAATCTTTTTAAAAGTAGATGAAACAAGCAAAATAATATTTTAGATAGTGTTAAATGCTATAATAGAAATATGGAAATGTTAGAGTGGTACTACCCAGTCCTCATACTTTGAAGGGCTCCACTGTGGCCCTGCTGTCACACCCCTACTTACAAAGCCTCCCTGGGGACAAGAGCCATAGGGGTGAACACTCACACGACTGTTTGGCAAAGTAGGGAGGCTGGACTGAGCTCTACATAGATACTAGTGCAAGGCTTTTCTTTGTCCGGGATGAAGTGGGATGGGAAGGAAGGTGGGCATGGGGCAGGAGGCTCCATTTATACTTTTGCTTTTTCCTGCAAATGTTAAGAGTAGGCCTCCAGGTAGGTGGATTGCTTGAGTCCAACAGTTCGAGACCAACGTGGGCAACATAGTGAAACCTTGTCTCTACAAAAAAAACAAAAAATATCCTGGTGTGGTGGCAGGTGCCTGTAATCTCAGCTACTCAGGAGGCTGAGGTGGGAGGATCACTTGAGCCTGGGAGGCACAGGTTGCACTGAGGTGAGATCATACCACTGCACTCCAGCCTGGGCAACAGAGTGGATCTTGTCTCAAAAAAAAAAAAAAAGTAGGCCTGAATAAAGGGATGGACTGGGTGCTAAGTTTAGGCCTACTTACAGTTGAGAAAAACAGTAAGTTATAGTCAAACATAGACTAGGCACTTTTGTAGACATCTCACCTCACATCACATCAAACATCAAAAATATACCACAGTAAATGTTAACTTTTGCTATAAAAATTTTGAGACATCTTTGTAGTTTTGTTCTTGCTAGAATTTGGCCATGAGAAACTCATATTTAAGTTATGATTTGATTTTTTTGGCAATTATTATGTATACTTGGGAACTCTTGAGAAAAGGAAAAGTATAAACAACAAACTATTTGGAAACAATGCAATTTGTTCATTTTTTAAAAATTAAAAATATGACCAGCAGTGGTGGCTTGTGCCTGTAATTCCAGCAGTTTGGGAGGCTGAGGTGGGCAGATCACTTGAGGTCAGGAGTTTGAGACCAGCCTGGCCAACATAGTGAAACCACACAGCTGCTAAAAATAATAAAATAAAATAAAATAAATAGCTGGGGCATGGTAGGCCATGCCTGTAATCTCAGGTACCAAGGAGGCTAAGGCATGAGAATCGCTTGAGGCTAGGCAGAGTGAGACTCTGCCTCAAAAAAGAAGTTAAAAATATTTAAAACGGACAGAACATGCTTAATAATATTTACTTATGTTATATCAAAATATTTATTATTTGTGAATCTGAGGCTTGTTTAAATTTTGCAATAATATTGTTTTCAGATCTCACATATTTCCTAGGTCCTTGAAAAGTTTATATTATGTACAATGGGCTCAATTCTTACAGTATAATTTGATATTCTAGGGCCTAGACTTACAGTTTGTTGTCCAATAGAGTATCCACTAGCCACATACAGCTATTTCAATTTAAATTTATGAAAATTAAAAATTCAGTTCCCCAGAGGCAATAGCCACATTTCAAGTGCCCAGTGGGGGTTAGTGGCTACCATATTGAAGAGCACAAATATGGGACATTTGCATTATTGAGAAAGTTTTACTGGACATCATTGATCTAACCCAATCTTAGCTGTGGAATTACAAACACTGATGTTATCTTCAGGCTACAAATTGAGTTAGGTATAATATAGTGGGAGAAAGTTCTCTCAGTGAGATTGTAAAGGAAAAGGGTATGAAGAAGACAGGTGGAGTTTGGAGACTGCTTTGGAGAGAGATCTCCAAACCACGTACAAATAAATAACTGGGAACTGTCTGTAGAGTGAAAAGAAAGGCTGCAGGAAAATGTGAACAAATAAGAAGATAGGAAAGCTGATACAGATAACTTAAAAAAAAATGGAAAACCTTGAAAATGAGGACTTGTAGCTCATGAGAAAATGAGAGACTATTTAGTCAAAGATGAGAAAATCTGATTCAGGTATTCCTCTGTGCATTGAAAGGAAGAGGCAGACCTCCGAGATAATACAGAGAAAATAACAACCAAATATGGTAGCTTATTAAACGTGATAAGGAAACAAAAGCTCCTAGAAGACAGAAGACAAAGGAGAGATAACTCTGCAGAGCTAGTGCAATTGAGAAGGGTCCTTTTTGTGACTGGTGAAAACTTGAGAGGAAACAGACACTTGAGTGGTCATGCTTTTCAACTGAGAGGGTGGGTTAGAGTGTGTCACCATCAGAAAACAGGAAGAAATGTGGGATTTGGTGCAGCCAGGGGTCAGGGAGTAAATCATTCACCAAAAAAGAAAGCAAAAGACCTGAAACAGATGGATTTTCTCAAGGAAGGAAGAAAATCAACAGAATCCTTGTTTGAAGAGACCCTCTGCTCAGTGAGAGGAAAGAAAAGCAATGTTAAAAGGAATGCAAAAGAAAATGTCAGTAAGGTGTGAAACGCCCAGAAGACAGACACTTCTGAAAGTTAGTAGGAAGATCTTAGGGGAAAGGAACACAGAGAACCATGAGTACAAAAAGACTTTGAGATAAAAATAGAAAATGAGTAGATCTGTAACTTTACCTCACTGAAAACTTTTCTCTTAGTGCTTGAACATAAAGGCAAGAAATACCTTGGCCCTAAAATATGGTGAAATAGATAGAAAATTCTGGAATTGGGACTTTTCATATAAGAAAAACAGGCACACAAATTTGTGAGGTGACAACAGAGGATATATGGTTCAATGATTAAGCCAGGGTTTAAAAGAGCTGAGGCATACGTTCAGTTATTCAGTAAGAACAACTAAAACTTGTAAAGCAGTTATTGTTTCCAGAGGTCTTTTCCTTGAGCGTATTATCTTATTTAAGTTCTAACATGCAGCCTGTGAAGAAGGCAGTACTCTCACTCCCATTTCACAGATGGTCAGTGAATGAACTGAGGTAAGAATATCATTATTTCTTTCGGTATAGCAGGAAGCGACAGACAACAAGCTAAATGTCAGCTTTATCTTCTGTAGTCCTTTCAGTCCTTCTTTCTGAATCAGGAAAGATTCCCTTGTACCCCTCGCAGGGTGTGTGATGGGAATGTGGCTCGCTTCTTCGGTCCCCCGCTGCCCAAACCTCTAGGTGAACATACAGGCAGGCAGGCTGTGGGGCTCTGACCCCACGGCAGTGTCTAGGAGTGAATGTTTACAGCTTCTGAAGCCCCAGTGGGTGTGTGTTACAGGGTGCTCTCTTACTTTGCCAATCTATAGGCAGCTTGTGTTAACCAGTTTAATTAGACCCCCTTCCTTATAACAAGGACAGAAGGATTTCTGATCCTGGGGTTCTTGCCTTGGTGTACTGGTAGAATCGGATCACTCGTGGGCTTGGAGAATGAGTGTAAAGTTTTATTGAGTGGAAGTAGCTCTTAGCCAATGGGGGATCCACAAGGGAGATGGTCTTCCCCTGGAGTTGGGCCCCAGCTCTCCTCTGACTGCCCCAGCCAAACTCTGCCTCATCTCACTGGTGGATGGCCTGACTGCATGCTGGTGCTGACAAGCGTGCTCTTCTGGACGCCCACTCTAAACAACCAGCGTCTTGAATCTTCTGACTATGTGCTCCTCTTGACGTCTGGCCTCCTCTGTGTCTGCCTGCTAGCCTCTCCGGGGGTTTTTATGGGCACAGGATGGGGATGTGGCAGGCCAGGATGGTCTTGGGAGATGAAACATTTGGGCACGAAGGCAGGAGTGCCTGTCCTTTCCTAGGTCCATGGGGGTGGAACCCTACCCAGGGGCCACGCCCTCCTCTAGCCAGCACTTCCCTTCCCCACTTACCTATCATTTAAAGGGACCATGCTCTTCCCTTCCCAGCCCTTCTGTATTATTTCTACAGGCTTTAGGCTGCATTTAGGGATTGTGTAAAATGTTTTTCCTACAACAACAAGCTTACACTTGTCTGTTGGACCTACCACCAATTTTGCAGACTATAATCTATTTGCCCTAGAACTATGTAATATTCTGAAAGTTCAGCCTTGGCCTGAAAAAACAGAAAAAGAGAGGTTTCCAAGGTACTAGCCTCTTTAGGTTTCTGTGTCACAAAATTGGTTTATATTTTGGCTTAAACCTATTGGAGGTACCTTATACCAGAGTAGATTTTGTGTCTTTCTAATGTTACCAAGGCTGTTTTGTCATAGAAGAAGATGAGAAGTTCCCACCCCTACTGCTAGCAGCAGGGTTTGAGGTTAAAGTAAAATTTTATGTAGATGAAGCTGTGCTTTACCAGTAACTCCCACAAAGAAAAAAAAAAGTGTCAAGAGAAGTTTATTACTTTAAGAGCAAAGCAGAGCAGCAATTCTTATTTGAGAGCTTTAATCAAGAGTAGTTTTCTCATTGGAGACATGGATTATCGACTTTGTAAAATTTCTATTTCTGCTGTGTGCATAAGAGAATGTAAAAGGGAATTAGAGACAATAAGTCTGATTTAAGATTCTAAAAAGATAAAGGAAACCCCTTACAAACAATTTAAAGAAGGTGGACAGCATCCTCATGTCAGTTTTCTGGTTAAAGGTTTCCTGTGGTTCTTACCTCCTCCTGGAAAGTCTAGATTGCTTAGCTTGCAAAGGGATGTCCCTCATCGGCTGCCGCCAGCTTATCTTTCCAGTTTCATCACCTGCCAGTTTTAACATGTACTCTCCATTTCAACCATGCGGAAAGCTCCAAATGCACAATTGTGTTTGATGCCTTTATGTGCAATACACAGTTCCCGTTGTCTGGAATCTTCTCCCTATATCCTGTTTGGTAAACTCTTACTCATTCTTCAAGATCCACTTCTAATTTCACCTCCTTGTGAAACTTCTGGACCTCCTTGAGACTGAGAATCTTAGTCAATTAAGGCTGCTATAATAAAATATCATAGACTGGGTGGGTTATAAACAACAGAAATTTACTCCTCCCAGTTCTAGAGGCTGGAAGTCTGAGATCAGTGTGCCCGCATAGTCAGGCTCTGTTGAGGGCCCTGTTCCAGGCTGCAGACTGACTTCTCCTTGGTTCCTCAGGCAGAAAGAGAGCAAGAGAGTACTCTGGAGTCCCTTTTAGAAAGGCACAGATCCCATTGTTTTAGGGCTGTAACCCCATGATCTAAATTATCTCTCAAGGTCCCCACCTCTTAATATCATTGCACTAGGGGTTAGCATATCAACATGTGAATTTTGAGGAGACACAAGCATTCAGTTCATAACACTGAGCCACTTTCCACTGGGTTTGCAGAGAACTTCCTAGAAACTCCTACCGTAATGTGTATTACTCCATTCATTGCTTATGCATTTTCTCTGCCTCTAGTTTTTAAGCTCATTGAGGTAAAGGATCCCGCCTTAATAATCTCTGTGGTTGGGTGACAGCCTCCAAATATTTTAATATCCAGCATCATTTAATCTATAAACCTACTGCCTACTGAAGAAAGAGATGACTATATGATTGGTGTGAGGTTAATTGGAAGGGGGCTGAGGTATGAGGACAGGTTAAGGATGAGTAAGCAAACTAGCAGAGTTTTTGTTTATGTCTCCAAAGAATTTGCTCTAGAGTTTCAATTTTTTAAATAGTTGATGTACAGTTGACTTCAACAGCTCAACAAGAATGAACTAGTTTTTCGTGTCTCATTCTCTGATAAGGCATACACCTTATGTTTTGGATCACTTGTGGTGGTGGAATCATTCCGTTACTTCAGTGGAAGAATATGTATGGAAGAACAATGAAGTCTGGATATCATTTACTTTAAAGTAGTAGCAAGCACTATAGCAAGCCAAGGGGATTAGATTAATAGGGAAAAATATACATAATTTATAATCTTAGAAATGAATGCCAAATGCTTTTCATCTGATTAGACTTCTTTTAGTGCAATTTAGATATATTCTAAATTTGTGATTCCTAAAGGGGAGTTTAATAAAACACAGGTTCTATAGACTGTTAATAAGAATTATGTTTAAAAAGAATTTCATAGTCAACTTTGGGAAAAATGTGGTTAAAAAGAATTAAGGTGGCTTTTCTAGTATTGTTTTTCCTACCCAAATGTGCATTATAAATCTCCAAGAGATGTACATGGTATAAAGCACTTTAAATTTTCTTGACAAGAGCCTCTTCTCTCTCTATTGTAATATATCTAGGGGTACCATTGTTTAATGAAACACTGAGAAATCCTGTTCTAAATTAAGAGCTTTATAAGAACTTAGTTCCCTACAACTACACTACATATACCAGTTGTAACATTTTCTGTCAAGCAAATGTGCATAATGACTAAGTATGCAACCTCTAGTTTTTCATTTTTGCTAGCCAGGCTATGAATGAATATTCTTCAAAGACATTTTTTAAAAATCTCTCTGCTATCTTAAAAAAAAAAAAAACACTGTGGAATACCAACTTGCCTGAATCTTTATTAATTTTTATTTTTTTCTTTTAAATCAGGGGACGACAGAAGAGTAAATGTCTCTATAATTTATATCCAGGTGAGTCCCAATATAAGATACAGCCTCCCAGGATGCTCAGGTAATGTGATGGGAAGAGAGAAACAGAGAGAGAGAGAGAGAGAGAGAGAGAGAGAGAATGACCATTTGCCTAAGGGAGCAGTGAACAACTGTAAGGATTTTTTTTTTTTGAAATGGAGTCTCACTGTGTTGCCAGGCTGGACTGCAGTGGTGCAATCTCAGCTCCACTGCAATCCCTGCCTCCTGGGTTCAAGCAATTCCCCTGTCTCAGCCTCTTGAGTAGATGGGACTATAGAGGTGCACCACCATGGCCAGCTAATTTTTGTATTTTTAGTAGAGACGAGGTTTCATCATGTTGGCCAGGATGGTCTTGATCTCTTGACCTCGTGATCTGCCTGCCTCGGCCTCCCAAAGTGCTAGGATTACAGGCATGAACCACCACATCTGCCCAGGATTTGTTTTTTTTCTTTTTTTCAAAGACTCAGGAGGTACTTGTGCAGGATTTTTACATGGGTACAGTGCATACTGCTGAGTTTGGGGCTTCCATTGAGCCTAAAGTAGTGAACATAGTACCTAGCAGGTAGTTTTTCCACCTTTGTCCCTCTCCCTCCTTCCCCGCTTCTGGAGTCCCCAGTGTCTATTGTTGCCATCTTTAAGTCCAAGACAAGGATGTCCACTTTCACCACTCCTATTTAACGTAGTACTGGAAATCCTAGCCAGAGCAATCAAGCAAGAGAAACAAACAAAAGGCATCCAAATAGGAAAAGAGAACGTCAAATTACCTCTGTTTGCCAATGATATGCTAAAGAAATACTAAGTACACTTCAAGAAGGTGGAAATGGCTGACTCCCTCAGGTTACTGCTCAAAAGATGTGAATAGCACAGATATGAAAGTATTAAATGTTGTAAGTTAGTGATAGAGTAAGAGAGAAGGATAATTGTCTAAATGAAAAGGCAGATGGTCAATCTATGTCCATGGGTTAGTTTTGTTTTGTTCTAGTGCAGAAAAATTTTCCTGTCATAAGCTAGACACTCACACACTTTCACATAAACAAAACAGTGTAAGGATGAGAATGGAGAGAAAGAGAAAGTGTTTTTGAACTATAAATCACTACAGGCTTGCTATAAAGTCCACTTTCAAGAAGTGAACTTTATTTTGAATAATGATTACAACATGAGATGCCAGGGTATTTCACAATGTGAGTAATGTATTTGACCAACAAAACAATACAAAACAAAGGCAACCAAGTTAAGAACAAATTACAGAATAATGCTTGACTCACTTGAAAACTATTCCTGATGAAATTTCATTTGACAATTTGTACTTTTCTGGTTTTGGCTGTTTAGGGGTCTTTTTCCTTCGTTGAAAGAACTTGACAGGAAATGATTATTTCCACTGAGTCAAAGAGGGCATATTTACATAGTTCCTCATGATGTGACCAGGAAATCCTGTGTAGGAAAAAGTCGCTGAAAAAAGAGGGGAAAAGTGTAGCCTGCTTATGTTTTTTTAAACTCCTCCTGTCCCACCCTGGAGCCATTTAAGATACAATCTCACTTTTCTTTTCTTTCCTTTTCTTTTTTCTTTTCTTTTTTTCTCTTCTCTTCTCTTATCTTCTCTTTTCTCTTTTTTTTCTTTCTTCTTTCTTTCTTTCTTTCCTTTCTTTTTTCTTTTTTCTCTCTTTCTTTTTCTTTCTTTCACATAGATTTCAGCGGCTTATATATTTGGGCTTGCTTTTTTCTTCTCAATGAAAGTCTTAGAAGGTAGAGACTTCAGATGCATTTTTCTCTCTTTCCTGAGTCTGTCCAATAACAACAGGGATAGTTGAAAATCTCCATACCTAGGAAAAGGTTCTTGCTTTGCAGGTTTCCAATCTCATTCCTGACAAGTCGTCTGGTCTCCTGCTGACGTCTAGGAGATGCACATCAAAGGCAGAAATGATATAGGCTTTGTGATCTCTCTTCTGAATGACAGTAATGCTGCCAGCCAGGAGGGGGTTGTCACTTCAGACTCTCCAGCAAACTTGAGCAGCTGCAGCTGTCGCCTGAGGGAAAACCAGATGCATCAGTATTTTGAATGTAATTTCAGATTTGCTGGGAATGCACAGACGTGTTGCAATTGCTTTGCAGGACTCTGCGATTTGAAATCTGTCACAAAGTCAATTCCAATTTGGATAAGAATATGTTTACTGTTTGAGTGCTAGATTCCATGTTCTAAATTTTACATGAGGGTTCATATATTTTTACCAACAAGTTCTATGAACCCCATGTGATAAATAGGGAACCTACCCAGGATGTCTAAGAAACATAGTGAACCAGTTCTGTAAATGGCAATCTGGCAGCACATCTATTCTCCAATAACTTTCAACAATTTATGTTCACCCTATAACCTACTCCATCCTTGGGCAGGATAGGGGCCATTTATTGCCACCTGGGAATAAATAATTAGCAAGTTAATCAATTGTTCTTTGTCCCGACCCGCGGGACAGTCGAACGGGCCCTGGAAGGGGGAGTGGGAATGGAGGAGACAAGAAAACACGAGAAATGAAGACAATACAAATAGCCTGATCAAGTCTAGTTTAATAATGGTGGTGCGATGCCTTATATAGGCTGGCAGGGGAAGAGGTTGGGCCAGGGCGGTGACGGGGGCCGGGTCTTCTCAAATTACAATTGCGCATGCGCCGTGGGTTTGTAATTTTTCCCGGACACGGGATCGCACCTGCGCTGTAGGCTGCATATCTTTCTGGGCGCGAAAAGGTCAGCGCGCGCCGGAAAGGTTTGGGCGCGCGCGGGAAAGGTTTGGGCTCGCGCGGGAAAGGTTTAGGCGCGCGCGAGAACAGTTTATAATGAAGAACCCGGAAATGTGCCATTTTGTCTCCGCTTTGCCGAGATCAAGCAACAGAGGTAGGCTAACTCCGGGCCTTATGGCTCCGGACAGTTCTTGTTCAAATTTGTGTGGAAGGAAGTATTATTATTGTAGTTCAGAGATAGAAAATGATGCCTTTTATATTATATGAATTTGTCTGTGTTGGCTACTGGGTATTCAAATGTGACTCACTCTCAAGTTGCTTTTCTTTGTAAAGAAGGCCAGCCAGTTTTGCGTTTTCCAAATCTGGTTCTCTCCTTCTATAGCTATTTCCCAAGTTTGCTGTTTCTGTCACTTAGAAAGTTTGAGCATGATAACTTAAGATTGTATCACAGAGTTCAAAGTTTTAAAGACTGTAATTCTCCCTTGTTCTTTTGACTGAGGATCTTGACCCTTAACCTAAGAGATATTTAAGATGTCTGAAACTTAGTTGAATTCTTTGATCAACTAATAAGGGTTTGCATTAAGCAAAAGCAAAAACAGGAGTAATTAAAGTCCTAATGTGTTCAACTTCCACTTCAGGAGACTTTACTTCTAAGGAAGAGGATATGGGCATGTTACTTAAGCAAGAATGTTGTTTGCTTTGCTCTTTCTCTGTCTCAGACACATAGGACAGTGCCTGCCTAAGGTAGGAACTCTAATCATATAATATTTATTGAAGGAAAGCATGAATGAATGAATGAATAAGCAAAAGAATAAATTGGATGCTTTCAGCAGGAGCTTTGGATGAAAGAGAACATTGTTATTCTTGGAGAAAAAGAAAAGACTGAATGAACTGTCCTATCCATTTCTTTTATCCTCACCTTTAATAACATAAATGTTGCATGCATTGAAAGTACTAAGGTATAGTCTCTGTCCTCAAGACATTTTCATAATAGCAACTGATTCTGATGGCTAACCTCCAGTCCTCAAGTCTTCTAATGTTAGAGATACACCAGATTTCCCTGGTAAGAGTCTGGTATGCTATCTTCAAGATTCAGAGAACATGTACCATGTGGTATGCATCATTGCTTTTCATTTATGGATTTCTTTCAGCTTTGCTTTATTACATATTATTGGTGTAACAATATTATTTATTATATATTATTGGTGTAATAATATGTAATAAAGAGATGAAGAAGTTAAGTTTCAAGACATGTGCATATAGAGAGCTGAAATTAAGCTATCTCTATAAAGCTAGAAGCTATTAAGGCTGCTCAAGCTATAAAAATAAGGCCAGAAAACATTTTTTTCTAAAAATATTTATTGAAAGATTCATCTTATGTCTATTAATTTAATTTAATTTAATTTAATTTTTAAAACTTTTAGGTTCAAAGGTACATGGTAGGTTTGTTACATAGGTAAATTGCATGTCATGAGGATTTGGTGTACAGATTATTTTGTCATCCGGGTAATAAGCATAGTACCCAATAGGTAGTTTTTCAATTCTCTTCCTCCTCCCATCCTCTACCTACAAGTACATCTTAGTGTCTCCTGTTCCTTTCTTAGTGCCCACGAATTCTCAATGTTTAGCTCCCACCTATAAGTAAGAACAGGCAGTATTTGGTTTTCTGTTCCTGCATTAGTTTCTTTAGGATAATGGCCTGCAACTCCATCCATGTGGCTGCAAAGGACATGATCATATTCTTCTTTTATGACTCTATAGTATTCCATGGTGTATATATGCTACATTTGCTTTATCCAGTCTACTGTTGATGGGCATTTAGGTTGATTCCATGTCTTTGCTATTGTGAGTAGTGCTGCGATGAATACACACATACATTGTCTTTATGGTAGAACGATTCATATAGAGTGGGGGCTGGGCACTCACAGAGAAGAGAGACTGGGTTTCTTTCCACACAGTGACTGTGGCATGCTGGAGGTGCCAGCATAGCGACCAGGCTCTTAGTTCCCTCCCCAGCTTGAGGGCAATAAGGGCAGTCACTGCAGCTGCAAAGGCAGAGGGCTGTGGGCTGTCTCTGGGATTTCCTCCCCAGAGAAACACAGAGCTGCTACCAACTGAAATGCTGAGGCTGGGGCAAAGTTGTTGTGATGAGGGGCCCAGGTGAAGAGACCTTGTCCATTGTGGAGTGGTGGGGTGGGACCCGCATGAAAAGCAGTCTGGCCACTGTTCTGTAACGCTGCTGCTCTGTGGTGGGTACCCAGATTAGTCTCTAATCATTGTGTTCCTTCTAGAGCCTGAGGGTAACAGGAGCTAGGGCTGTGGGGCAGAAAAAATGGCACCTGACCTGCTACCTCTGGGAGCTCCATCCCAGGGAAATGCAGAGCTGCGTCTGGCCACAAATCTCAGGCAGGGCTGGGGTGGTCACAGTAGAGTCCCAGGCCATTTGGCCTTACCTGATGAAGTACAGTGGAGGCTATAGTCTATCTGCTATTCAGCCCATGGATTCAGCCCCTATCCAGGGGTCGTATGAGGGAGCCTGGCCTGTTTCCAGAGCTGCAGCTGCTGGTGCCAGGATGCCCAGGGATGCAAGGCTCCAAAGCCTTCTCATGGGCCTGAGTGGTGGCTCCGTCCAGACTCCATGTAGCTCTCCCTGTCAGTCTGAAGGCCTGAGGGATGGGGAGGTGGTAGTCACAGGGGTTCTCCCAAGCCTAGGGTTGCAAAGGTCCATGGCAGAAGTGTGAGTCCCCAGGGATGCTCACTAACTGTTTCTCAGTGGTGGGCGGCCTGCCTTGGCTCTGCGCCACTCCCAGGTGGATGATTGTCCTGCTGCTCTCCTCCATTCTCTGTGAGTCATGCTGCTTCCTTAATGAACCCAGCGTGTCCACCTGGATGATCTAGTTGAAGAGCTAATGCTTACTCAACAGTCTTTTTTCTCTCTGTGACAACGGTGCGCACTAGCTGCTTCTAGTCAGCCATATTGGCTAGAATTCAGAAAATATCCTCTGGCCTTGGGGATATGAAAAAATTATTTAATTATACGATTATATTTTTTAATTGTTTAATTTTAAATTTTTGTGAGTACATAGTAGATGTATATATTTATGGAGTACATGAGATATTTTAATACAGGCATACAATGCGTAATCAAATCAAGGTAAATAAGGTATCCATCGTCTCAAGCATTTATCTTTTCTTTGTTATAAACAACCCAATTATCATTTTTTAGTTATTTTTAAATGTACAGTAAATTATTGATGACTGTAGTCACCATATTGTGTTATCAAATGCTAGATCTTATTCATTCTGTCTAATTATATTTTTGTATACATTAACCCTCCCCACTCACTCCAACCCCAACTACCTTTCTCAGCCTCTGGTAATGATCATTCTACTCTCTATCTCCATGAGTTCAATGGTTTTAATTTTTGCCTTCTACAAATAAGTGAGAACGTGAAGTTTCTCTTTCTGCACCTGGCTTATTTTACTTAACATGGTATCCTCCTATTCCATCCATGTTGTTGAAAATGACAGGATCTCATTCTTTTTAATGGCTGAATAGTACTGCACTGTACCATGTACTACATTTTCTTTATCCATTCATCTGTTGATGGACACTCAGGTTGCTTCCAAACTTGGCTATTGTAAATAGTGCTGCAATAATCACTGGAATGCAGATCTCTCTTTGATCCACTCATTTCCTTTCTTCTGGGTATATACCTAATAGTGGGATTGCTAGATTATATGGTAGCTCTATTTTTTAGATTTTGAAGAACCTCCAAACTGTTCTCCATAGTGGTTATACTCATTTATATTCCCACCAACAGTGTGTGAGGACTCTTTTTACTCCACATCCTCGCCGACATTCACTATTGTATGTCTTTTGGATAAAAGCCATTTTAACTGGGGTGAGATGATATCTCATCATAGCTTTGATTGGCATTTCTCTGATGAAAAATGATATCGCACACACCTGTTCTTATACCTGTTTGCCATTTGTATAATCTTCTTTTGAGGAATCTATTCAGATCTTGAAAGGAACATTTTTATACCAAACAGTTGCATAGATGAAAAACTGTCACCTTCAAAAAATAGATGTGCAAAACAACTATTTGGTCCTAATTAATATTATTCACAATTTACGAAGATTTTAGGCCAATAAAATGAACCTAACTACATGCTATGTGTAAAAAACACTTCATATTCAGTGACATAGGTAGGCTGAAAGTAAAAGGATGAAAAAAAAAGATATATCGTGCTAATATTAATGGAAAAGGAAGGAATGATTTAATATCTGATAAAGTAGACTTCAGAGCAATAAAAATTACTGGAGAAAAAGACGGACATTATGTGATGTCATAACAAACTTAACTGTGTATACACTGAAAAACATATGCAGGGAAAAGAAACGTGAAGCAAAAATTAATAGAGCTGAAAAAGAAAGTAGACAAATCCAAAATTATAGTTATCAAGTACATAGAAGACGTGAACAATATGATCCACCAACAGATGTAATTGACATACAGAACACTACACCCTATCATAGTAGAATGTGTTTTTAAAGCCTCCATCGAAGACTAACCAAGATAGACTATATCCTGGGACATGAAATTATATAGAGTGTGCTCTCTGACCACGGTACAATCAAATTAGAAATTAACAGTGTAAAGACAAGAGGAACCTCTCCAAGCACTTTAAAATAAACAACACACTTACAAATATTAATGGATCAGAGAGCAAGTCAAAACAAGCAACAGCTACAGGGGGGAAAAAAAACATGAAATGAAAGGACACCATATAAAAATCTATGGGATATAGCATTAAATGCTTATGTGAGAAGTAAGGAAAGTTTGCAAATCAGTATTTTAGGTTTCTGGCTCAAGAAACTAGAAAACAAAGAGTAAAATAAACTCAAAAGAAGCAGAAGAAAGAAAATAAAAAACAAATCAGTAAAATAAAAAATAGAAAAACAGTGGAGAAAATTAATGAAACAAAAAGCTGTTTTTTCACAAAAAATCAATAAAATTGATAACACATTCAGCAAAACTAATGTACATAAAAAGTAAAAACCAGAAATAATATCAGAAATGAAGTAGGAGCTTTCACTACTTATACTGCAGCCATTATTAGGATAATAAGGGAATCCTGCAAACAATATTACTCATATATTTGACAGTTTGGAAGAAATTGACCAATTCTTTGAAAAACTCATACGACTACAACTCAACCATGAAGAAATAATTAATTTGAATAGTCCTATAGTCAGTCAAGAAATTGTAATCATAATCATAAAGCTTTCTTAAAAAGATCTCCAGGTCCAGATGGTTTCACTGGTGAATTTCACCAAACATTTAAAGAAGAATGAATATCAATTTTACACAATATTTTTCAGAGAAAGAGGGCATACTTAATCAACTTATTTTATGAGGTCAGTATTACTCTGATACCAAAACTAGCCAAGTACAATAAAAAAAAGTGAAAGAAGACTACAGACAAACAACTCTCATGCACTTAAAGGCAAAAATCTGTAGCAAAATATTAACAAACTTCATTTAACAATGTATGAAACATTACATACCATGATAAAGTGGAATTTGTTCTGGGTATACAAGATTAGTTCAACATTTGAAAATCAAGGCCGGGCGCGGTGGCTCAAGCCTGTAATCCCAGCACTTTGGGAGGCCGAGATGGGCGGATCACGAGGTCAGGAGATCAAGACCACCCTGGCTAACATGGTGAAACCCCATCTCTACTAAAAAAAAAATACAAAAAACTAGCCGGGCGAGGTGGCGGGCGCCTGTAGTCCCAGCTACTCGGGAGGCTGAGGCAGGAGAATGGCATAAACCCGGGAGGTGGAGCTTGCAGTGAGCTGAGATCCGGCCACTGCACTCCAGCCCGGGCGACAGAGCGAGACTCCGTCTCAAAAAAAAAAAAAAAGAAAATCAATCAGTGCAGTCTACCATACTAACAGACTAGAGAAGAAAAATTATATGATCACATCAATTCACAGAAAAATAATTTTGGTCAAATCTAAGAGTTCATGATAGAAAACTAACTATTAGGATTAGAAGGAAATTACCTCAACTTGTTAAAGAATATATACAAAAAAACCCATACCCAACTTCACACTTTATTTCAAAGACTGAATAAGATAAGGAAACAAGGCAAAGGTGTCCTTTATTCTCACTCTTAATTCAAAATAGTAATGGGAATACCAGACATAATAACAAAACAAGAAACATATAAAATGCATACAGATCAGAAATGAAGAAATAAAACAGTTTCTATCTTTATGAAGACAAAATAATTGTCCATGTAGAAAATGCCAATGCATCTACAAAACATCAAAAAATCCCTGCTAGAATTAACAAGTGAGTTCAACAAGGTTGTAGGATACAAGAAAAACACACAAAAATTAATGGAATTTCCACGTGCATGAAGATACAGAAAAAAATAAAAACAACATTTATAAACACCCAAGAGAAAACTAAATACTTAGGTATACACTTCATGAAACATGTAAAGTATCCATATGATGGAAATTCTTAAAAATGTTAATGAAAGGACTCAAAGAAAACCTAAACAAATGGACATATTCCATTCATGGATTGTAGAGCTCAACACAGTAAAAGATGGCAGTTTTCTTCAAATCCATGTGCAGATTCATTACAATTTCAATAAAAATTCCAGTGACATTATTGTATTTTTAAATTTTCTTTGTTTATTTTTAATCTTTTAACTTCTACTTTAAGTTGAGGGGTATATGTGCAGGTTTCTTATATAGGTAAGCTTGTGTCATGAGGGTTTGTTATACAGATTATTTCATTGCCCAGGTATTAAGCACACTACTTATTAGTTATTTCTTCTGATTCTCCTCCTCCTCCCATCTTCCACCCTCCAACAGGCCTCAGTGTGTGTTGTTCCCCTATATGTCTCCATGTGTTCTCATCATTTAGCTCCCACTTATAAGTGAGAACATGCAGTATTTGGTTTTCTGTGTCTGTGTTAGTTTGTGAAGGGTAGTGGCCTCGAGCTTCATACACGTCACTAAAAAGGGCATGATCTCATTCTTTTTATGGCTGCATAGCATTTTATGGATATATGCACCACATTTTTAAAATCCAGTCTGTCATTGATGGGCATTTATGTTGATTCCATGTCTTTGTTACTGTAAATAGTGCTGCAATGAACATACAAGTCCTTGTGTCTTTATAATATAATAATTTATATTTCCTTGGGTATATACCTAGTAATGGGATTGCTAGGTTGAAAGGTACTTCTCTCTTTAGGTCTTTGAGGAATCACCATATTGTCTTCCACAATTGCTGAACTAATTTACACTCCCACCAACAGTATGTAAACATTCCTTTTTCTCCACAACCTTAGCAGCATCTGTTATTTGTTGACTTTTTAATAATAGCCAATTCAACTGGTGTGAGATGGTATCTCATGTGGTTTTGATTTGTATTTCTCTAATGATCATCTTTGTTGAGTTTTTTTTCTCATATGATTCCTTGCCACATGTACGTCTTCTTTGGAAAAGTGGTCTGTTCATATCCTTTGCCCATTTTTTAATGGAGTTGTTTATGTTTTTTCTCATAAATTTGTTTAAGTTCCTTACAGATGTTGGATACTAGACCTTTGTCAGGTGCACAGTTTGCAAAAATATCCTCCCAATCTGTAGGTTGTCTGTTCACTCTGTTGATAGCTTCGTTTTTTGTGCTGGGACTCTTTAGTTTAATTAGATTCCACTTGTCAATTTTTGCTTTTGTTGCAATTACTTTTGCCATCTTCATTCTTTGCCCTGTCCTGAGTCCAGAATGACATTGCCTAGGTTGTCTTCCGGGGATTTTATAGTCTTGGGTTTTGCATTTTACAATGACATATTTTTTAGGCACAGACAAATATATTCTAAAATTTAATATGGAGAGGTGCAGGGTCTAGAATAGCTAAAATAATCTTTACAAAGAATATGTAGGAGGACTCACCCAACCTAATGATTATGCTTACTATAGAGCTACGGTAATCAAGACAGTGAGTTGCCAGAGGGATAGACACAGATCAATAGAAGGGCGTGGAGAAACCACAAATCGACTCACACAAATGTGCTTAATTTGTTTTTGACAAAGGTGCAAAAACAATTAAGTGAAGGAAGGGTAGTCTTTTCAACAAATGGTGTTGGAGCAATTGAATATCCACAGGCAAACAATGAATCTCTACCTAAACCTCGCACTTCATACAAAACTTAAATTAAAATGGACCGAAATGTAATAGATAAAATTTAAAACTAAATATATAAGCATATATATGTAAATAATATATAAAACACATTCAGCAATGACTATAGTAATTGGGGAAATCTTAGCAAACTCAGTGAATTGTACAATATTAGTTCCTGGTTGTGAAACTATGCTATTATTTTGCAAGATGTTACCACTGAGAGAAACTGGGTAAAGGATACAGAGGATCTCTCAGTATTATTAAAACTGCACATGAATCTGTAATTATCTCAATAAGAATCTCAATTAAAAAAATTGGCCCTGAACTGGCAAAACCAATAGCGCCTTGGCAGAGAAAAGTGAGAAGCTACCGTATAGAAATGCTTCCAATAAGAAGCCCCTTCACACTCTTAGCTCATGAAAACAACACTGTCTTGGGTCATTCAAGCTGCTATAACAAAATACCTTCCACTGGGTGACTTATAAACAACAGAAGTTTATTTCTTATAATTCTACAGTCTAAGAAGTTCAAGAACAACGCTCTGGCATTGTTGCGTCTGTGAGGGCCTGCTTTCTGGATCACAGATGGCATCTTCTAGCCATGTCCTCACATGGCAGAAGTGGGGAGCTAGCTCTCTGGGGTCTCCTCCTTAAGAGCATAACCCCATTCATGACAGCTCCATAACACTGCTGAAAAGGACTGTGTGTTTAAAATTTTAAGGCTCATGAGAAAAGGAACCACTACAAAAGAATGTCAGAAAGTGAAATACATGTGAGGTTCACATCCAATTATTCAAGATGGAAGAATTTGAAAAAAACCTGTCAAACTTGTCTGTCTGAAATTTTTTAGGAAATGGTGGGAAGAAAAGAAGCCATAAATCGATGACAAGAATATTCTGGAAAAAATATAAGGAGGATTGAAAAAAGAATCAACTAGAAATTATAGCTATAAAAGTATGTCTAATAAAATAAAGGATTTTATGAAGAGGTTAAACTAGACGACCAAAAAGAACTCAAGACAAATTTAATGACTAGATGAGAGAGATGAGGAAATGGATCAGAATGTAGTACAGAAAGATAAGGACATGGAAAGTGTAAAAACAAACAAAAAAATTAAGAGATGATAAAAGCTGTAATTAAAGAACAGAAAGAAGACAATGGACTCAAGGCACTGGTAGATTTTAGAGACTGATTACGAAAGATATGTGGGAATTGTGAGAGAGGGGACTGACAATGGGTGTGAGATCTTTATTTTGGAAGACATTGGGAATTTGAGGTATCGGCAGAAAATTTCAGTATGGTGCACAGTATTCAGTTATATTTATGAACCTGGGCTTCGGGGCAAGCAACACACTGGAAAGACCTAGTTTTACAGAGAAGAAAACTAAAGCCCAGAAATGTGGTGGAAACTTTCCTGAAGTGGAGGAGCGGAAATTTACACCTACATGTCAGAAGGATTGATTTACAGACAACCAACTCAAGCTGAGTGTGGAGCAGATAAAAATCAGTATTAAGAGTTAAAAGCATTTTTTCCCAGACTTTTTAAGAGGACCATATGATAAGGTTAAGCCTAATAGTTCAGTTACATAAAATCTTTTGATATACTGCAATAAATGAGCATCTTACCCTGAAAAGTAGCTCATTAAAGTATAATTATTTTTAGAGAATAAATGAAATAAATTAGCTGCTTTGGAGGTAGTTACTAGGTTATTCTTGATAAGAGTAAGGAACAAATTGCTAGAGTTCATGTTGGTTGATTTTAGGGAGGTGATTACTGGTCAATATAATTTCTTTTTCAGTATTATTCAAACAGAATGAGCATTTTTGCAAGTAATATCTGTTGAGCTTTAAGTATTAATGAATGAAAAGGATATGTTTACTCATTTATACATTAATATGCTGGGTCAGTGTCAATACATTTAGAACTTTACTATTAATTTACTTCCATTTACTAGATTTTCTGTTTTGTAGGGCAAAATCATAGTAGATAATGGTATAGGAATCTATCTAAAATGATGGGACTGGAGATTGTGATGTATAGGTTAGTCAGATTAGCAGGATTGGAACATATTTACAATAAATTTGCTTAGGAGCTTGTTAAAATATACTGAGAGTTGAAACCCTACTGCAAATCATGTGTACTCAAACCTTCTGTTTCAGAAGATGCTTGAGCAGTGAGGGGAATGGTTAAGAATTCTGGTTTTGTGGTCAAACACATTTGCTTTGTTGAGCAGTAGCTGTGAGGTTTTGAGACAATTAAGAAGCCTCTCCATGCCTTCATGGGTAAGTGGATGACAATAACAGGACCTATATCGAAGGATAATAATGAAGATTAAATTAACTATAGCCTGTGATGTACAATGCCTAATAGGCAGTTAGTGCTCCAAAAAGTTTTAGGTTTTATTAGAATTTGACATTGCTTTGGTGTTATCATTACATAATCAACCACCAATCTATGTATGAGAAAGCCTTGATATAGAAATCTTCTTATAGTTTTCTGTATGTGGTTTATATATTTTTTATTATTTATTTATTGATTGATTTTTTTTTGTCAAGACGGAGTCTTGCTCTGTTGCCCAGGCTGGAGTGCAATGGCGCGATCTCAGCTCACTGCAACCTCCGCCTCCTGGGTTCAAGCAAGTCTCCTGCCTCAGCCTCCTGAGTAGCTGTGTAATCCTTATGCCAGTAATACCATGAGGTTGTTGTGACAACTAAAATAAACAAAATGCATAGCTGGTGAATTGAGACATCAAGGTCCTGTCCTCTGTCCACTAATACATGCAGAATGGCAGAGTCAAGTACAAAAAGAGTGTTGTAGAAACGAGAAGAGTTTGTGACTCATTTATTTATTCAGTCACTCATTTAACAGGCATGATTAAATGTGTGGATTGTAGAGTATATGTTGTTAAAATAAGCACGTGCCACCACCCCGAACTTATTTTTGTACTTTTAGTAGAGATGGGGTTTCACCATGTTGGCCAGGCTGGTCTCGAACTCCTGACCTCATGATCTGCCTGCCTCAGCCTCCCAAAGTGCTGGGATTACTGGCATAAGCCACAGAGCCCAGTCTGGTTTGTATTAAAGCACAAACTTTAATGATAGAGGCTTTATAAAATTAGAAAAGGAGACAGGCATTTATATTGAGCAACTGTGTTACAGACACTGTGTAAAAAACTTGCACCCATATATTATTTCATTTAATCTGTCCAACAGCCTTGTAGAATAGTAATTATTCTTCTCGTTTCAAAGTTAAGATAAGCAAAATTCTATGTTTTAAGAGTCTCAGAGATAGTGACAGAGCATTTTCAAATCCCCAGTCCCTCATTTTTACATCCTCATTTCACACCATTACCCTCATTTTACATCACATTTTACATAGAAAATGTGAGTAAGCCATAATATTGATTGAATGGAGATGATTTTTTTCTCTTCTTGGTGTTTCAGATAATGTAATTGACTGAAGTAGTACATGCCCTAATCCTTTGCTCCTTCTGTTTTGTATATAACTGTGCTGGAATTAAGTTGTGAAATAATTACGGTTTTCATACTTTCTGGTAATGTCTGAAAAATTACTAATATATAGATTGTGAGGTCTGAACTGATAAAATTATAAAGAGAGAGAAAGAGAAGGAGACAGCAGGATAAATATAGATATAGCTATTAAAAACAATAAGAACCAGTCAGATTTGACCACAAATGGATAAAAGACTAATTCTGCCAAGAATCATAGAGATTTGACATTTGTATCACCTTAGAAATGTGCTTCTAAATTTTAGCAACACAGAGAATTAGACTAGAAGAAAGTTGTAACAAATAGAAAAATGACCCCATTCTTTACATATTCTCAAACATTTTTATGCACAAAATGGGTATATTATCACACATAGGAAAAACTTACAAATACTTGTATGTATTTAAATATATCAGTGACTTTTAAAAATAAACGTGTCTTGAAAGCAGGCATTTCATGTTAATGACATTAAAGGAGTTTATATTGAGTTTGGGACAAAAGATAAATTATTCCATATTTAAATCCTTGGATGATGGATCAGAATTTTTTTGCTGTCTTCTTGAATTTAGATAGTTTAGATATTTTTGGTTTAGAGTTTGTTTATGCAGGTTCAAAAATTTGATCAAGTTTTAGTTTTAAGAAAGCTGGAGTTTGAATTCCAGGCTTAGAGCTCCCTCTTCTGCTTACTGGTAGATATGGGAAATCCTGGGTTTTTATCAATGGATTCTAAGATGATGTCAAAATTCCTATACTTCCATATTTTTCAATTAATTTTCTGAAACATAACTGTAATTTATTACTTTTGATAGTTAGTGATTAACCAGTTTGCCTGAAAAAATGTGTGATAACCAGGGACCAGAAACCTCTAAAAAATACTTATATTTAGGAGAAATGTATGTACCAGAAACCTCTAAAAAAATCCTTATATTTAGGAGACAAAATTGTAGGGGTCAAATGGAAACGTCATAAGAACAGAAGAAAGAAGGAAAGTAATGTTATTAGGTAGTTATATGTTAAGCAAAGTACTATGTATTCCCAGCCATTATCTCAAAGAGTTTAATGATTGCTGGTTTGACAAATGAGAGAATTGAGGTACAAAGAGTTTAAGTGACTTTCCCAAGCTCATGTAGCTGGTGAATTCAGATATCAAGGTCCCGTCCTCTGTCCACTAATACATGAAGAATGGCAGAGTCAAGTGCAAAAAGACTGTTGTAGAAATACATGTAGAGGTATACCTGATATAAATGATGAATTGATGGGTGCTGACGAGTTGATGGGTGCAGCACACCAACATGGCACAAGTATACATATGTAACAAACCTGCACGTTATGCACACGTACCCTAGAACTTAAAGTATAATAAAAAAAAATAAATAAAAAAAAAAAAGAAATACATGTAGAAATACATGAAGAACGGCAGAGTCAAGTGCAAAAAGAGTGTTGTAGAAAAGAGAAGAGTTTGTGACTCATTTCTTTATTCAGTCACTAATTTAACAGGCATGATTAAACGTGTGGATTGTAGAGTATATATTGTTATAATAAATAGATTCTAATTTGTAATATTTTAATGGGCAAATAGACTGAGTTATAAATACTGTTAGATGTTACATAATCTCTTCATTGTTATAAGTACTAAGATTGTGTTCTTATTTGTGTTTTTCAAGGTCAAAAGAGAGGGAAAGAAACAGAAAGACTGATTTTTATTTAGTGTCGACTATGTGCTAAGTGTTTATGTATTTTTATTAGTTGTCACAACAACCTCACGATATTAGGCATTTACTTTTTTCTTTCTTCCTTTTTAAAAATTAATAGATGTTATTTCTTGGAGCGATTTTGGGTTCACAGCAAAATAGAGCAGAAGGTGTATGTGTATATATATATATATATATATATATATATACACCCTCCCGCTACATATGTACAACCTTCCCCACTATCAACATCCTCCACCAAAATGGTACATTTGTTACAACTGATGAGCTTACATTGACACATAATCACTGGAAGTGCGTAGTTTACATTAGTGTTCACTCTTGGTATTTTACATTCTACGTGGTTGGCCAAATTTATAAGGACGTGTAATTACTATTATAGTATCATTCAGAGTAGTTTCACTGACCTAAAAAATCCATGTGCTCTGCCTACTTATTGTTTCCTGGCTTTTAATCCCTGGCAACCACTGATGTTTTTACTATCTCCATAGTTTCATCTTTCCCCAGAATGTCATATATTTGGATTCATACAGCATGTAGCTCTTTCAGATTGGTTTCTTTCACTGAGTAATATGAATTTAAGTTTCTTCCATGTCTTCTTATGGCTTGATACCTCATTTCTTTTTAATGCTAAATAATCTTCTGTTGTCTGGATGTACCAAAGTTTACCCACCCATCTACTGAAGGACATCTTAGTTGTTTCTAAGTTTTGGCAATTATGAATGAAGCTACTATAAATATCAATGTGCATATTTTTATAAGGACATAAGTTTTCCATTTATTTGGGTAAATACCAAAGGGCACAATTGCCGGATCTCCAGGTAAAATTGTGTTTACTTTTGCAAGAAACTGTCAAACTGTTTTCCAAAGTGACTGCATCATTTTGCATCCCCATCAGCAATGAATGAGAGCTTCTGTTGTTCCACATCCTTACCCGCATTTAGTGTTGTCAGTGTAGGCACCGGTTTTTAATTTTCCTGATACGATGGCCATACATCTTGGCTTGCCTCTCTCTCACAGTCTCAGTTAATCCTGTCGTGCTTGTTTAATTATTAACAGTACCCCTCTCCCCTATTTCACTCTTTGAAGAATCTTGATTCAGAAAATGTGTTATATGTCCTTCTAATTATCCATACATTAAACTTGCGAAAACTAAGGTCCAGAGAAGTTAAGCAACTTGCCCAAGGTGACCGGTTTGTAAATTGCCAAGTACTGGGACTGGGAGAAAATTCTGCCTGACCCTGAAGCCCATACTCTTCCCACTGTGCCAAGGTTGTGTCTGTCTGCAACATCTTCCAAAAGTCTTCAGGGCCTTTCTGACTCTTCCTTGCCAATTGAGAGATATGATTCATTGCTTATTGCTTATCTTTTAGACTTTATAAGATAGTCATACCTGTGATTCAACATTCCACATAAAATACAATTCCATTTTCAAAATGAAACAGAGGTCTTGTTGACACAACTACTTATGAATGCTAACAGCTTTAAATGGCTGCATTGGTTGCTTTGTATATTGATCACCATACAATACTTTACTAGGTCATATCAAAAGGCTCTTATGATATTGATAGACCTTATTTTCTTTGTGTAATTTTTTTTTGTGTGTAAGTTTTTCCTGTAAGGCTCTGTCAGATAACAGTGTTAACCTTGTTGAATAATAATTTTGTAAATGATTATTCTGGTAAAATGGTGACATTGTCAGAGACAAGAGAGTCTTTTGTATTAAAATTTTCAGCGGTGGAGTCATCAACTGTATAAATCCTCAAAATTTATCTTCTGGAACATTTTACACAGGCAAAACATGCCATATGAACACAAGGTCAGCATGGGTTAAAGCCAAAATGTGAAATGCATAGCAATAGCACCCTTGGGGGAAGAACTTATAAAAAGGCAGCCTAGGGGGTATATAGGAAGGATGTGCCTAAAGGGAAGTGGTTTTACCCCCTTTTTCTTAAGGATAGTGATGGGCTCTGAACAGCTGGAGAGTAAGATACTGAACTTGATAAAACACATTCATTTTAATGTGACTTAAAACATGTCTTCCCCCATGAGTATTTGAATTTTAAAAAATGATAAGGTAGACAGAAATCTCTGCATTAGTTGACAGCCTAGACAAGGATACATACAACAGTAAGGGGTCTGTCTGGAAAGGCTCAATTCAAAGTTCATCTACTCACAATTTGTAAGACACCTACCAGGACAGTGGTATGGATTTTGCTGGGTTTAAAGAAACAATGTGAATGATGTTTTTAAAAAGCTATTTTCTTCCTGGGCTTTGTTTCTGATATAAAAAAAATTCAAATTATATATTCTTTTGCTTCTCTCTCTCAGCTTAAAATAATATATACATAGCAAAAGTATGTCATAAACTTTCTTACTTTTGTGTCTATGTAGTGAGAAAAGAATTTTTGTGTGTGTGGATAATGAGGGAGAAGGAAAGAGAAATATTTTAAAATCAGCACTTTCTACAGAGAAAAACTATCCTAAAATCTTGCAGAAGCACTTACACAAAGTCAGCTGGCTGAGAACCTGTCCAATTTTTGCAAAATCCAACTGGAAGAATTCTTTACCATTTTCTCAGTATCTTCTTTCTCATGTTGCTTGTTAGGGATTGCCAAAATGTATTCCAATGTACATTACCAGAACCTTCCCTTTATTTTTCTACTTACAGGTCCTTGTCTGTGGCTATTTAATAGCCCATAATCAGGTGAATCGTTTATGCTGCAGTTAAGAGAAGAAGGCCTTATGCTGGAGGCACCCTGGTATGTTGCCATGGAAATGCCATGATCACTAATTCAGCATTAGGATTTTTGGTCACACTATGGAAATGAGCATAGAGAGAAGGCAGGTTGAGATTTTCTTTAAAATGATCCAAAATAACCTCAGTTATACTTGTCCCTTGCTTATGCAACAGACATGTTCTTTGATGAGTTATTTTTTAAATATATAACTTTAAAAATAAAATCCTTTTAGAGATGTTTTAAAGTAGCTTGATAGCTATCATTGGCTGGAGACAAACAATAGGAAGATTTTTGTTGTTGCTATTGTTTTTAGTGATAACAGTACCTATCACCTGGTTATACTATTTTTTGGAAAATTAAATTTGGTAATATATGGAATTTATTATGTCAGCATGGCACTTCACACTATAGTAGGCAGATTTTTAAAGTTGTCCATCCAAGATTTCCATCCTCTGGTTATTCAACCAAATACTAATCTAGACATTGTCCTGAAAGTCTCTATACATGTGATTAAGGTCACTAATCAGCTGACTCTAATTGGGCCCACTGTAATCATATGAGCCCTCAAAGGCAGAAAATGGAGGCAGAAACATTAGAGATATGGCAGATGGGGAAGTCAGAGGGAGTCGAAGCATGTGAAAGACTTGGTCCAATGTTGCTGTGAGCCAAGGAATGTGGGCAGTAACCTGTTCTCAACCTGAAGCTGAGAACAACCCATGGCCTATAGCTAGCAAGAAAACAAGTGCTCCAGTCCTACAACTGCATGTACTCAATTCTGCCAAAGTGGAATCAGATTCATCTTCAGAGATTCCAGAAAAGAGTCCAGCCCTGTGGATGTCTTGATTTCAGTCTCGCAGGACCCAGAGAAACTATCCAAGTGTAGGATTTCTGACTTACAGAACCGTGAGATAATAAACTTGTGTTGTTTTAAGGAGCTAAATTCGTAGTTATTTCTTACGGCAGCACTAGAGAACTAAAAGAGGCACCAAGCAATGACCAATAGATATTTTTATTTCTTTCTGCTTTCCCTGTCACCCATTCACTGCTCCATCATGGCCTCCTCCCTTATCAGTGACCCTAGCTTTCTTTGCATGTGTGTGTGTCTGGGTGTTACTCATACACTTAAAATCAGAGGAAGTGAGAGAGAGAGAAGCTTCACTCTCTGTTTAGAGTCTTACTTTGTCCCTGCTCTCCTTAGAGTGCTCATTAGTCCCACAGACCCTTCTTCTTCTTCACCCCTTGTCTTGTGTATCCTTTTTCCTATTTCCCCAGTAGTCTCAAGGTGGTAGGCTGCGGTACCTGAGAGTATGAACAAGATTATTTGGGGGGTGGGAAAATAATATTCCACTCATTTATTCACACACACACACACACACACACCCTTGTACCTTATTCTTAAGTAAAGGCAGATTTCAACAAAAACAAAGATAGAAAAAAGATGAAAGTGTTTGACTTAATCCATTTCTGCTGCTATGCAAAACACTGTAGAGTAGGTAATTTATAAAGCAAAAAATTTATTTCTCACAGTTCTGGAGGCTGTGGTGTAGTGTCCAAGGTGCTGGCAGATTTAGGGTCTAGTAACTGCCCACTCTCTGCTTCCCACATGGTGCCTTTTGGCTGCATCCTCCCAAGGAAATGAACATCGTGTTCTTACGTCGCAGAAGGGACCAAAGGGCCAAGTCACGCTCTGAAGCCTCTTTTAAAAGGGCATTAATTCATGAGGGTGGAGCCCTCATAAGTTAATCACTTCTCAAAAAAGTCCATCCTCTTAATTCCATCACAGTGGGGATTAAGTTTCAACTTGACCTTTGGAGGAACACAACATCCAGACCACAGCAGGAATAGGCTTGTTTTTAAATGTAGTGCTTGCTTGTTTTTGTAAAACATTATGGAGGTGATTAAGAAGGTAGTAATCATGAGTTTGTGAGAAGGATGGAAATCTATGGATATCCTCTTTAAGATCAGAGTCATTACTGCCAAGATTCTACACTTATCATCAGTGTTTCCTTATCTTAATAAGTTGATGGCCACTATGGTAAGTGCCTAGCTCAATCACAATTCCATACAATAGAAGACATACCCCCAAGTCAAATTCATTCCTCAGATAAAGACATCGGATGATAGAAGGATGTGGTTTGTTTAAGGTTAAGTGACATAAAATATCATTTTCTTTCCAAAAGTGAATTCAAGGGAAAAGGGCATGAAATCAGTCAGGAGAATGAGACAGACTGATGTCTTCCTTCTAGGACCTTAGAGGAGGTCTCAGTGTCAGGGAATCTCTAGACATTAAACTAATCTGTCTTAGTTATGTGTTCTCTTCAGCATAGTTAGCTGCTCAGGCTTAGGTAAGAAGAGTTTTCATGACAAACATGAGAACAAGAGTCTTGGGAGTAGAAGGCATTTGCAAAACAGAAAAATCTGCTTTCTTCTATGACCAGCTTAGACTTCATAATTACGCACCATGAAGTCTAAGCTGGTCATAGAAGAAAGCAGATTCTCATGCTGGAAATGATTTTTTTGAGGTAATGATATTTCACATTTGACATATGAAAGGCAATTAAAAGGCATCAATATATAGTTTGAGAACGTGTAGCTTAGAAGAAGTCAAGAATTTCCTGTAACTGGATTTCTTGTCATCATTATTTTTGATACTAAAAATACTTTCCAAGTGTACCGAGCTTTAGAGTTTATAAAAATATTTACTTACAAAATCTTATTTCTCACAAGATACTATGAGTTAGATATCATTACTATTTCCATATTACAAATGTAAAACGCTGTATCTCAAATAGCTAAATCACTTGCCAAAGGCCACTCCTTAAGAAGCAATGAAGACAAGATTCACACTTATGTGTTTTTTTTGTTTGTTTGTTTTTTGAGACAGTCTTGCTCTGTTGCCCAGGCTGGAGTGCAGTGTGGCACGATCTTGGCTCACTGCAACCTCCGCCTCCCAGGTTCAAGCAATTCTCTACCTCAGCCTCCCGAGTAGCTGGGATTACAGGTGCTTGTCACCACACCTGGCTTATTTATTTCTTTGTATTTTTAGTAGATACAGGGTTTCACCATCTTGGCCAGGATGGTCTTGAACTCCTCATCTCATGATCCACCCGCCTTGGCCTCCCAAAGTGCTGGGATTACAGAAGTGAGCCACTGCGCCCAGCCCACACTTACGTTTTTTAACTCCAAAGTGGTTGATGTTTTCTAGCAAGCTCTCAACTGCCCCCATAAAGGTCCTTGCCAGGGACTAGTATACAGTTGTTTCCCCCCCAATAATTGTTTTTATTGGAGTAAAATATACATAAGATTTGCCATATTAATCATTTTAAGTGTGCAGTTCAATGGTATTAAATACATTCATCTTGTTATGCAGTCATCACTGTCATCCATCTCCAGAACTCTTTTTATCTTACAAAGCTGAAACTCTAAACCCATCAAACAATGACTTCTCCATCTCCTTTTCCCCAGGTCCTGGTAAACACCATTTCATTTTCTGTCTCAATTAATTTGACATACTTTATAAAAGTGGAATTATATAGGATTTGTCTCTTTGTGACTATCCACTTTTTAAAATTTGAAATAAGAATTCTAGGAATCTTGCAACTCAAGATTAGCCAAAGAATGTTCCCCTCCTCCTGCCCCCAATTCCTAACTTATTAAGTGATATGGTTTGGCTCTGTGTCCCCACCGAAATCTCATCTTGAACTGTACTCTGGTGATTCCCATGTGTTGTGTGTGGGAACTGGTGGGAGATAATTGAATTAAGGGGGTGGTTTCCCCCATACCATTCTTATGGTGTTAAATAAGTCTCATGAGATCTGAGGGTTTTTTTAAGGGGTTTCTGCTTTTACTTCCTCCTTATTGTCTTCTTTTGTCTGCTGCCATGTGACATGTGTCTTTTACCTTCTGCCAAGATTGTGAGGCCTCCCCAGCAACATGGAGCTGTTAGTTCAATAAACCTCTCTCTTTTGTAAATTGCCTAGTCTTGGGTATGTCTTTACTAGCAGCATGAAAATGAACTAATACACTAAATCGGTACCTGTAGAGTAGGGTGCTGCTGAAAAGATATCTGAAAATATGGAAGTGACTTTGGAACTAGATAACAGGCAGAGGTTGGAACAGTTTGGAGGGCTCAGAAGAAGACATTGAAATGTGGGAAAGTTTGAAACTTCCTACAGACTTGTTGAATGACTTTGACCAAAATGCTGATAATGACGCGGACAATGAAATCCAGGCCGAGGTAGTTTCAGATGGAGATGAGGATCTTCTTGGGAACCGGAGCAAAGGTGACTCTTGTTATGTTTTAGCAAAGAGGCTGGTGGCATATTGCTCCTTCCATAGAGGTTTGTGAAACTTTGAACTTGAGAGAGATTATTTAGGGTATCTGGCGGAAGAGATTTTTAAGCAGCAAAGCATTCAAGATGTGACTTGGGTGCCTTTTTACAAGGGGAGTAGAGCATAAAAGTTCAGAAAATTTGCAGCCTGACAATCGGATAGAAAAGAAAATCCCATTTTCTGAGGAAAAATTCAAGCCAGCTGCAGAAATTTGTATAAGTGATGTGAGGCCGAATGTTAATTCCCAAGACAATGGGGAAAATATCTCCAGGGCATGTCAGAGGTGTTCCAGCAGCCCCTGCCATCACAGGCCCAGAGGTCCAGGAGGGAAAAGTGGTTTCCTGGGCCAGGTCTAGGGACTTTGTGCCCTGCATCTCAGCTGCTCCCGCTGTGGCTGAAAGGGACCAACATAGAGTTCAAGCTGTGACTTCAGAGGGTGCAAGCCCCAAACCTTGGCATCTTCCATGTGGTGTTGAGCCTGCAAGTGCACCGAAGTCGAGAATTAGGGTTTGGGAACCTCTGCCTAGATTTCAGATACATGGAAACAACTAGTTGCCCAGGCAGAAGTTTGCCTGTACCCCCATCGTATCTAGGAAGTAACTAACTTGTTTTGATTTTACAGGCTCATAGATGGAAGGGACTTGCTTTGTCTTTGATGAGACTTTGGACTGTGGACTTTTGAGTTAATGCTGAAATGAGTTAAGACTTTGGGGGACTCTTTGGAAGACATGATTGTTTTTGAAATATGACGACATGAGATTTGGGAGGGACCGGGGCAGAATGAGGTGGTTTGACTCTATGTTCCCACCCAAATCTCATCTTGAATTGTACTTCCACATGTTGTGGGAGGGACCCGGTGGGAGATAATTGAATCATGGGGGCAGTTTTCTCCATACTGTTCTCTTGGTAGTAAATAAGTCTCATAGATCTGATGGCTTTTTAAGGGGTTTCTGCTTTTGCTTCCTCCTCATTCTCTTCTCTGGCCTGCTGCCATGTGAAATGTGCCTTTCACCTTCTGCCATGATTGTGAGGCCTCTCCAGTGACGTGGAACTGTGTGAGTCCAATAAACCTCTCTCTTTTGTAAATTGCTCAGTCTTGGGTATGTCTTTATCAACAGCATGAAAATGGACTAATACACAAAAGTGATGTTCTCCTCATTACTCTGAGTGACTTACTTACAGACTTCATTCTCCTTTCTGTAGGCTCTGCTAGGTTGAAGATCCTAGTTTCTAGAGGATGGATGATGAAGTATGTTTCCAGTACGGGATACCCTAGGTGGTCCATTGAACCTGAAACTATATACTGCCATTTGGTCACTTAGAGATTCTCATGCCAAACGACCAGCAGGCAAAGAAAGGACTACTATACTAGAAAGGGTAATTAACCCAATTTTATTTCAAGAAGCAATAGAGTCAGTTACATAATGGAAGAAGGAAGGCTTATGTCTAGATTTTGAGAGATTCCCTGGAGTGTCTCTTCATAATTCCAGGTCTGCTGATAACAATCATGGGCAGTTGCAGCAACCAAGTCCTGGCAAAGACCAAACAATCAAGGGCATAGACTCCTCAGTAGTGAAGATCTGGGTCATCCTGACAAACAAACACCTTAGACGAGCTAAAGATGAGGGAGATGTGAGGGAAATCCGGAAGGGGCTAGGGAGGAAGGAGATGATGAATATTACTTATAGTCAGATTGTGACCAGCAACCTTTTAAGGAATCTATGACAGAGTGGACTCAGTATGGTGCATGGGCAGATCTGAGGAGTGCAAGGACTGTATTGTAGCAGAGGCCTTTGCTGCCCCTCACCACATCTCTTTGGTCTACCTGAGAGTTTCAGTCATTGCCTACGGGCAGTTCTGTGTGAGCTCGGACTCAACTTGTGCTGGCAGCTGTTCCATCTTAATATGCTGTGTACCTTTGAACTTTTAGGGTATTCTCCAATGCCAGAGTAACCTACTTGGCCCATGAGTTCAGTGCAGCTCAAAAGTGCAGGGGGAATTAGAACCCCCAGGGACAATGTTCATCCAAAAGTCAGTGACAGGAACCAGTGAATGAATTCTTCAGTTTCCAATTCTGCATGTGGCAATTTGGAGAGAGATTCTCAGAAGATTATCATAAGAATCATCAAGTCCCAACTGCCTACAGCTTTTGTCCCTTCCCTACTCTCCAAGATCAGCTCCTCATAAAGCTACCTGCCTCCAAGCCCTTGAACTCTTTTAGAAAGCAAATGTGGCAGAACTGTGTTTTCAGTATTGATGTGGATTGGAATCCACCAAGAAGATGAATTTGAGAGATAACTCCAATTTGTACATTTAACTTTCTGTATGGATCTTTAAAAATTTATGACTAAAAAATTAACTTTGGGGAAGGTCTTTGGTGCAAAAACAACTTGTTTTAGTTATCTCAATATTATCTAGTACCGTTTACAGTTGCAAAATAAAGGACTGTAAAGTTGTGCAGTCCTTTTACATTTTTTCTGGGTCACATAATGCAACATTCAAAGCATGTATGCATATGCCACTCATGATAAGCTGATTACTTATCACATGTTAAGTAACCATTTTTTACTGGGCATTTTCTCACAATTACCTTATAAACTGGGAAGATGTCATTAACTTCTAGATTTGTTTCTTCTGAAGTTAAAGTGTCTTAGAAAAAGGAAATTTTTCCCACCAAGATCACAGATCTATTGACTAGCTGAAACAGGATTTATATGTAGGCATTTCTGACTCTAGTATCTAGTGTTTATTGTCTGTTGTCTATGTTTTTACTATATTATGAATGTTTATGATGCATAGAATAGGTGTAATCAGACCTAATACTTTGTAACATAATCAAAATAACAGCAGATATAAAATTTTGGAGAAGATAAGAAGCAAGAGAGCACCAACTGTTTTAACTTTCAGATAGTTGAAGGTTTGGAAAATATTTATAAGCCTATGTGAGGTAATAAAATTATATAGTATGTTAGCATAAATAGTATTTTTAATTTTTACCTAGAGTCACTCAGTGAGAAAAATAAATATTGCAAATATGTAATGAAGATAGAGAAATAGCAAATTAACAGTAGAAGTTTGACCAGAGGAGATTCATAAAGCCTGGGCAATTGGTCATCTAGGACATCACTCACATTAAAATAATAAACTCAATTTTGATTTTATCTGACTTAAAGAATAGACAGAAACCAGAGAGAAAAAAAGATAGATCCTACATACTTGAGAATTCAAAGCTAAGTAATCACACAAATAAACATAAAACATTTCTGTGAAAGAGGTCTGTGGAGCTCTGGAAGAGGATTCTGTCCTAACTAGAGGAAGCTCCCTTTAGGATGGGGACTTTGAGTGAGATCTCTTTCAGTTATTTACTGCTTGGTAACAAATTGGCCCAAGTCGGTGGCAGAAAACAAAATTTATGCTAAAAAATTCTCTGGATCAGGAATTTGTTCAGGACATAGAATTTTTATCTCTGCTTCATGATATCTGAGTCTCGAATGGAAGATTTAAAGACCTGGTTGGAGGGTGCGGGGAAAGGAGGAGACTCTATAGCTGGGAGCTGGAGTCGTCTGAGAGCTTAGTCATCCACCTGACTATTGGCAAGGACCTTAGCAGGGGGATCTTGACCACAGCACACACCGGGCCTCTCCATGAGGCCTGGACTTTCTCACTGCTGGGTTCCAGGTATGAGAATTCTGAGAGAGAAAGAGGCAGACAGAAGTTGTATCTTGGTGTTGCTTCTACTGTTTTGTTCTGAAGGTGGTTACAAAGTTATGGCCAGCTTAAAGGGAAAGAGAAAATAGAATCCACCTCTTTATAGGAGTGAGTCAAGGTTCTGGGGAAGCTCATATGGAACAAAAGTGTTGTTGTGGCCATTTTTGTGAAATATAATCCACTCATTCTAAGGAATGAGTAGAAATCAACTGAGCCAAGAAGGAGGGAGTGAGAAGGGACAAGGAGGAAGAGCATTCTCATAGAAGGAAAGTGGACTGTAAGTTCTGTGTGAGGAGAGTGAGGGACTGTATGCCTTGAAAGCAGAGAACCAGCATAGAAGGCAAGATAGTGATTGTGCGGTCGACAGGGCCAGGCCATGCAGGGCCTTGGAGACAGTGTTAAGAATTTTGCCTTTATTATAAAAGAATTGGGAAGCCTTGAAGCACTTTAGGTGGAAGTGACTGTGTGTATGTGTGTGGGATGTGGTGGTGAATGTGGGGATGACCTGATTCACATTTTAAAGGTATCACTTTGATGACAGTGGAGTGTAGACTGGGGTTAGATGAGGATGGATGTCATGTTAACAGCTGAGTGTGATCTACCTTTTCGTAACTTAGACCTGAGAAGTGATTAGAGCGATGGAGATAAATAGGGTACCTTGAACATGGTCAGAACATAAAACTGTCAGAAATTGGTAACCTAGAACCTGGAAACACTGGTTTTGGGGTAAGATCAAGCATGGATTTGAGTTTTAGGTATCTTTCAAACATCCAAATGTGAACATCAGTTTGTGATGTCAGGAGATCAACAGTTTTCTTTAGGCAATATCAGATACGTTTTTTGTAGTTCAATACCACCTTAAGAACTGGAAACTCTAGACTTCCTTAAATTCCTCTCTGTCATATCAAGAGTTTCTTACTTAATCATTTCTTATTCCCATAAGTATATAGTGAGCACCATATGTACCAGTTACTGTTCTAAGTGAAGGACACTGTTAAAAAGATATCAATGTTTCTGTCCACATGGATCTGACATTCTAGCGGTGGAGACAGTCAATTCTCACACAAATAAATGATAATTATAAGTGCTATGAAGAGAAAACGAAAGGCAGGTGTGGTACTAAGAGTGACAGGCGGCGGTCATTTTAGATGGTATGGTCATGGAAGACATCTTTGAGATGTTTGATTAGAAGACTTGATTGAAGTGAGAGTATCAGCAAGCAAATATCTGAAGAAAGAATGTTTGAGGCAAAGAAGACAGCAACCATAAGAATCTGAAGTGAGAGTGGTCTTGATGTATTTGAGAAAGATCAAGGGAGTCAGTATGACTGGAGAGAATGTGGTAGTAAATGAGGCCTAATATATATATCCTGGAGCTAGCTCACAGTAGGTCCTTGAAGTCATAGTAAATGAGGTTGATTTTATTCTGGGTGTAATAGAAAGCTGTCAAAGAGTTTTGGAGAGGAGAGTGATATGATTCAAGTTCTATTTTAAGTGGATTCTTCTGGCTGCTATGTGAAGAACAATCTATTATATATATTATTATAATAGATGGGGTGAAGAGTGGAATCAGGAAATATAATACATCTAATT
>NW_012115500.1:3497206-3521980 GCF_000951035.1 Colobus angolensis palliatus | reverse complement strand
TAGATGGGGCTAAAATCTACTATATATCTATTATTATAATACATGGGGCCAAGAGTAGAAGCAGGAAAGCTAGTTGGGAGACTACTGTGGTGACACAGGAAAGGTGAAAGCTAGTGTCTTGGGTCAGTGTGATGGAGGCAGAGATGCTGAGAATGGTCAGACTGGAAGGGGTACAGCTTAAAGTGGAACCTACAGAGAAGGCTCTCTCTCCAGATCACGATGTGACTTTGTTGTTTCCAGCTTTCCCAGCCAGGCTCACTGCCCCCATTGGGCTGGTCTGATTTGCTCCTCAGGCCATTTTGTTTCATCTCCTCTTGCTCACTTGGTCCATAAAATGTCACCTGAGCTAGTGTGGGCAAGAGAACATTGACAATCTGTGTGGTATGATTAGCATTAAGCTCTGGTAAGTGGCTTAATGATTTTCACCATTGTGGGACTCTTAGAAATTCAAAAACTGGAACTGGCTTATCCAGGATTGCATAATAAAAGATTAACTGTCTCATATCGTAAGGCGTTTGCTCCTTTTCTTATGACACTCTTTAAACATTTTTACTGAATTTACTTCCCTTTGTATTCTGAAAAAAAAAAATTGTCCTTTAAATCTGTAAAATGCCTCCAGCTTTTTCAGAATCAAGAAAGAATTTTAATATTAAATGAAAGAACAAACAAATGAATTTTTAAGTAAATAAACTATTTTGACTTAGAGGATTTGGGGTAAAGACCTAACAAAAAAAAAAAGAACAATTATTTATCTTACAGAGGAAAGCTTCACAAGGCATCTTAAAGCTTATTTTTCATACATATGTGAAAAGGAATGCACTAATATTGATTTTCTTTGAACACAGGACCTTAGAAGTTGGCTTGGGTATTTAACAGAAATACCCAAGGATGAAAAATAAACACTTATTAGATAGATAGAATTTCTGTATAGAGAACATTGTGAAATATTGGAAAGAATCAAATTAAGGTAGTTGTGATTGGAACTTCTTAGATAGTTAAAATAATTTGTTTTCATGTGCCTGAGACTGCTTAATTGCAATTCTATGTGGAAAAAAGGATAGAATGAATGGATTAAATAAAAATATTTTTTACAATAAAATATATAATTCATATGTGGCTTTCCTATAAATTTAGTTTTTGAAAAATAAAAAATATCAGTTTAACAATGTTCCAATGAGAAAACTTTTTGTAATGTAATAAGATTGTGTCACATTTGAAGCAATTTGTAATGGGTTGTTTAAAGGAAAAAATAATGAGCAAACACAATGACAGGTCAAATTTGTGACTCTTTCTTGTTTGTCATTTCTATATTCAGCTTGAGGACTAGTGTTCAAATTGATTATAAGTAAGAATTGTCAGCCCAGATTTAACTATCCACTATTGTAACCAGAATACATTTTAGGGTTAAAGATGAATAATTCAAGAACATTTCTGGGAGCTTTTTTAACATTGCAACTCTAATCAGCAGGTGGAATTTAATATCAACTGCTTTAATCAGAAGCTAACAAGGTAAAAATTGCTTCCTTTCTAGATACAGAAAATGTTTCTCATTTGCAGTTGCTTTTTTTTTAAAAAGGGAGATATCATTCAGAGTATTTTTATTTAGTACCTAGCAGGCATAGCAAAGTAGTTGAGAGCCTGCCACGTGAAAGATAAGATGTGTGCTTATGGATCAAAGATTGACTCACAGCAAAATATACTCCACTGGGCTATTAGAGAGGCTTATCTGCATTGCTTGTCACTTCACATACACAGTTCCTCACATACACTCACACACTCCTACTGCTGCTGTTGCTAACAGTTTTAATCAGGGACTGCCCAGCCAAGTACGACTTGCCCGCCTTGCACACCCTGTTCTCCTCCTCTGGGGTTGACTGGAGCTCAGTACTGCCAAACTTGATTGAAAATTTCTTGAATGAACTTATCAAACACTTCCATGACTTCCTGGTAGTCCTGGAACATAGTCCTAGAAAAGTAGTCCTATAATTCCTGGCACAGTGCTACCAGCCCATGTAAGCCTGGACTACTAGACTGACCAGTCTGAGTGTAATTAACATTGCCCCTGCAGAAACAGGGAGACTGAGAGGTGGTGCCTGTGTGGATGAGTCTCCTGAGGACTGAACATTGTGCATCCACCTGTGTGTAGAAGCACCAATTGTATTGGTCAGGGTTTTCCAAAGAAACAGCGTCAGTAGTATATGTATAGACATATAGAAAGATATTTATTTTGAAGAATTGGCTCACACAACTATGGAGGCTGAGAAGTCCCAGGACCTGCCATCAGTAAGCTGGAGGCCCAGGAAAGCTGGTGGTATAATTCCAGTTCAAGCCCAAAGGCTCCAGAAACAGGAGCACCAATGTACTCCAGACAGGAGAAGATGGATGTCCCAGCAGCAAAAGGCAAATTCACCCTTCTTCTGCCTTTTTGTGCTATTTGAGCACTCAATGAATTGTATGATGCTGACCCACATTGATGAGGGTAAATCTTCTTTAATAATCTACTGATTAATATTCTAATCTCTTCCAGAAATACTCTCACAGACACACCCAGAAATCATATTTTGCCAACTGGGCATTCCTTAGCCCAGTCAAGTTGACATATAAAATGGACCATTTCATTTCATCAGTGTGAAGTGAGAGTAGTCTTTGTGTGGCATTGCTACATTGTTACAAATGCCTATATGAGTTGAAGGGAGTGGTTTGTTACTCTGTTTTCAAAAGTAAACCTAGGTTAAAAACAAACATTATGATATTTTCTTGATCTTATGATATTTGAAGTATGCATCTGGTTTTTGAATCTGTAATTTGTTTTGACTTTGTTTCTCAGTCTAAAACCTCTGAATAGAAGAGCAATATGAGTTTATTGACATCTAAATCAGCTGTTTTATATTGTCAATGAATTAATAGTAAATAAAGGAGAATAAAGAAAACAAGTCCGTTGCCTATTTCTCATGTTGAATTTGCAGAATACATCTTTAATTTCTAGTTTTAAGTTTGGCACATAACAATAAAAGGTTTTATTAAATGATAAAAACGGTTAGATAAGCTTTTGTTTGTTAATATAATATTGTTTTTATAGGATACAAATAGTAAAATCAAACAAGCTGTGTTATTTTGATTAAATTGAGATACTTAAATATCTGGATTTTAACAAATCAGCAACTAACTGTTGCTGATTTGTTAAATAAAACCTTTTGCCTTTAGTAGAGCTATAAAGTTAGTCATAAATTATTGTTTAAAAAGATATCACTTACACAGCTTAAATTCAACTTGATTTAACCAAACATATTCTTCTTGACCTAAGACTCTACGAAAAATGTCTATCTGATTGGACATTTCACTGAGAACTAGTCTCTTTGTCTTATAGTGGCTTGAAGTCTTGACTTGTCTTTATTCAGCATAGTGACAGAATTAATTCCTTTTATTGCATAATAATTTAATTAATTTCTAAAAGCTCTGAGGACTTAAAATTAGTTATTTTGTTGTCAATTTTCAATATAGAATCTTAGATGACATCACTGAGATATAGAATCAAAGAATGTATGTTGATAAAAATTAAAACTAAATTGTTTACTTATTTTATTTTGTCTATAGTCTTTGAGAAATTCATATATACTCTTTTAAACACTAGATGGCACTAGAAATGTATCATAATAAATTCTGTTTCATCAGGAGGAATTATTAATTTTGTGACCTCCTAAGATGGTGCTTTCTTTGGTTATATATTTTTAAACATTTAAAATAATTTGACTCTTTCCACTAGTACCTTTGATTATTGAAATAAGTAATGAGGTTCCCAAACTGTAGAAATACATAATTCATAATTAGAATTTTTCAAAGTATTATCTTAGTGATCCATAGATATTGCCACACCTCAGGTTTCCTCATCTTATGAGATTTAAGTTCCTTGAAAAGAAGACACATAGTCTACAAATAGAAATAATGAATTGGTTCCTGAACTGTTTCATAACCTGATTATCCATGAGGCATGAATCATCTGAACACACTGGGAAAAGATTTAAATTCTTGACACATATTACTTCCCTCAAGAAAGATAGCATAAAACGAATGATATGCCACTATATGAGGACATTAACGACAAATTTTTATCAATTTAAGAAATATTTACAAATAGTCACTGAGCAAGATAATTTGAAATGCCCTGAAATCTCACAGTGTAAACACTTTCCTAAATTTGACAGTATTCCTAAGAATTTGCCATCATGAACAATGTTTTGTGAAGCTGAAAGACACTTTTATATACTATCAATAAAGCATTTCAGTCAGCTGTGCTAGAGGAAAGGTGGCTGAGTTATAGTCTTTATCATATGGAGATGTGATTGAAGAGTGTAGCCAGTCAATGGTCAATGGGGTATTTCGGATAGTAATATAATCCAAGCATTAAGATCGATTCTGGATCTTGCGATTTTTGTAGCGTTTGTCTACTTTTAAAACTTTTTGATTTGTTGTAACTTCTTTTCTCATTCTGAATACATATTTACTTTTATGTGTAATTTTATATATATTCTTTTTCTTCAGTAGGGCTTAAAACACTGTATGAGCTTCTACCTGCCCAAACCTGGATTCATTCTGTTCCAGTGCCTTTTAAGTCCCAGTAATGTCTTGCTCCCATTTAACTCTCTGGCCTTATCTACATTTAGCACATTACTTTACATTTTTATAAAAAGTAATTATTCATTTTTGTTTCACATAGCTTTATTGTTTTATTACTGGAATTTTATTTATGTTGTACTCTTTGTTTTTTATGTCCTTTCCCTTGGTGTTGTCTTTTAGATTTTTACTTATCCAAGTCTATGAGACATGTCTTATATATGAGGTGCAAAAAGTAATTACGGTTTTTGCTATTACTTTCAATGGCAAAAAAAAGCAGTTACTTTCGTACCAACATAATGTCATTTCCTTCAGGGAAGGGGCTGTGACCTCTCTCCTGAACTTCCACATTTCCTCAAGCCAGGTAAGAGTAATTTCTCCCTCATCTAGAAAAATGTAGTTTTATTTCTTCTGTGACACATTTCTATGTGTATCTAACATTCTGTATATGTAAGAATGTATTATTTTTTCTACTGGGTTCTTAACTTCCTGATGAAAGGGACAGAATATTACCCATCTTTGTGTTTCTTATAGTACCCAGCACAGCTTCTTATGCATCACTGGCACTGGCAACTCTTAAAGATGTTTAAGATAAATTAATGAATATACGAAAGCTGTTTGATCTGAGGGTCATAGCATGTATTTTTCTCTGCCTGTTCATTTGAACTCTTAATTTTTCAGACTTCGGTATGTGCTTGGATTTAAAATAAAGTATGCAACAATCAGAGACTTTAGGAGACAATAATAGAGGATGTTTCCTGCTGTTTACAAAAAAAAATTGTGCTTCTATCTCAATATAGACAACATCACAGGACCTTAGTTTTCACTTCTGGCATAGTTTTAGTCTATCTTAGGAGTTGACAAACTGCAACCTATGGGCTCAGTCTAGTCAGTTGTCTGTTTTTGTAAATAAATTTTATTGAAACACAGCCACATCCATCATTCTAATGATATCTATGGCTGCTTTCAAGTTATAATGGCAGTGTCAAATAGTTGCAGGAAAGACTGTCTATGGAATCAAGATGTAAACCCTGAAATAATTTAATAGATTTTACTTACGACTGTTGCAAAGGGGGTAGGTTGCATCATCTTCTCTAAAATGGGCAATTTATTAATTGCCAAATTGTTAGTACAGTAACAAAACATATCATTTCCTATAAAGTGTTAATAAACTAGCATGTTATAAATTTATGTATATTTTTAAATGCAATGCAAAGAAAACAGACCTCAGATTAAAATACATACGATGACAGAATTACATTCCTCTTATGTGACTTAATAATTTAAATATTATGATCATCCAGTTGAGAAATTCAACTAGCTGTCTTAGGCCTTATTTTTTATGACCTACTTAAAGCTTTCATCACTGTTGAGTTGATCTTCTTAAACTATTCTCTCAGCTTCTTTGATACTCCAGTGTTTCCGTTTCTACCTACCTCCTAGATGGGCCTTACCTATGTCCCATTTGTCCTTTCCCTCTTTCCTCCAAAAAATTTGAGTATATCACCAGGCCCAGGATTGGTCTTACCTTTTTCTAACTCATTATTTCGATTCCTGAAAAACTCTTCTTTTTCAAGCTTTCAGCTTGTATCCCATTGTAAACGATGTTCAACTTATCTGTAGTGTACTTCTTTCCTTGGTTTCAGCTCTACAACTTTAAATGCCGGTTGGAATGAAATAATCTTTTTTTTTTTTTTCTGCCCTCAGAAATCCCTGGTAACTAAGTTATCTTGGTCCTATTTATGACTTTTTGTTTCATACATTCTCATCATCTCCCGTAGTAAAACGAAGTTTTCCCCTTCTATTCTAATCATATTGCAGAGTCTTGCTTCCAAATCAGTATTACTTCACATTTGCACAAGCTGAGTGTTTTAACTAGTTTCCCTGACTCTTCTTCTCTCTAATTCATTTTACAAAGTATATTAAATATACTTATTTGTTCTTTGAAAGAAAATATCCTAGGACATACATTATTAGTTCTATTTGTAATTTAATCAATTAACAATTGAGTTTGATAGAGGTTTTATTTATTCATTGCTAAATATTTAATTGAATAATCATGACTTGCCAGACACTATTCTAGGTTTTGGAAATGTAGTAATAAACAAAACAGAGATTTCTGCACTCATGGAGTTTGCATTCTAGTTGGAGGAGTAGATGATAAGGTGAAGAAGTAGAATTATAGTATTGAATTATATGTGACAAAGGTAAGAATTAAGAGGGCAGGAAGATAAAAAATGTTGACTGAAGACTCCATTGAATAGATGACTAAAGACATGATGAAAGCATAAGAAACTGCCATGTTGATATACGACAGGAGAGCATTCTAGGAAGACAAAATAGCAAGAAGCAGATAAAAGATGCCTAACATATTGAAGCAACAGCAGAGAGGGCAGTGTGACTGAAGCATAATGAAGAAAACTTAGGGATAAAAAGATCAAGGAAATGGCAGGGGTCCAGATCTCAGATCTCAGAGGGTCATGAGATGTTGATGCACAGGAGAGTTTTATGCAGAGAAGGGACATAATCAAAGTTAGATTTTAGGAGACTTGCTTTGGATGCTGTGTTGAGAACTAAGGGGAGAAAGGGTAGAAACAAGAAGGCCTGTTTGAAGACCTCTGCAATAGTCCTGATGTTGAATTAGGATCCTAGGGAAGTAGACTCTGAGACTGAGATTAATGTAAGTATAAGTTAGACCCTGGAACTGATACCCATGGCAGGGAAGGGAAGAAAGCAGAATCAGGTGATGGGAGAAGTTGGGTTGAGATAAAATGTCCTAAAAGTTCTCAGCCACCCTAGTGGGAGTGCTAAAGCTGGAATGGCAAGCAGACTGCACTAGGTTAGAAGATTTGCCCTTTATCCCCTAATGTGGACTAGTCATTGGATGTGGAATCTCCCAAGAAGATAATGTAACCTTGGATAAAATAGGCTTTCATAGTGGAGGCAATTTCCAGAGAGGGATAGCCACTGAGTTGCTGTCTACCAGAAGTAGAGTACTCCCTGAAGAGGGGAAGTTAGTCTTCCAGGCATAAAGGGATATTTGTGTCATACATCACAGCATCCTATACACGAAGAAAGAGGTAATGATAGTTTGAACCAGGGTATTGGCAGTGGAAATGACGAGAAGCTATCAATCTATGGAAATGTTTTGAAGGTAGCACCTATAGGACCAAATTATAATGTTCTGTTAGATTGCATTTGAGACATGAGAGAAGTAGAGGTGGCAAAATTGACACCATATCTTTAGCTTTAGCAACTGATAAATGGATATTTCATTAACTGAGATGAGGAAAACTGTGGAAGGAACTTGTACTAGTCTGTTCTCACACTGCTGTTAAAGACATACCTGAGACTGGGTAATTTATTAAATTAAAAAAAGAGGTTTAATGAATTCACAGTTCCATGTGGCAGGGGAGGCCTCACAATCATGGTGGAAGGTTTAAAAGGCACATCTTACATGGCGGCAGGCAAGAAACAGGATGAGAGCCAAGCAAAAGGAGTTTTCCCTTATAAAGCCATCAGATCTCATGAGACTTATTCACTCCCACGATAACAGTATGGGGGAAACTGCCCCTGTGATTCATTTATTGCCCACCAGGTCCCTCCCATAACACATGGGAATTAGGAGAGCTACAATTAAAAAAGATTTGCAGGGGCGACACAGAGCCAAACCATACCATTCCACCCCTGGATCCTCCCAAATGTAATGTCCTCATATTTCAAAAACAATCATGCCTTCCCAACAGTACCTGAAGTCTTAATTCATTTCAGCATTAACTCAAAAGTACACAGTCCAAAGTCTCATCTGAGACAGGCAAGTCCCTTCTACCTATGAGCCTGTAAAATCAAAAGCAAGTTAGTTACTTTCTAGATACAATGGGGGTACAGGCATTGGGTAAATACACCTGTTCCAGACGGAAGAATTTGGCCAAAATAAGGGTGCTAAAGGCCTCATGCAAGTCCAAATCCAGGGGGGCAGTCAAATCTTAAAGCTCCAAAATGATCTTATGTGACTCCATGTCCACATCCAGGTCATGCTGATGCAAAAGGTGGGCACACACAGCCTTGGGCAATTCTGCTCTTGTGGCTTTGTGGGGTATGACCCAACTCGCAGCTGGTTTCATGAGATGGCATTGATTGAGGATTTTCCAGGCACAGAGTGCAAGTTGTCAGTGGATCTGACATTCTGGGTCTGGAGGACGGTGGCCCTCTTCTCACAGCTCCACTAGGCAGTGCCCCAGTGAGGACTCTGGGTGGGGGCTTCAACTTCACACTTCTCTTCCACACTGCCCTAGCAGGGTTCTCCATGAGGTCCCTGCCCCTGTAGCAAACTTCTGCCTGGACATCTAGCCTTTTCCATACATTCGCTGAAATCTAGGTGGAAGTTTCCAAACTTTATTTCTTAATTTCTGTGCACCCACAGGCTCAACACCACATGGAAGCTGCCAAGACTTGGGGTTTGCACCCTGCCAAACCACAGCTCAAGCTGTACTTTGGGCCCTTTTAGCCACAGCTGGAGTGGCTGGGATGCAGGGCAGCAAGTCCCTAGGCTGCACGGAGCAGAGAATCCCTGGCCCACAAAACCGCTTTTTCCTCCTAGGTCTCCAGGCCTGTGATGGGAGGGGCTGTTACAGAGATCTCTGACATGCCCTGGAGACATTTCCCCCATTGTCTCAGCAATTAACATATGGCTCCTCATTACTTTTGCAAATTTCTGTAACCAGCTTGAATTTCTCCCAGAAAATGGATTTTTCTTTTCTATCACATTGTTGGGCTGCAAATTTTCCAAAATTTTATTCTGTTTCCCTTTTAAAACTGAATACTTTTAACAGCACTCAAGTCACGTCTTGAATGCTTTGCTGCTTAAAAATTTCTTCTGCCAGATACCATAAATTATCTCTCTCAAGTTCAAAGTTTCACACATCTCTAGGGCCTGGGCAAAATATTGCCAGTCTCTTTGCTAAAACATAACAAGAGTCATCTTTACTGCAGTTCCCAACAAGTTCGTCATCTCCATCTGAGATCACCTCAGCCTAGATTTCATTGTCCGTATTATTATCGCATTTTGGTTAAAGCTATTCAAACAGTCTCTAGAAAGTTCCAAACTTTCCCACATTTTCCTGCTTCTTCTGAGCCCTCCCAACTGATCCAACCTCTGCTTATTACCCAGCTCCAAAGTTGCTTCCACATTTTCAGGTACCTTTACAGCAGCGCCCCACTCTACCAGTACCAATTTACTGTATTTGTCTATTCTCACACTACTGATAAAGACATACCTGAGACTGGGTAATTTACATAAAAAAAAGTTTATTGGACTCACAGTTCCACGTGGCTGGGGAAGCCTCACGAGCATGATGGAAGGCAAAAGGCAGCAGGCAAGAGAGAGAATGTGAGCCAGGCCAAATAATGATATTTTAATAAATAATATTTGATATCTGATAATGATGGATTCTGATGTAGACCAATGTTTTAATTCAATATAGCTGTAGTTTATTCATTGGAACATGAAATATTGCCAGAAGAAATCTCACATATAGATCATTATCTTACTTTGGGCATTCTCTGAGAGCAACTCTGAAACAAGGACCTGAGTGTGGGTAGTTTAATTGGAAGGTGATCCTATAAAATACAAGTGAAGGCTGTAGGACAGGGAAAACAGAGAAGAATAAAAGCTGGGGAAGTATGTGATAAAAAGTTCTGAGCTCTATGCTATCAATCAATTTATTGCATCTCATCTCCAATCCTTCTTTTTTTAAAACTGCTTTGCAATTAGGGATCTGGATACATTATGTACTTTTCATGTGCAACAAGCATGATATTAAGCTTTACATAGAGGGTGCTGGAAGGACCATGCAGAAAAAAACAGAGACTCCCTTCCTGGATCTAGTGTGCTGCTCTCATTAGCTTCTTGGGGCATGTTCGTTGCTTTTTTTCAGTGCCTGGTGGCCAGCAGTCCATGGTGCCTTCTTGTGGGTAATTTCTACTGGTACAACCCTCAAGTGGCTTCACAACTTCTCTGCTGTCAGAGAAGGGAGTGCCACTAGTGGACATGGTTTCCATGAGTGTTTTTCCCCAGGCCACCACCCACTTCAGGTGGCTTTGTTGTAGGGTGCCTTGACTAGGCATCTTCTGGTGGATAACTGTTGGGCAGTTTGGCAATCACCTCTGAAATATTGTTCCTTCTTCTGCATAGCTTCCTTTGGCACTTCAGAAGAAATTTCCCAATGAGTTCTACTAGTGTGCCACCTCAGTGAAATTCCCTGCCATCCAGTGACCCAGCTATGCCCTCTTCAATGAGGTCTGGATGTCAGATTGGAAAGAGGTAGCCTCTCTTCTTTGTGTGCTCTATCTCAGCTCCAATTCTCTGTTAATTTTTACACTGATTTTTGACTACACAAACTACTGTGTGATTTTTGTCTCCTGATTGAACCCAGACTGATACAAATTCTCTGGGTGATTATAATGTAGAGCCAAGGCTAAGGGTCACTGATCTTTAAGGTGAACTTGAATAAAGTTCAAACAGTTTGATAAAGTTCAACACCAGATAATGGAAACTCTCAGCAAACTAGGAATAAAAGGGAAATTTTAAAATATGACAAGGGAAATCTGCAAAAGCTTTGTAGCTAATACCCTAGTCAATGCTGAAATTTCCATCAAATTTTCACTGAAATTAAGAAAACACAAAGATATTCACTATCAAAATTTCTATTCAACACCATAATAAAGTTATTAGTATCTTTATTTAAAAAGCCAATAAAAGATATTCTTATTGAAAAACAATAAATAACATTATTACATTGTAGAAGATACAGTTGTGTAAATAGAAAATCTTAGACAATCCACACATTGATTATTAAGTAGATTTACCAAGTTGTTGAATTCAGTCAACATACAAAAATTAATTTGATTTCTATATATTTTGACTTTTATATATTTATTTGCATTTATACACATGTGTTAAATAGGACACAAAGCCAGCAAATAACTGGCAATAAATCTAAAGAAAGATGTACAGGTATATACATTGAGAATAATAAAGTATTATGAAGACCTACATAAATGGGGGAATATTCATATTCATTGACTCAGAGACTAATGTTTTTCAGTTCAGTGTAAATAGAACACAATTTAACTTAAGTGGGTTTTATTTTTAGTTTTTAGAATTGATATGCTACTTTTGAATTCCATATGAAGATGACTAGAAAAGCTTAGGTAACTTTCATGAATAAAAAAACCATAGGACATACACTACCAAATATCAAGACATGTTATAAACCTGGAATATTTAGGGCACTGTGGTATCACTGCAAGGACAGACAAATAGACAAATGGAGCAGAATACAAAGCCCAGAAACAGACCTACACATTTACAGTTACTTGATTTAAAACAAATTAGTAGGAGAAGAATGGTCTCTTCATAAATTGGCAGTAAATCAATTGGATATAAGGTTGGAAAAAATGATCTCTAATTTCTTTCTTATACCATACCAAAAATAAATTCAAAATATGTCATAAACCTAAATGTTAAAAGAAAAACAATGAAGCTGTGGAAGAAAACATAGGACAATATCTTATGATATTGGGGCAGACTATGTTTCATAAACAGGATGCAAAAAGCACTAATCATGAAAGGAAAAGTTGATAAAATCGGACTTTATTTAAATCAAGAACTTCTGTTAATCAAAAGATAACATGAAAAGAGCAAAAAGACAATGCAAGCCACAGACTGGGGAAATATATTTGTTATATATATGTTTTACAAATATCTTTTATATGGAAAAGATATTTGAAATTTATAATTACTTATGTATTATATAATTAATTCTATAAATATTACATATTATATATAAATATTCATATATTATATGCAAATATTTCTGAGAAATATAACAAACTCATTTAAGCCAATTAGGTAAAAACACAAAGCACAATATAAAATGAAGCAAAGACTTCACAGAAGATATCCGAATTACCAGTATGAATATAGAAAGGTACCTATCACTAGTCATCAGAAAAATGCTAAAAAAAAATTATGGAGACCCCACAACATATCTACCAGAATGGCTAAAATTGAAAAGACTTAGGGACAATAATAAATGTTGGGGAGGATGTAGAGCATGTTTGCTGATTGAAGGGTAAATTGATATGATAGCTCAAAGAGCTATTTGGCAGTATTTTCTAAAAGATGATAGATGATAGATAGATAGATAGACATATATGATAGATAGATACTGCCAGTTTTCAAAAGAACTAATTTATATTTGTGTGTGTGTGTATAAATATATATGAAATCCATCTACCTATCAATATCTGTCTCCAATAAGTGAACCATTCCACTCCTGAATAGGCATCCACAATTATTTAAAACAGCATTATTCATAACTGTTTCAATCTAGAAACTACCCAAATATATTCAGTAGCAGAATGGGTTAATACATTTTGGTATATTCATACAAAGATGTTTTTTTTGTTTTGTTTTGTTTTGAGCCAGGGTCTCACTCCGTAACCCAGATTCGAGTGCAGCATGATACGTGCTCACTGCAACCTCCATCATCCAGGCTCAAGCGATCCTTAACTCAGCCTCCCAAGTAGCTGGGACCACAGGTGCATGCCACTATGCCTAGCTAATTTTTAGCATTTTTGGTAGAGATGCGGTTTTGCACGTTGCCCAGGCTGGTCTCGAACATCTGAGCTCAGGCGATCCACCTACCTTGGTCTCCCAAAGTGCTGGGATTACAGGCATGAGCCACCGCTCCTGGCCTACAATGTTGTATTAAATAGCAAGAAAGAGAATCAAATACAGCCCTTGGCAACAACCTAAATAGTCATAGACAATATTGAGCAAAAGAAGGCTGACACAAAATAGTATACACTGTGATTTACGTAAAGTTCAGCAACAGGCAGAACTAATTAATGCTGATTGGGATCAGAGTAGTTATTTATTTGGAGGGATGAGGTAGAGAAGTAACAACTAGATGGGTACATGAGGCAGCCTGCTGTGTGCTAGAAATATCTATCTTGATTTAGGTGTCTCTTAAACATGTGCAATAGGTGTAAGGAAACTTTTGAGCTATACACTACATGTTTGTATAGTTTATATAAGTTATACTTCAACTAAAAATATAAAAAGAGCCATTAGCTGAGAGTGAGAAAGGAGTAGCTAGCTAGAAAGGTTTTGAGACTCTTACAGTATATTTGAAATAGTTACTGTGGAGAATGAGAGAATAAGCTAGTTAAAACAAAGAAGAGTCATTGAGAGCTCAGTGCAATTGAAGATAATGGAAATGGATTTTTACAGTAGTTCTTTCAGTTGCTGTGGTGTAAGTCTAGAAAATAGTTAAATCTTATATAGATTTACCAGAAAACACTATGAAGTGGATTTCAGATATTTGCAAAAGAAGGGTTAGAATTCTGCACCTTGGAATTCCACTTGCGTAAGAAAGATGAGAAAGGCAATGAAGACAGGAAAAGAATGACAGGCAAGGAGGAGGTAGAGAAGTCAAGAAACTGATGATTTATGTAGTCAACAAACAGGTGTCAGATGAACACCAGCGTGAGAGGGCTAAAGACAGATCTGTAGTCAGAGAGGGGTCTGACTGAAAGGACATTTCAAATATGCAACAGCTTTAGTTATTGATATGATCAGAGGTCATTTTCCCTGGGGATGAGCATCTGAGAAAGAGATCAGGATGCAGGAAATATACCAGGGAGAGCTCTGGGAATTAACAATCATGGGAGAGTGAAGGAAGTATGATTGGACAGAGAGAGAAGTTGAACTGTGAAGGAATCAAAACAAAAGCCTCAGTTGATTATACAAGGAGCTTTGGGATTAGGATTGTTCTTCAATATTGAGGCAAGAGGGCTATTCTCTTATGCCCCCACATAGAGCAGTCATGAAGTGTGGGCTTTGGTGATGGGAAGGTGGTGTGACCTTGGGTTAGGACATCCAAGGAGATGTCCCAGGGAAGGTCTTAATAGAAAGCCATCAGCCACCAATGCTCCCAGGAGCTGGAGGAATAGATGTCTCTGTCCTAAAAAAAGAAATCTGGGTGGTGAACCACAGTGTTCAGTGCAGATATATTCCAGAATTTACCACGGTCTAGACAGCTAAAGAGACATGTGAGAAAGATTCCTAAAGATGAGGCAATCAGAGAACCACAAGGCCAGACAGTTGGATTGACTGCTCACGTGGAAAAGTCATCAAAGATGAGGTCAGGAAGAAGGGAAAGTCAGGAGGAAGACTGGGAGCTGGGTGCCAGGGCTCCTATTGGTCTTTTGCCTTTTAGGGGATGATGATTATTCTCCTACATCACTTTCACCTCAGGCTTGGATGTGGTTAAAGGCTCTCCTCATTTTCCAGAAAGTGTAGCTTCGCAGACCTAAACTTCACCAACCTCAGCTCCAGTTTTACACTAATCTGTTAGGCGCATATCAGCTCTTCCTCATCACTAATCATCCAGCTCAATTACTGGCCCCTCCTTCATAATCTCCCTGAACACAGAGTCCTCAGGTCATCCTCAGTAATTTAAACTCCCATGTGAGTAACCGTCAAATAACCGGCACTTCGTTTTTTGATTACCTCACCTCTAATGACTTTCCTCTCCACCCTATTCTACTTCAACTACCCACACTCCCATGGCCAGGTAAATGCAAGAATGAGACAAGCATTCAATTAAAACAATTGATGGGGTGTTACAGACTTCTCTGAGATTATACACTGTGAATTTTATTGGCACAAATTGGCAAGATCCTGGATTTTTGTTTTGTTTTTCTTAAAACCTTCAGCAGCATTTGAGATAAAGAAGTACAAAAAACGATTTGCTCCCTGAGAGTAAGCGGAAGCTAGGCATACTAAATAATTCAAGGTGCTGGGAATATTCTGGAAACCAATGATCTAAAAAATTAAGAGAGCCCAACAGGAATTGATAGACTGGAAGATAATAAAAGGATGAGTAGACTAGACATCTCTTTGTCTAGAGTAGACTAGACATCTCTTTGAGGTCAAAGGCTTGGAAGTGGGCTTGGGGTGTGAGAGTACAGCAACAACAAGAGAGTGTGGTCAGAAAGTGATCAACTGAAGTTTGATGTTTCTGAGACAGAGCAGAGGCTGGCCACGACAATATCTAGGAGGAGGTAGCCTGAGAACAGGGGGAGTAGAAATGGGGTGACTACCTTGCTCTGTGTGGGGTTATAGCTTCTGGTTGGATGTGTAGAAAGGGACTTGGTTGCTGTCAGAATGTGTGCAGTTTAGTGGTGCGTGGTCTCTACCCCAGGAAGACAGGTAACTGATCTGCAAAGCTAATTCCTCTTAATATTTTAAGCAGTGAATTAACAAAAAAGCTCTTCAACTGATTACTCTTTCCTTCTACAACTCTAGAAAAATTTATAGAACTTCAACTTGGCAATTATTTATACGCATTCTTGAGCTGTTTCGAAATTGTTTCTTGTAATTTAATTTTGATCCCCCTGGAGACAGTATACTTGCACATGGCAGGAAATTATCTGGTATCTTCCATGATTATAAGCCTGAGGAAGGAAATGGAATGGGGGCACAAGAAATACGGTATGTTTTGGTGATTCCAATTTTATTATTCTATAATTTCTGCACATAGTTTGTATAATTGTTGGAGGTGATTTTAACCTCTATGAAACTATTCACATAATAGGGTCTTCTGGGCAAGCTTCTTTCTGTCATGAAGTTAGGAAGTGATTGGATTGATTGAAAAGCCTTTGTTTTCACAGCACCTCTGCCAATCCATAGGTAACACTTTCATCGAATTTACTTTCTCCAAGAAGGCATCACTGATAACATTCACCTAATGCTGATTGACCCTTTGCACTGGTCTTATCTGTACTTGTATAAACACTTCTCATAAAAATCACACCCTTTTATTTCTATATATAAATGTATTTTTTATACGTTTTATTCTTTGAGCTATAGATTGTAAATATATCTTTATTCTTCCTCATAAACTTTGGTACCAATAATTTATGTCAGAACTTGATGCAATATGAAAGACAATGTAATATCTATATTCTTAGATAATATAAGACACAAAGAGTAAGAAAATGATTCAGATACTTACTGTATTAGTCAGTTTTCATGCTACTAATAAAGACATACCCGAGACTGGTTAGTTTATAATGTAAAGAGGTTTAATTGACTCACAGTTCAGCATGGCCAGGGAGGCCTCAGGAAACTTACAATCATGGCGGAAGGGGAAGCAAACACATCCTTCTTCACATGGTGGCAGCAAGGAGAAGTGACAAGCAAAAGGGTGAAAAGCCCCTTATAAAACCATCAGATCTCAGGAGAACTCACTATCACAAGAACAGCATGAGGGTAACCATCCCCATTCAACTACCTCCTACCAGGTCCCTCCTATGACACATGAGGATTATGGGAACTACAATTCAAGATAAGATTTGGGTGGGGACACAGCCAAATCATATCGCTTACCTATGATCACACAGCTTGCTAATGAGTGATCTTATTTTTCCAGTGTGTGTTCTGGGATACCCCACAGTTATCCTATAACCTAACCCTGTACAGAGATATACATGATAAATTTTTTTCAGCAAAGAATGAAGGGGTCAGAGTATATTGCAAAAAGTAGCTGGGTAGAAACAAAAAGAAGATCAGTTCAGGGAAGTGGAATCTGAAGGGATCCAGAAAGAACACAGGAAATGGAGGTTAGGTTGAAGCGCAATGGACACTTGGCAGGAGGATGACACAGTACATTATCAGATGGGCATCAGAGACCAAGAGGTGTTGGATCCCAAGGTAATCAGCCAAAGCATGGCATGACCTTGGTAGTGCCAAACAGGGACACTGAAGGCTTCTTAAGTAAATGAAGAAAGGAACCAGGGTAATCAAAGGATCTCTACACGAATGCCAAAGTCTTCAATAAGCATAGAGTTGGGCTTAAGAAAGATACTGATGTGAACAGTAGAAGGGAGAGAAGGACTAGGAGACAGAAGATCATCGCAACAAGGATGGGTGGTGGATGGTAAAGTCTAATAGATACGCACATCAAGTGATCTGAGATTTTAAAATAAGGATGAAGGAAGGTACAAAAATGTTAATGTTGAGAAAGAAGATTACACTCAACCAGTATGCCCTAAGAAATATTAAGTATGGGAGAAAAATAGCTTTTATGTATGAAGTCTTCAAATTCATGTAACAACCATCAGAGGTGACATGCCTAAAAGAATTCAAGGCCGGGCGCGGTGGCTCAAGCCTGTAATCCCAGCACTTTGGGAGGCCGAGACGGGCGGATCACGAGGTCAGGAGATCGAGACCATCCTGGCTAACACGGTGAAACCCCGTCTCTACTAAAAATACAAAAAAAAAACTAGCCGGGCGAGGTGGCGGGCGTCTGTAGTCCCAGCTACTCCGGAGGCTGAGGCAGGAGAATGGCGTGAACCCGGGAGGCGGAGCTTGCAGTGAGCTGAGATCCGGCCACTGCACTCCAGTCCCGGCGACAGAGCGAGACTCCGCCTCAAAAAAAAAAAAAAAAAAAGAATTCAAATAACAATAAAATTGTGCTTAGTTGTGAAAAACACATTTTATTCAAGATCCAGTCATAATTGTAGACCTGCTAGCTTCCACCCAGGTCTAATTGTAGTAGCACCAAATTGAAATTATGGCTTTTACTACCTGAAGACAAACATTCCATTTAGCCTTTCAGCGTTTTATCTTTCAAGTGTGAAAAATACATGAAAACTAAGGCATTTTTCCCATTGCTTGAAAAGGGAAACATTTAATTTTTATTTTTGATCCTCCTGTGGTCTAGATCCCCTAGGACTAGTCAGTTAACACATGCTTAGGGCAAGATGGCATGATTCAAATTGAACTAGGAGAGGGCCTTCTGATTTCTCCAACTGTTTTGAGAGTAAGACAATACAGTACGAAAAGATAGAAAACCTTTGCATAATTGCAAATTATTTTGATCTCTCTTTCTTAGAAGATAGAGAAAAGGTGACATAGAAGAAACAATCAGCGCAAAATGGGTTTTACAGAATCTGTTGATTACTTTGTTTTTTCCACTACTTGAGAATACTGGATTATTAAGAATTTTTAAGCTTTTTATAGTATAAATGCCAATCACCAGAGGCATTTTATTTTTCCTTACTAAGACCATATTCACTGTCATTTGCTTAAGGAAATCTCATTAACATGGATAAGAAATAAACCACTGAAATTAGACTGTTTTTGGCCATAAGTGGTTGTAATCAGCATTCTTATCTATAGAACTCACTGCACACTTATCATGTATTACTAATTCTTTACGTTCAGTCAGGCAGAAATCTCAGTCTTAAAATATATTTGTATTCCATCAGAGTTGATAGTACACAGTGGATCCTGAACAAATTGAGTTGATTAATACAGCTGTGAAAGACAGGATATATTAAAATTCATTGATAATCTCAATTGGAAAATTTGAGATCTGTTCCTCTGCACATACATGGGTTAGTGTATATTTATAAGTGAAACGTCTGCTGGACAACAAGCTATTCTGTCTTCACTGAAGATAAAGTAAATGTCAATAATCTTAAATTTCTGAAAAGTGCACTTAGAGTAGACACAAGATTGAATTTCTCTGCAGCGAATATTGTTAGGGATCTGTTTGGGTAGATGGCGTCAGAATAGATTTTGCTTATGAAAAACCTTGGCCATCTTAATGAGATCTGAATTATCATAGACAAATGTACACTTTTCATATTTTGGAAATTAAAAAAAAACAAAAAAACAAAATGAGAAGTTCCTACCAAAAAGCTCTTGCTACAGAAATCTCAGTTCTTCCCAGGAACTAGCCCACACCTTGGTATAAGATGCCTTTTCTGAGCATCAGCATTCTTAATTGTAACATATAATGTTGCGAAAGATCCTAAAAATCTTAAAAGGGCTCACAGAACTACTAAAATTAGGATTAAGTCCTCTGCTTCCTATCAATATAAGTTAGAATTCTGAAATTCTAAGAAAAGACAGATTCTTAAAGATGAACTAGTCACTTCTTTCTTTTGATGCAGGAGATTGCTGAGTATTAGGCTGAAGGTATCCAAGTGGAAGAGACATGATGAGACTCTCAGGCCACTGCTATTTCCACTGCATCCCATTGTTCCTAATAATTCATAAAATCCAACTCATTTCTCATACATCACTTCTAAAGAGTCACTGTGAGTAAAAGAAAAAAGAAAAGAAAGTCTTTAGAATGGATTAGCTGCTATCTATCAATTCATAATATTTTTATGGAGTTTTCTATAATATTATATTATCCGTTAATTTGGGTTCATGTTAGCTTAGGAAAATATGGGCTATGCCATTGAAAACTTTCCACAAAAGCATAACATAAATTCACATTTAAGTGTTCATTAAATAAAAATATTACCTACATATAATAAAAATACTACAGAAATTTATAAAATGGCAAATGAAAGTCATCCTCCCCATACATTTCTCCTTGTAGAAAAGAACATTGATGTGTACAACAGTCTATGTATATAGCTCTTTGTGTGTTCTTAAAAACATACAGAAGTGAAACTGAACATATTGCACTTTGCTTTTGTTAATTTGCTGGTTTATGTAGGCCTATTTTTATTTTTATTCATTTATTTTTTGACCTGGGGGTCTCACTCTGTTGCCCAGACTGGAGTACAGTGGCACAATCTCAGCTCACTGCAACCTCTGTCTCCCAGATTCAAGTAATTCTTGTGCCTCAGCTGCCTGAGTAGCTGGGATTACAGGTGCATGTCATCACACCCAGCTAATTTTTGTATTTTTAGTAGAGACAGGATTTCATCATGTTAGCCAAGCTTGTCTCGAACTCCTGGGCTGAAGTGATCCACCTGCCTTGGCCTCTCAAAGTGCTGGGATTACAGGCATGAGTCACTGCAGCCAGTCTACCTCATTGTTTTTAATAGATGCAAAATATTTTCTGTTACATGGAGTACCATAATTTATCTAATTTTCTATTGAAAAATATTAGGTGAATTGAAGTCTTTGGGTTTTTTTTTTGTTTTTTTTTTTGTTTTTTTTTTTTTTGGTAAGATAAGGCTTTTAAAATTTATCTTATTGTTCCAAAGATCAAAAGTCCAAAATGGCTTTCTCTGGGCTTGAATGAAGATGTCAACATGTGTCCTCCAGAAGGAACACGGTCCTGTTGACATCTTCCTTCCATTTCTTTGCCTTTTCTGGCTTCTAGAGGATGTCTGCATTCCTTATCTCATAGCCCCTTCCTCCCTCTTCAAACCCAACAGCATTGTATCCTTAAGTCATTTTGACACTCTGACCTCTGCTTCCTTTGTCGCATCTCCTTTTCTGACTCTGGTCCTTCTGTTTCTCTCTTAAAAGGACCTTTGTAATTACATTGGCTAATCTAGCATAATATCCCCATTTCAAAATCTTTAAATTAATCACATCTGCAAAAGGGACTACAAAAATCCCTTTTGCTATAAAAGGTAACATATTTGTATGTTTCAGGGATTAAGACATGCACATCTTTGGGTCATTATTCTGCCTGCCGCAGTCGCCTGTATTTATTTGTGTTGTTTTAAGCCACTAAGTTGTGATAATTTGTTATAGCACCAATAGGAAACTAATATAGTGGTTTTAATCTAGAAGTACAATTTAAGGGTCCTATCAGCTGTTGTATGTTTCCCTTTCTTTAAATACAAATAGAAATTGTCGACCAAAGAAAGACTGAATTTGTGACCACACTACTAATAATCAATAATATACATAAAAAGCTGTTGACTTTTATGGATGAAATGTAAGAAACTTTAATTATTGTTTTAGGAAATACTTTTTTTTTCTTTTTGTTCTGATGCCTGGTTTTTCATTTTAATGTTCACTATTTATGAAAGAGAAATTACCAAAAGGTGTTTAATGAGGGTAGAATGAGGGAATACCATTACACTGCCATGTATGTTGGAGAAATGGAAGTTTCAGCTTTTCTTTAGTCTTCTAACTTAAACAGTTCCTCAGGAAGATGTAATATTTTGTGGTGACATTGAATGCTGCTGGTAAGAATACATGGCACTGACACCAAATACCAAGCAAGGCCTGCTTTACTGCCCATCACTGTTCCTTTCTGTTTCTGCTCAGCAGTTCTCTGTTAGTTTTCATTTTCAATGTCAAGCGCAACCAAAGTGGGAATCATAGAGAAAAGATCTTATAGACACAATATGTCATAAACACCTTGTTTTCTTTGAGAGTTGACCAAATTTGTCAAAGTTTACTAAGTTTTTTTTTTTTTTTTTTGAAACGAAGTCTTGCTCTGTTGCCCGGGCTGGAGTGCAGTGGCCGGATCTCAGCTCACTGCAAGCTCCGCCTCCCGGGTTCACACCATTCTCCTGCCTCAGCCTCCCGAGTAGCTGGGACTACAGGCGCCTGCCACCTCGCCCGGCTAGTTTTTTGTATTTTTTAGTAGAGACGGGGTTTCACCGTGTTAGCCAGGATGGTCTCGATCTCCTGACCTCGTGATCCGCCCGTCTCGGCCTCCCAAAGTGCTGGGATTACAGGCTTGAGCCACCGCGCCCGGCCAAAGTTTACTAAGTTTTTGTTTCTCCCTGCACAGACTGGGAAAGCATGTTGGTGAACATCCTGTGGTCATGATAGGACCAGAGATAAGCCACCAGAGGGATAATTCTAGCATTTTCTCCTGAAATCCACTCTCTTCCTAATGAGCCTGTTGTCAAGAAATCCTATTTCATGTCTGAATTAAATGTATTTGTGGAAAGTGGGAGTGAGTGAGGTGGGTTGAAGGAAGGAAGTTCCTTGAATAGGGTGGGAACAATTCATTCTGTGAGTGAATGAATAAGATTGACTATAATCAGAGAGATAAGCCTTCTCTGATAGCAAAGAAAAAAACAGCTACTTATATCTGCATACTGCTCTCTGGAGATTTTGTTTATTAGAAGTTAGAACTGTGGGATTTTATGAACAGAACAACTTGGTTTGAAATTTGGGTCTACTGCTTAGGTGCTGTGACCATGTAAAATATTGTGTCACTTATTGTATACTTAATATTATCTTACACTGCAGAATGTTAAAAAAAAGAAAAAAAAGGAAACTTCAGTATTCCAGTGCTTCCAATATATACCCATATAGAAAATATAGATGAAGAAAATATAATCTTTAATTACATAAAATATAGTCAATTCAATTTACTCTTTTGACATGGAATGTCTTGATTCAAGATGCATTATAATTGGGTATATTTTTAGCTTCTACATACATATTAACAATAAATCCATCTTATTTTCAATAATTGAACTTACACTATCATTAACTTTAACAATTCTTATTTTATAATTTTAGCTGAAAAGCAGCGCTTGCTGTTATTTAAAAATTTTCTTCTTGAATTTACATTCTCAGAATCCCTTAGTTGAATTATAATCATGAATGTTAGTGCCCATGCACTATAATGAATTTCATTTAGCCAAACGAAACGTCTCTTTTTAATAGAACTTCTATCGTGTTGAAGATATTATGTTTTTATCATGTCAGCCAGGCTAGTCTCAATTACATGTTTTTATCATGTAACCAGACATTTAATTCATTAGATAGTTCATAACTACTCACCAGCCTTGTTAACCATCTAATACTTTGGAAACATAATCATTCATCATTCTTACTTACTAATAAGTAAAATAAGTCTTAATTCAATTTATTTCAGTAACAAATGGGGAGTAAGGGTGAAGTGGCAGCAGGGGTGGAAAAAAGTTTTTACTCTTGATTCCTCTAGTAGGCGCAGCTGGCTTCATGGGCATGTGATGGGTGCAGTTCGTTGCATATGGTTCCCATTCTCAGATGGGTCTGGTGGTTGGTTTATCACTCTACAATCCTCTTCATGAAATTCTTAAGGTGTTATTTTTCAACATGTGGTTGGCAGAGGGGATTTCCTGGGGTGTGTTCATGGAAATTTTGGGATCCAGCAGCAGTGCCCAATGGCACTGGCACTGGGCCCTGGACACAGCATGCAGGGTGCATAGTGATTGGCCTGGCTACCTGGCATGTACACACAGGATTGAGGGTGCCCGGGGAACCACTGGGCTTAGTGTATGACCCAGAAGGGACCTGGAACTATCTTGGCAATGAGAACAGTGACAGTAGCTGCAAGGTATCTGTACCTTATATCTTGGGAAAACAGGGGACCCAGGCAGTGTTGGGAACCGTGGGAAACCAACTTGCCTGTTAATCCCCCAAGAGAGCAATTCCTTGCAGCTTCTGCACAAATATTCCCTAGTTTAGTGTTGGGACAGTAACTCTTGGTGCTCTATCAGTAAACTTTGTCAGTAAATTATTGAAAAATAAACTCACATACACATAGACATCACAATAAAGCATATCAGGAAGTTAGTTGAATTAGAAATTATTCAAGGAGTTTACGGTCTTTGGTTTTGAAAACTGTTGAAACATTCCAAATCATATATCCACAGGCTTACAAAGAAAATTAACTTAAATATTATAGCATTTGCAGTAAACAGAAAATAACTCTATTGTCATATAAAGCTTGAGATACACAGATTACTAATAAGAAATAATATGAAAAATTGATTTTCTTATAATGAAGGATATAGTGACAGAATACATAAACACGTTTTGAATTATATACAAATCACGAAGCCACTTTCAGTTTCTTATATAACTTCCACAAATCATAAGAAATGTCAGAGAAAACACTAAAGTGCCACTGAATAGCTTTTTATTTAAAATAAAATCCAAATGAATTAAAATTTTAATTAAATTTAGATAATTAAAAATTAAAAGAAGAAAAATAATTATTTAAAAATTAAGTCAAAATTTGTTTTTATTTTAAATCATTTAGTTTAAATAATTAAATTATTTAAAATTATGTTAGCATTTTTAAAAACATTTCATCTGAATTTTAAAATTTAGATTAAAGAAACTAATTTTTATGAAGAGTTAAATCTTTTCAGAAAAATTGTTTTGTGAATTATCAGCTCTAGATACCTAAAATTTATCTTATTAACATACCAGAATCTCCGGGACACATTTAAAGTAGTGTGTAGAGGGAAATTTATAGCACTAAATGCTCAGAAGAGAAAGCTGGAAAGATCTAAAATTGACACCCTAACATCACAATTAAAAGAACTAGAGAAGCAAGAGCAAACACATTCAAAAGCTAGCAGAAGGCA
>NW_012115500.1:3394545-3494251 GCF_000951035.1 Colobus angolensis palliatus | reverse complement strand
TGACGAGTGGATGGGTGCAGCACACCAACATGGCACAAGTATACATATGTAACAAACCTGCACGTTATGCACATGTACCCTAGAATTTAAAGTATAATAAAAAATAATAATAAAAAAAAGAAAATGAGCTGGCAAAAAGTTTACATTTTTATGATCTAATCAATAAAGTTGCAGAAATGTGAGTCAGGAAAATCTTATAATCATTGAGAAGTCCCATTAATAAAGTATGTTTATTGTATTCTATGCAACTATGACACTCATTCTTTTTATATTTTATAATTCTATATTGTTACTCATATATTATTACTACCCTTGTTATACTTTATAAGTAATAAAAGATTGTTAAAGGAAAATGTTTTATACTTTAGTACCTTTGGCAGCACGTTCTTCCTACCCTTTGAATGAAAGGCCCGTTTTCATTGTTCACTGGGCCCAGCAAACTACGTAGCTAGTGCTGGACAGCAAGATTTAGTAAAGAAGTTCCTCTCCAGACGATTTCTCCTTGAATCCTTACTATTCTGTAGATGAAAAATAAAAATGGCATGTATTTATGGTGTACAACATAATGTTTTGATATAAGTATACATTGTTGAATGGCTAATTCTAGCTAATTAACATATCTATTACCTCACGTTTCTCTTTTTTTTGTGGTCAGAACACTTAAAATCCATTCCCTTAGAAAACTTCAAGTATTCAATGCATTGCTATTAATAAGTACAGTCACCAAGTTGTACAAGGATCTCTTGAACTTATTCCTGCTGTCTAACTGAAATTTGTATCCTTTGACCATTACCTCTAATCCTCCCCACCCTCAGCCTCTGGTAACCACCATTCTACTCACTGTTTCTATGAATTCAGCCTTTTTAGATTCCACATATAAGTGAGATTATACAGTCTATGTCTTTTTGTGTCTGGTTTATCTCATTTAACATAATGTCCTTTAGGCTCATCCACGTTGCTTTAAATGACAGGATTTCCTTCTTTTGCAAGGCTTGACTAGTATTGCATTGCAGGCATATATTTTATACATATATATATACACATACATACCACATTTTCTTGATCCACTTATCCGTTGATGGATACTTTGGTTGATTCTGTATCTTGGCTATTGTGAATAATGTTGCAATGAGCATGGGAGTGTAGTGATCTTGTTGACAGGATGATTTCATTTCCTCTGGATATATAACCAGTAATGGGATTGCTGGATCGTATGGTAGTCCTATTTTTGATTTTTGGAGGAACTCCATACCATTTTTCATAATAGCCGCAGTAATTTACATTTCCACCAACAGTGCACAAGGGTTCCCTTTCCTCTGCATCCTTGCCAACACTTATCTTTCATCTTTTTGATAACAGCCATTTGATAACAGGTATCAGATGGAATCCTTACTTTTTTTTTTTTTTTTTAAGACGGAATCTCACTCTGTCGCCCAGCCTGGGGTACAGTGGCGCGATCCTGGCTCACTGCAAGCTCCGCCTCCTGGGTTCATGCCATTCTCCTGCCTCATCCTCCCGAGTAGCTGGAACTACAGGTGCCCGCCACCACGCCCGGTTAATTTTTTGTGTCTTTAGTAGAGACAGGGTTTCACCGTGTTAGCCAGGATGGTCTGGATCTCCTGACCTCGTGATCCACCCACCTCGGCCTCCCAAAGTGCTGGGATTACAGGCGTGAGCAACCGCACCCGGCTGGAATCCTTACCCTTTGCAACTTAAACTGACAGGTGATTTGGCCCATTAGAAACAAAAATGTTTCCTGTTTAAGATTATTTATTTCTCTTTCAGTATCCAGAAGAACACAAACACTAAATGTGTTTTTGTTTTACCATGAATTATTAGCATGGGTCCTGTCCTCTCGGCCATCTGTTCCTCCTACCTTCCTGCTTTTGGAGATAAGGAGGTCATCTATGGTGAAGCCAGTTCCATGATGTGTGGAACGCAAGGTTACTACTTTTAAGAATATTTTTTCATAGTTTTCCTTCAATTTGATACTTTCCCATTGATTTCCAGTTTGTAAGTCTAGCTATTTGACTTCATCCTGAGTGTATCTTGGTCAGCCTGAGTAAACAAGGGCAAGAGGCTCAGGTGTTCTGGTGGCCTCCAGTTTGAAGTCTGGAAGATGTATGTCTGGACAGCTGTGTGCAAAACCTTCTGTACATGAAGATCAGCATATCCCCAAATGATATAATAAGTAAAACTAGAAGAATAATGAAGAAAAATGACAGGCTCATGGAAGGGAATAAACAAGGTATGCCTCTGGTAAATAACTCCCTGAAGGACTCTTAGAAAAGACTTACTGGTTAATTGAATCAATCCATCATCCTTGGGGTGGCAGCACCAAATTTGCAATCTTTTTTGGGAGTTGTTTTATTCCTTTGCAGTACAGTTTTAATTCATAGAATAAGCAGTTAAAATGTACCTGTTTTATTATTAAGATGTCACATTATTAAGGTACTTTCATTATAGAAAATGCTCACATTAATTTTAATAACAATTCAGAACGTGTAAGAGCATCAACATGTGGTTTGTAAAATGATTTTTTCTCTCTGAATTTGTCTTACAGAAATTAACTTTTATTATTTTAAAATTTTAAGCGCATTTGCTTCTAAACTCCATAATAATTAAGGATTTTTAAAAAATGATCTTCGTTATAAAAATCCTCCTTTATCCCTTTTAGGAGAAACTCAGCTTGTCTTCTTTGCTGTCGTGGGTAGTCATGACTCCTAACACTTGTGCAGATTTCAGTAGGAGGTGTGATCCTTGAATGTATTATCTAGTTCAAGTTTTGTTGAATTTAAAGTCATAAAATACATGTATGTTTTATGCATTTGGCCCTCACAACCATCAGAATTGTTTCACGATGCTTGCATATTGTAAACTGGACATCGTATATTAATCACAGACTTTGTTCTTTCCTTTCTTGGAGTAGGTGGAAGGTAAGCATAAATAAAAGGAAAAGAGCATTGGGCAATGGATCCTAAGCAAAATTTGCATGTGACAAGAATAATTGGAATTTTACAATGTAAGGATCTTCATGTAAAAGCTTCCTAAGTACAAGTGTTGAGTGCTAAAATTTTACCAAACACAGATGAAACATCTGAAGAAATATTTTCTTGAAGAGTGTTGGAAATAGTCAACACGAGATTGCTTATGTAATCTTAATCTCTCTAGTATTAGTTACATCTAAGTGTACTGTAAATGAAATAACAGAAAAACATATAGCCCTGAAATTGAACACATAAGTGTCTTACTAATGTATAAGAACACATCATATCTACATGTTTACATATTAATTTGGATTATGTTTTAAAAAACTATGACATAATAAAATATATTTAACATTGATACTACACTGAACCTGATACATAATAATTCAGAACTATTTTATGATTTAATACTGTTTTAGGGTCTTCCTTATCAAAGTTGATTTGAATTTATAAAACTCAGGGTCAGTTGATAGAGTCCGGGATTTGTTTTACTCTATTCTGACCAGAGTATACATCCTAAAATTTGCTGTGCAGTGGTGAGTTATTTGCATTTTCAGGACACAAGGTAATATTGAATAGTTCCTTAACTGCCTTAGTAGGTTTTATTTTGTGGGTTTGAATTATGAATTGGTTTGGATCTCCAAAGTTTGTTCTAAAATGTGACCTGTTTAAAATGAGTTTGTATTTCTGAATTAAAATAGTCTACTCATTATAGTAGAGTGAAATGTATCAGATGTATAGCAGAGTGAAATGTATCAGAGGTTATAATTTTTAACAGTTAACAGATGCAGATTCTGGTTCCACAGGATTTTATCAAATTCACGATCTATTTAATTGAGAACTCCAGAAGAAAGAATCCTTTCTTTACAGTATATATACAGATCAGTTGATCTATTAGTTTTGTCCTTTCTATGCAACTACATTGTTGTGTGCATTTCACATCACAGTGTGAAGAAACATCCTGACAGTTATTCACAGTGACTTCAATGAACACCATATCAGATACTTTTTACACAGGGGACAAAAGTAAAAGCCAGCTTGATCATTTACAAGGCTTTCACCATGCAGCTGAGACATCAAGGACTACAAGTTGATCTTCAGCTTCTTAAAATATGGCCTCGAAGCCTTTCGTGTCTTCAGTCAGCTCCAGCATTTTGACTGATGGGAGCTGGTGTGTGTCTGTGTGCAGTGGGAGAAAGGACATAATTCTGAACCTGACACAGCCTGCGCCTGGAGCAGCCTGCGCCTGCTGCCCTCAATCCTTTGGGTGCATACAGTCAACCTCATCTGAAACATTGTTTGTACAATCGCTAACGCCAGTGGCTAATCTTTTCTATTGCCTGCTTTATCCCAACACTGTCTTCTATTGAGGTGAATATCAATAGTTGAATAACAATAACAAAAGATTCTGTAATCAAAGTGGAAATAAATGAGTATTTTAGATTATTTTAAATAATTTGGCCTATAAAAATAAAAAGAAAAACTCTGCCTATAATTTAACCAAGATTTTAAAAAATAGTGACCTAACCCTCTGTCAACTATTAGCTTGATGCTAACTCTAAATCCCAGCTAGAAGGTAGGGTGGGGGGAAAGTTCTCCAAATGACAAGTCTATTGCAGGCAGTCTTCTAAAAGAACCCTCAGTGTTAGCAGATAATGAAAGTACATGTTACCTATGACTGAGCAGAAATGATGCCATGACCTGGCAATTTCTTTTCACTGCTGACATACCCCTGCACTGCACAAAATATCAGTGTTGCCTTCAGGTACATTTAATAGGGTTTCTCTGTCAATGACATAAGCAAATACACCATGAGAAGCAGCAGGGGTTTTCAGGGATGGCTCAGAAACTTAAGCATTTTTCCATTTATTTTTAAAATGCAAATTACACGAGTAAGTCAAAAAAACACTCTGTTAAAAATACATTCAGAATTAACAAATGCAAAAAAAAGGACACATCAGGATCATAACTCTTGCCTTCTGAATATTAGGTTTATAACAAAAGCTCAGCCTAGAAAAATAGCATTCTTCACCGGATTTTGAGGAGGATACAGCTGTACAACTGTAGATGTTTTCCCAGATATAATCACACTACTGTGCTTACTACTCCCATAAAAGACCTGTCCACCGATTACTTTTTAGTAGTCAACTACTGTTTTTTAAAATTTTGGTGGTGATGATAGTCGTGATTTGGTGAAAACTTGGCTGTAACTGAAAGCAGGAATATGAGGGCTTATTTTCTGTAGCCATATACATGTACTATAAGGTGAGATGTCACCACAGCATGAACGTATAGTGAAACCTCATTTTAATAGTCACATTAAAAGTCACATTAGAATAGTTTGTGGCATGTATAGTATTTATATTTTAGGAATCAAAGGACAATACATTGGTAAATATTTTTCTCATGCATTAAACATGCATGTCCCTATAAAAGCGCTTTATGAGGTTTCACTGACATGTTCGCAATTGTTTATTTTATACATGTATGTATGGACAAACATACAACCCACTGAGGAAATTCAAGCATGAGTGCTGGAATCTTTTTTTATAGTTTATGTTCCAATGATAACTCTTTGTTCCTCTATCATTTTCAAATGTTTATGTGTGTGTATATTACAGACATCCATGCAAACACAGTAATGGAACTGGTGTATGTAGATCTGAATGGGCTAAGGTCCAAAGTAGTTTAATCCAATAACTGAAACGTCATAGAAACCAGAGAAAAAACTTGCTCCATGCCAATTTATAACTTCTGAATTTCACTGCACTAAAGAATGGTGTGTTAGTTTCAAAAAATTGAGTTGAATGTCTCAGGTGTATCCAAGAAAAGATACGACTCATCTGAGTTCCTGATAAGCCTGAGCTAATTATGTTTTCCACTAATGAAAACCAAATAATGCTTTAAAATATAGAACAAAATTTCCTAGGAGTTCAGAATATTCCATAAACACATTGACCTACTATTAAGTTTCCAAAGGCATCTTGTTGCCAACTACGTTAACAGCACAGTTTTTTCTGCCACAATAATACAGGAGGATTGAAATACACTCTAACACACAACAGATCCCCCAAATACCACAAAAAGATCTCAAATATTTCACCAAGGTAACTATTGCTCCCCCCACCCACCCAAAAATAATCTTGTATGCTGAAGTTAGAAAAAAAAGTTCACCTACGTAGAGTCTTCAGTTTGAATTAGATATAAAAGAGTAAACATAGCTAATACATATTCAGTTGGCCTCTGTTGATAGAAATCCACAGCTGTTTCTGTGTTAGTAAAAGACAATTGTAGATACTTATAAAAGCACCTAGAGTGCAATAAATAAAATCAGCGAGTTAAGCCATTTCTGCTTTCTGCTTCCAGTAGATTAGTGAGTTTAGTAGATTAATGTTTTACTCTGTCCCATCCCCAACCCCATCAGAAGACCATATTTTAGAATTACAAAGATGACAAATACTGTTATTGTTACTTGTCTCTTTTGGGCCACCATGGAGGCTCTATGGTAAAGCACTTTGCTGACAGCTGGCACTTTTCTTATACAGACACACTGGAGCTGCTGAGCTATTCAGTCTTGTTCCTTGACATGAAACACACAGGCTTGAACTCATTCAGAATTAATAGCAGTGTGTTAGCCTAAAGGAAGTGACTTGGGGCTGTCTGCACTGAGATTCTTGGGCACACAACATAGGTGGGTTAAGGCAAGTATATACGGTACAGCCTTTAGGGCAAACAATCTGCCATTTTGGACTTCGGGTACAAGGTCATCATGACATGTTTTGTTTGTTTTTGCAATTACATTGCCTAAGTAGCCGTGGTGCTGTCAAGATGTGTGGAGTGCAGAAGACAGAGCTCCCAAACTAACGTGCCTTGGATGACTTCCCAGCTCACAGAGGCCGACCGGCTGGGCTGCAGAGGAGTTAGCAATGGCCAGCAACCGTTGGGCATCAACACATCTCCTTTTGAACTTTCCAAAGGCCTGGGAGAAAGGAGCCTGCTTTCAGGAAATCCAAGATGGGCGTGTCCTGCATATTTGTCTGTTTCAGTTAGAAAGAGGAGGTCAAGTGGAATTGGTGTGTGCGTGCTCACGTGTGTGTGTGCGTGTGTGTGTGTCAGTGTTGTATGTAGAGGCTTTGCATTTGTTTTGTTAATACGTCTATGTATTTAAACTCGGTTGCTTCTTGCTCTTCATAAAATGCAGGAGGCCACTGCGAAAAAAGTTCTTTGAAAGGTTTGTGGGCTGACATACTGCAGTCATCTGTATTATTTTGACCTAAGAGAGAGAAAAGATGTTTTTAGCCAAAGGAGAAAGCGACGGGTGCCTATTGCTCACCACCTTCTCTCACCTTTCCAAGCACAAGAGCAAACAAACAAACAAACAAAAAAGAAGCCCAAATTGGGTTTTAAATAGATAATTTTCCTCCTTTTTTTTAAATTCATTGCAACTGCATGGATCGAGAGGCCAGTTTTGGTCATTTAGAATCTATTTCCAGGGACAACCGAAATGAATGTGTACTTCTATACAATCAGGCTGCCAAAAAGAATGCAATGTTTTCAAATATTGTCTGATATATTATAGGATATTCTTATATTGCTGGAAGCCCAATCAGATCTCTACTTGCTCTGACAGTCACTTAGGTCCCTGGTAGTCAAAGCAGCTATTTTGTTAAAAACTTAAGCTGTAGACATGGGATTTTTTTTTTTTTTTTTTTTGACAGAGTCTAGCTCTGTCGCCCAGGCTGGAGTGCAGACATGGGATTTTTCTGTGCAGCAACTTCGTTGCTATTGGTTTGTTTCAACAACATTTACCAAACTGTAAGAAAAATATAATTAATATAATTAAAATCTTTCATTTTTAGATTAGTTATACATAATCTGAAAAATTACAAACCAAGAACAGTCACCCAACTTAAGAGGACTGTCTGTTCGTTGTTTGCAATAACTAAAACACAGCTGCGACTGTAGGTCAGCAGTGTTTTCAAAGCTTTGTCTAGGATCTTGGCCACAGAAGATTTGCTGGGAACAGTGGGAGCCCCACAGCTAAAAGTGCATATTGCTTTTCAACACTTGTTTTCCTTCCAAGGAACAGCTTTTGTTTCCATTTGCTATATAATATTGTTAGGGTGTTTGAACTGGCCCCTGAAGTTAAATTACTCTTACTTTACAAGACATATTTATGGCAGGTTGACAGAAGGTACACGCTAAATGATAAAGACATAGGAGATGCTAAGTTCTCTGCCTCTCAGTAGGGGATGAGGTTTATAGGTGTGTCAGTTTTGGTTTTTCACTAGATTTTGAATAAGCAGTGGCTCTCAGATGATTGGTTTTGTGGGCTATGAAGTTGAAAAGGCCCTTCATTTAACAGTGTATAATGTAAAATAAAAAAGAAATAAACAGAATGCAGAAAAGGGAGAGAGGCACAGCCGTGTATGGAAATGTGGCAGCTAAGTTAGTGTTAAGAATACAAACAAGCCAATTAAAAATCAGAATGTAATACCAGGTCAAACTCACAATCTATTTAAGAATTTGGAAAGAACACTGACTGAAGGGGTCAGGAAAGCCCGCAGATAATCATGTCTGCACCACTAACAAGTTGTGTGACTTTTGTTTTCCTTTTTTTGGGTTGAGTTTCCTCATCTGTAAAATAAAACCTTACTGTTCTGGGTCCAAGTTCTCCTATGGGATGTTTTGTGGAAGGGATGATTGGAGTATTTTGACTAGTAATTTTTAAATATACCTTAAGTATACACAACTTCCTAAATCTGAATTCCATTAAACATTTCATGACCAGTGAGACTTGAAAGCTCTGATACAATTTTACCACTGTCATGCAGGAAAGAGGAAAACAATATATTTTTTTATAAGTTTTAATTGGCATTTAAAGTGCTCTGTGTAACAAAACCATGGGAAGTTTTGTCCTCATGGAATTTAATTCTGGACAAAGATATCTATCTTTACTGTAGAGTCTCTTCTTTAAAGCCCATTAGAATTATAAATGCTTGATTTGAATTTAATAAATTGCATATAACTAGCATTCTCATGTTTATCTTTAGATAAGAGATTACATCTAATTTATTAGAGCTTGATAATATTTATTGATCTCTCATATTGGCCAATACAATAAAATATTATGTAATATTATTAGAAGCAAGCAATTACAAACCTTCTAGATATTTTATTTTTATTTTTATTTTTATTTTTTTTTGAGACAGAACCTTGCTTTGTCACCCAGGCTGGAGTGCAGTGGCATAATCTTGGCTCACTGCAACCTCTGCCTCCCAGGTTCCACAGATTCTCCTGCCTCAGCCTCCCAAGTAACTGGGATTACAGGTGTGCACCACCACACCTGGCTAATTTTTGTATTTTTAGTAGAGAGGGGATTTCACCATGTTGGCCAGGCTGGTCTCAAACTCCTGACCTCAGGTGATCCACCCGCCTCAGCCTCCCAAAGTACTAGGATTACAGGCGTGAACCACTGTGCCCAGCCATATTCTACTCTTGAGCACAAATATATTGATACATGTTACCTGAGTTGATATTATACATCAGCAGTCCTCAACCTTTTTGGCACCAGAGACTGGTTTTGTGGAAGACAATTTTCCCATAACCCAGGGTTGGGGGGAATGGTTTTAGGATGAAACTGTTCCATCTCAGATCATCAGGCATTAGATTCTCATAAGGATCACAAAACCTAGATCCCTCACACATGCAGTTCACAATAAGGTTCTCACTGCTATGAGAATCTAATGCTGCTCCTAATCAGACAGGAGGCAGAGCTTAGGCAATAATGCTCCCTCACCTGCTGCTCACCTCCTGCTCTGTGCTCAGCTCCTAACAGGCCATGGGTCAGGACTATTCACGGCCCAGAAGACTGCTGTTATATACAATATACCATTTACAGAGGAGATCTTTTAGGAGTGACTTATAGTATATGTTACTTCTGACTTGATACAGCCTTTTCATGAGTGATGTTTATTAACATAAGCATTATTCTACCACTATGAATTATGTTTATTAAGCACTTACTATGTGACATGTCCTGTGTTTCATGTGCTTTAAATATATATTCTTTCGTATAATTTCAGAGCAATCAGATAAAGTCTGTATGCTATCTCTATTTTGCAGGTGAGGAAACTTAGGCTTGGTAAAATTAAATAGAGGTATTCAAACAAAGTTACATGCCCATGGTCGCAGGGAATTTAATCTCAGACAATATGCCTTCAGTAGGTCATCTTAACCACTACTCCTGATTGCTCTACCTTTTTAAATAGAACACTTTAGAGAATGTTACATAAAATATTGAGAAGAATGGTAAGGAGTGTCAAGGATTGATCATGTTTTATTGTTTTTGTAGCTATCAAGAATCTTTCTGGGGGGATAGGGAAGGTTTGGCATGCATAGCAAACAACTGTAGTACATGGTGAAAGAAATAAAAGAGAAATATTAGAGGAGAAAAGATTAAGAAATCCTTCATAAAGGAATATATCTTAAGAAAATTCAAAGGATAGTGGGGTTTCAAAGAGTGGAATTTGGAAAAAAGGTGATGTTTGGTGTCTAGAGAACAGCATGAACAATTGGAAAAATACATATATTTGGATAAGGCAAGAGTTCTACTTTGGCTAGAAAAAAATGCCTAAGGGGAGCTATCAGACTGTTTGTGCTCTCAATAGATTATAAACTTCAGGAGGACAGGGCTAGTTCTTATTCATTACTACATTTTCCTAATATATCCAGCAGCATCTGCATAGGGTTGGGACTCAAACGTTATTAAGAATTGAAGATAAGAGATACTGTTTCAACAGGAGGTAATAGGGACTCCTTGATAGCTTTGAAGCAGGAAGTGAAAACATCAGCGCAGTACTTTAGGGTGATTAATTTGGCAGCCATATGGAGGATACATTGGAGGTTCTGAAATAAGGAAGAGACCGAAAAACTTAACAGGTCCCACATTGCATGAATTAGGGCAGTGGTTGTGGGGATGTAAAAGAGGAAATGTGGAATACACTGTTTATAGACACAATGCTTTGAATGAAGCAAAATTTTGCTTGACTTCTTAACTGCTGAAGCCTGTGTTGTGGGTGCTATTAGCAAATGATTTCAGAGAACTACAAGTGACACAAAGAAAAAGGCAGGCACAGTGCAAGATTATTCTTTTTTAAAAGAGAAGCTGAAAAGAGGGATGTTTAAAGATTAATTTCTTTGGAGGAGCAGTACTTACTCCCCAACTCCATTTATTATCCTACACACTAAAGATATTAAAAGGTAAAATGATTCAATGGTGGAGGACAACGACAACAAACACATATCTTCAAAGAGAAGTTCACATTTTAAAATGAATTGGAATCTTACTTTCTATTTTGATCTTCGCTTGCAATTCAGCATATCACTTGATGCTGATATATAGAATTTGTTATCAGTTGTTATCCAAGGGAATTTGCCTAAACACAGATATAAAAATCAGGCTCTGATTGTATGTCTGCTCTCTTGAGTGCTAGAGTTAAGGGTTCGATAAGTTTCAGTGTTAATGTTCCAGTCATTTTCACTTTTACATCAGAAAAATGATAGAGAAAGTGTATTACTCAGTTTTTTATTTTTTTAACACTACATATAACTTGGGTGAACCTATTATTTATCATCTAAATGAGAACTCTTTTGAGAATAATAATTATGCCAGGACAACCACTGTAAACTGAAACCAGAACATGTGGTTTATACATAATTACATATAACTGCCTACATTGTTATATAATTTTCAAAAAATATAAATTTTTGGCAACTCAAAGAAGTGGTAGATAATTAGCATAGGCTTTTGAGCCATGTAGGTGATACTTATGTAAGACTAAAGGTAACTTTAGAAAAGACATTTCTTATAAGTCAAATAAGAAAAATTCATGGAAAAATGTTATTGAAACTATCCCAGTCCAAACAACATTAACAGAAAAAATACTGGAAGTATATATAACTGAACGAAAGCTGTATGCCATTGATTTTGTATCATGATACAGTTACTTGATTGTCTTTAGTACCCCAGAAGAACACCTTCCAAGTAAAATACTTACATGTACATAGGCTGTAGTTGTAAATGAGATGTCTTCTGAGGCCCTTGATAGCCATAAGAGTCAAAGCCACCTATGAAATCAACTGAAAAGGGACAATTGTCTTCATTAGTCAGCTTTTCAGAAGAGATAAACATCCTTGATTGATCAAGGCCCCGCACAGATTACTAATAAACCTTTTATTAGTAATAATCTATTAAACTTTTAAAAGTAATTGCTAAGAAAAAAGAAATGGAAGAAATGATAGTTCCTTCAAGGTAGTGATTCCGCTGCCTCCCTCCCCCACCACTCATTGTAAGATTCAATTATTGCTTTACAAGAATCTATTGACTTGGTAGAAAAAATGACATACTATTTTCAAACAACCAAGACCTAATTGGAGTAATAGAGTTCATTTACACAATGGAGATGCTATATGCCTTTTTGGTTAGTGTAGATTTTCTGTGACATGCTACAAAATGTTATAGCATATAAATATAAATAATGACCACTCAAGTGCATGTATCTGTCAGCAATTGCAGCGCTAGTAATAATGTTACATGTTGTGGCTATCAAGCACAAGGTACTATGGTGGAGGTCATGTCAATTAACTCAACATTGCTGTCCCTGCCAAATGTGGTTTACTATCTGAAACAATCAGAGGTAAACATGTGGAACAGTTTAACCAAATATTCAGATTCAATACATACTTAGCTATGTAAGATACAACAAGATACAATAAGAGTTACTGTGGCAGATTGTATTTTCCAAAATGGCAGCAAGAGTATCTCCTATTTTACATGTTTTTACAACATGACTTTGACATTCCTCCCATACGATGGTTTGCGTATGTCTCTTCCTCTTGAACATGGGTAGACCTTTCTGGCAGCTTTGACTATGCTATAAATGACACTATGGGGATTATAAGGGTAGATCATAAAAGTATCATGCACTTTTCTCTTGCTCCTTTGGGATGTTCTCTCTTGGAACACAGCCATGATGCCACAAGGAAGCCCAAGCTAGCCCGCATGGAGAGATCAATGAAGGACCAATGGATAAGTGTTTCAGTAACAACACAACTAATGTATCAGCTGATAGCCAGCATCCAAACCCAGGTGTGGGAAATAAAATACCTTTAAATCAGGGGTGTCTTTTGGCTTCCCTGGGCCACATTGGAAGAACTGTCTTGGGTCACACATAAAATACACTAATACTAACGATAGCTGGTGAGCTAAAAAAAAAATGCCAAAAAATGTCACAATGTTTTAAGAAAGTTTACAGATTTGTTTTAGGATGCATTCAAAGCTGTCCTGGGCTGCATATGGTCTGTGGGCTGTGGGTCGGACAAGTTTCCTTCAAATGATTCTAGACCCTCACTGTTGAGTCAGTTCAGTCTTGGTATCTTCCCAGCTTAGGTTTCTGACATCAGACAACAGAGGCAAGCCATCCCCTCTGTGCCTGTCTGAGTTATTAACCCACAGAACCTATGAGCGTAATAAATGGTTCCTTTATACCACTAAGTTTTGGCAGCAATGGTAACTGGAACAGTCAAGTCTAAAAGTACTGTGAAAAAGTTTAGTTTTGGTTTTTTCTTTTTCATTTGTGAATAAAGAGGTTTTAGAGTGGGGATAAAAGAAACAAAAGAACACAAGGCCAACAAAATAAGAGAAAGGAGAAAGAAAGTCAAATAGAGATAAGCAGAATGCCCTAGGACACCCATTCCTTTTTTTCCAGCATCTCCTTCTGTTGGCTTACTTTGTCTAGTTATTCTCTTACTAATATTTGGGGTGATACAGACAGAAACTGAAGCAGGGTGCAAAGTAACAAAGTCCGTGATGTCTGTGTAGTGGGGAAATCCTTTGTTTTCTCTTACAAAAAGACCTTATTTTTTTAAGATCAGTTTTAGGTTCACAGAAAAATAGAGCAGAAAGTACAGATAATTCCTGTATATTTCCTGCCCCGACACGAACATAACATCTTCCACTATCAATACCCTACACTAGAATGGTACATTTATTACAATCAGTGAACCTACACTGACACATTAACTATAATGGGTGGTTGGATCCAGTTGATCCAAAGTACTTGGACAAAAATCTGTCAAATGTTTTATGACCCTTATTGCTCAGACAACTTTTAGAATATGCAGTAGTCTCTTTAGAGCCTGAATAAATGTCATTATATAAAAGAAACTGGAAACAGAACAAAGTGGTATTAAGGGTATCTTAAAAATGTAAGCTAACCCCACTAATTCCATTTTTGAGAGGAAAAAAATACCTCTACCTCTCTGTCTATCTACGTGGCACCCCAAAAAGTTCCATATGTGGTTGAAGAACCCTTTATGAAAGGTGAGAAGAATCAAGTCTCCCTGTCAGCACAAGTACTTTGGATGGCAGCTAGATGTTTGGGTCGTAACTTATCTCTGCATTATTTAGAAAAGAGTAACTTCTATCAATCAAGAATCTCCTTACATCCTTAAAAATAAACTAAATTCCCCCAAATTGCAAAATACTTAATAGTTCATGAAGCCCTTTCAAGTGATATTATTTATCTTCACAAACTTACTTTGAGGTTGGTAAGAATAATTATCTTAATTTTACAAATCAATACAGATTTATTGAGTTTTATCCTGAGGCCACACAACCTCTGAGGATGAGAGTAGAAACCAGGTATTCTGTTTCCTTTGTACGTATATTGAAAAAGAGATTTCTGCATTTGACTTATGCCATTCTAGTACACTTTTCGAATGTTATCTACAGTGATCAAAAGCATCAAATCACATTTTTATGTTCCTTCTAAGTTATTAATTTAACAAAAGTCTTAAGTTCTTGCTTTGAGTTCCCCTTTTGTTATTTGTTCTCCAGCATCTTTTACTGTGTTCTTTCGAGAAAATTTGCTGTTTATCTTCTTCCCATCTTTATCTTCTTCCCATCTAATACTGTAAGAATCTACAGTATTAGATTATTCTTTGATTTAATATTGTAGAACTATTTGGATGTAAACAATGACTTATCAGAAACTACCTTTGCTGAATTTGCCAGTGATAGTCGCCAATGTGGTATTTTGGGTTTTTTTTTGTAATGTATCTTTAAGAGGGTAGCATCCTTCAAGGTTTAGTTCACGTGCTCTGTGTCTGATAATTTATACAGGACACCAAATATGCATTTAAGCCATCCTTTCTTCTGAAAATTATTTATATTCTCATCCCCATCTTGTAGGACTGATAACGATGATGATTTTTAAAGTTATGAGAGATGTTTTCTTTCATGCGACTTGGCATATTGTCTGTGTAACTTCAATACTTAACAGAAAATGTGAAAGACGGACAGGAAGTACTAAAAGCCTGAATTAGAATTGGGAGAATGAGAAAGGAAAGATGTCAATGAATTTGAGATGAATGGACAAAGAGGTAGAAAACATAGTTCATGGCAAGTTTTTGAAGATGGGGGAAAGGGGGGAAAAGAAAAGGTTCAAAGTTGAGTCTCAGAAATTTGTTTGCCAGGGGCATATTGCTGCTTTTAAAGAAAAAAAAAAGTGTCAAAAGGGAGTTGGTGTTTGGCTTTCTTTTGGAAATGTAGTATTTAAGTTACAAGTGGTACATCTAAGTGAAGAGATGCTTGGGAAAAGGGAAATGTAACTCTAATTAGTGCAAGGGAAATTGGGGACTTGCTGGGATGTTAGAGATGAATTTCTTTCTCCTCACTCAGCTTTATTTTGCTTCATTGCAACCTGTTTCTACCTGATATATAAATCTGCTTGCTTATTTGTTGATTTCCTCCACTACTATAATACAAGCTACAAGAGATTTACTGCTTTCTACTGTTTACCACGCTAGCCTCAGAACCCAGAACAGTGTCTGGCTCATGGAAGACACTCAATAGGTATTTACCAAATAAACTCTTACAGCCTTTAGGCTGTAAAGGAAAATAAGGCAATTGATCAGAGCATGGAAGATGCTAGAAAAACTTCCAAGTGAAATTTGGCTGACTGCCAAGGCCTTGAATGATATAATAAAGACTTTTTATAGACAATCTACAAAGTTGTTGCCTGGTGCTGTGAGATACACAACAGAAACTTTTTGGATACCAGTAGGAAGAAACCACCACTACATCCTCTTTGGCCAAGAGGAGTGGAAGGAAAGAAGTTAGGACATGCATTCGCATCAAAAGGACTCCAGTGAGACGGTCATTCATTGATGAATGCTATTAAGTGTTACAAATCTTGGTAATTGGTAGGAAGAACATTGTTTTCCTTCTGGCCAGTTTATAGAACCCTAAATAGAGGCACACGACTGGACTGAAGGTGAAAAAAAAAGGTACTTTCTTAATCTCTGCCTTTTTGGAGGGATTTGCCTTTGGTTCTCTGAAGACAACTCAGGATTTTTTTTTTTTTTTTTTTAAGAGCTATACTGAGGTATAATTGACATGCAAAACACTGTACATATTTAATGTGTGCAATTTGATAAGTTTGGACCTGTGCATACCTGTGAAACCTTTACCACAATCAAGGTAATAACATATCCATCACCTCCAAAAGACAACTTAGAATGCTATCATTTTCTTTGCAAGTGTATTTTCTTTTTGCCTTCATTTTCTTATCTACAGTGTGGGTATGTTCACATCTATTGACGTATGGGTGGGGGCAGTAGATGTACTATAATAATTGCAGGTGCAATCATTTTAAATTTGTTAAGTGCCATATCAATTTAATAACTATGATTTAATAATATTAATGATAGTGGAATTTAGAAATTACCAAGTAAGATAAAAAAGCTCTTTGAATAAATATTCTTTGTGATATATATTTCCTGTTGTGAGCCTCTCTTTTATTTAAACCTTTTAATCCTGAACACTGAGTTCAGCAAACTTAAAACTGTTTTATTAAAAACATGTTGGCAATGAGGTATTGTAATATAAAATTATCCCTTGGTTATTAATGACAAAGCCACTATTCAACATACTCCCTTTTGGAGACAGAGCTGTAAAAAATCATGAAGGGAAAATTTAAAAGGCAGTTCATAGGAAGCTAAGCCTAAATATTTAGAATAACTCATTGAAAGACACTAAAATGTTTGATGTCTTTCAGTGAGTTTTTCTAAATATAAACAAAATTAATAGGGCCTGTGAAAATAGAGCATCTTTCCATTATTTCCATAGGTATAAATTCCAAGGGTACTTAGCTCTAGTAATACAAAAGAAACATAAAACATAACCAACCTCAAGCCAAATTGAAAAGAACCACTTTTTTCCCACTAAGCTCTAGTTGGTGGCAGGAATTCAAGCTGACCGTGTGAGCTTGAGGTGTTCGGTCTGGGCTAAAATCTCTGGATGGAGTCTGAGCTATTTCTTTTTTCCTGATAAGGAAATCACAGTTCTTTATAGGAAGAGGTATTTTAGCCTGTTGTTGCCTGAAAGGTCACTAAAGTGTTACACCACAGAAGGTTTCTAGCAGGCGAAGCACACGTGGAATGAAATTAGAGTTATTAGCTAAATCACCGCAGATGCTTTGCTTCCTAACCTTGTTCATCAAATATGTTTTCTCAGGGTTTTAGTGCCTTATTTTTCAGTTTCCTTCTTCCTTGTGTCAGAAACAGATCTTTAATATTTGAAAGTTGGTAACACATTCACACATGCTAAACAATGAAAGTGAAAAGCAATAGGTATAATAGTATCATAATAAATAAAGTATATCGTCAGTTGAAAAATCACTTTAAGCTTTTGGTTCTAAAGGCCTCATAAAAAATGAATTATAAGTTCCACTTGATAAACTATTTTGTGTTGTTTTTCTTGTTCATATCTGCTACTTCTCAGTGAGGGCAGCGCCTTAAGTGAGATTTTAAGAAACACATGATGGTTTTCTGCTGAGACTCGGATCTTTTTATCAAGTAATCTTTTAATAATATAATGCCAGTACTTGATATATCATAATGCCACTACTTGATACATCATTGTAGAATCTGTTTGGTAGCATCAAGATGGGGGGATTTGGAGTCAGAAGACCTGTGCCCCAGTTGTGCCTTTACTTCTTACCAGCATTGGACCTATAATTAGGTCACAATTGCTCTGAGCCTTAATTTCTTCCTCTGTAAAGTGAGGATAAATAAAGCAATTTCAGCTTCGACGGGTTATTGAGAGAATCAGGTGTCATATGTATTTAATATGTAGAAGCATGTATATTAAAAATACACTATGAATAGGATTGGGATCTCGTCTCTTTTCAAAAAGGATTTATACAAAAGGAATGATTGGAATTATGCTTTAAAATGCACATTTAGTCTCTTTACTGAGATAATTAGCATTTCCAAGGGTAGGAGAATAGATGGAATAAGGCTCAAACGAGATAATTTTGTATTAGAATTTACTAAAATTTTGTGTAGAGTGACAAAAGTGTAGAAGACATCCACAGAAGCTGAGGAGACCAGAGGGGGGTCTATGGAGAGCCTTCAAATGCCCACTTAGTTAGTTAATTGTGATTTGACAAGCAACAGGAATAGCCTGTGTGACATAATGCAGAAGAAAAATAAATTAATTTATATTTTTAAAAAATTACACAGAACTGAATTTCCATGTTTCAAATCCTGTTGGAAATGGCCTTGTATATTACCAGAAAGAACACAAATAATTTGGGGCTGGCCTTGTCTGTGGTCTATGAGGCTTTGCCGCATATGTGGGCAAAAGGAACTGTCCAATGAATGGTCAAGAATGAAGACCCTGAGAGCTCAGTGTCCTGGATCAGGCAAAATGACAGGCCAAATCTTGGTGGATGAATTACTTTGTAGAGGAGAAGCTTACCTTTTCCTCTCAGGTTTGGGCAGGGTTGCAAGAAGACAAAAGAATAATTGCCAGTAGAGGGCAGGGTTGCAAGAAGACAAAAGAGTAATTGCCAGTAGAGGGCAGGGTTGCAAGAAGACAAAAGAGTAATTGCCAGGAGGGATTTGTTGAGGTTCTTGAGGGAAAATCAAAGAAGTTTCTGTTTGATAGATTTGACTTTTTCAGATTTCAGTACTTGGTTTAAGGATCCTGGAAAGGTGTGGAACAGGTCGCGTGGCCAGAGTGCCGCTTTGTCAAATGCAGATGAATGAAAGCATGGTTGAGCGGGAGACAACACCCAGCTGAGTATAGCAAGTACACATTTACTGTTGGGTTTAGTTACTTTCTCCAGCAATAAGCAACCACCCAGGATTAGAAGTGGAGAAACTGAATCTGGGCATTGTCAGGAACAGATGTTGAAAATCCAAGCATAAAGGATGTACAAGCAAGGAAGGAAACCAAGGATGCTGACAAGAACACTGCTGCCTTTGCTAATCCTGGAGATAGATAATGAGTAGGAAGATCCAAAGCATGAGAAAAACATAGTTTCAGGTGGAGGGAAGCTTCCAAATAAGGGTGAAGAAAACTTTTTCCAAGAGGGAGGCAGGAGAATAAGGAAAAAGAATAGATAGGTGTTTACAGTCAGGCAGAAAATTTCAGAACTGGGCATCTTAGAGAAGCCTCTTTCCACCATAATGAAGGTGATCCATGATGAAGGGAATGAAGGTGGCAGATGAAGGGAGTAGTGATGAGGTGAGAACTAACATGGTGGAGAAACTATAAAGCTAGAGTCAGAAAATTATGAATCCGATATCTTTTGAGGCTTTCAGTAAATGTAGAGAAGCATGTAATGAAGATTATGATGAAATAACTAAGGCAGCTTCACCTTAAATGTGCCTGGGCTCACTTTTTGCCATGCCATTTGGATGGATTAGATTTTCCAGTCTTTATTTTGTTTTCCCCTGTTAGAATTGCTTTCAATTATATACGACATGTCTTTCAGATGAAATTGGAAGGAGCAGTTATTACAAGCTATAGGTGAGCTCTTTAGACATGATTGGGTATGTCTTCTCAGCTGACATCCAGAATATATTTAGAATCCACAGCCCATTTAAATGCAGGAGTTTTAATTAGGGTTGTGGGTATATTAACATATGCATATTTAGGGAAATAAAAAATAAAACATGCGTGCTGTAATTACCTATTAGAGACATATTCTTTACCTTGTAATCTTTGCTAACATAATCTTTGTATCATTTTACAGCCTCCAGAAATGAAAATCACAAAACTCCTGAGCCTAAATTAATCATCTCCTTAGAACAACAGTAGCAATTTCAGGAAAAAGAATGTCCCACAGTTCCTCTAACATTTTTATTGGTATTTGGGAAAGCTGAAACTAGATTTCCTATATCGAGTTCATTAAAAGAACTTAAGATCATTCCTGTGTGACTTATGGTGTACCTTTGGTCAATATCGATCCCAAAAGTAGTGCCTTTTAAAAAAGGCATGCCTGTCTTTGTTAAGTTCTACATAGTCCTCTAATTTATCCCTTAGGTTTCAGCTGAATCGTCATGTCTTCAGTGAAGAATTTCCTTATCTTCTAAACTGCATGAGTTCTTCTTGGGATCATTCCCATGGCACCTCCATCCCCTTTCCTTGTCTGAACTTTCATCACGCTTTACTATAATTTCTCTTTCTCTTGTAAATTGTGTGATGGATTGTAGGCACCATAAAGGCAAAGATGGTATTTGTTTGGTTCCCTGCTTTATCCCTAGTGACAACACATAGCCTACCACCCAGTAGTTGCTCAATAAATACTTGTTAAAAGAATCTGTCTCAGGTATCGCAGTGAAGTGACATGGAAAGTATTCTTCGAATCTTGACATCGATGTTCTGCTCTCAGTTCTGCCTCTAAATGATTGTTTAACTTTGAGCAAGTCAATTTGATTGTCCCTTTCCTTAACTGTAAAATTAGGGGATTACAGTAGGTGATCACTAATACTGTTCATAACTTTATGATTATACACAATTCCATATTTCTGGGATTAGTTCACACAGGAATGTTAGCAATATGATATTTAAAATGAGCAAATCCACAAAGACAAAATGAATGGAAAAAATTAGCGCAAAGGAGTTATTTCCAACTGCTTGTTACTATTATGCATTGATTTTACTAAGTGAGTTTCCAGAAAGATTAGTTGCTGAAAATGGAAATTGGAAATTTAGGCATGAATGGGAAAACAGAATGATGAAAAAGTTGGGGACTTGGAGAAGAGAGTCAGGTTGACGGGTTTGGAGCCAATAGAAATACTGTCCCCTGTTCCATTTAATTCAATGGTGAAGGTGTATGGATGTGTGACTATGTGCGTCCCTTTGCAGTGCCACATTTGGGAATTCCTTTAACATCAGCTTCATTAGTTACAAAGGCAGCAATCCATATCCAATTTTCATTTTGTAGCAGGATTGTTAATGTATAAACTGCACTCTTTGTTGAAAACATTTGCAATTAATCCTATAAACAAACAAACAAACAAGCAAATGCAAATGTTACACTGTCTGCCCCTGCCAACCCCGCTGACTCTGAGGTCTGGTCACCATTTATTATACTCAAAAATGAATTGAAATTCCCACTTCGGCCCTAACCTAATTTTCAAGTGATAATAGGCATGGATTCCCAGAAGCACTCTATGCCTCTTGATAGTAACATCCTAATTTCCTTTCCCGGTAAACGTTTTAAGTAAGATTTTAGCACCAAAGGAAATTAAACTTTAAATTAATCGTAATTATAAAATGCCATCACTGATTTTGGTCTTCAGCCTAATTACTTTCTATTATTTAAACAAACCGCACCTCCTGTGAGTTTTAAGTTTGTTTCTCTTTCATTCCCTGCCACACAACGCCAACCAATCAGAGCGGAGGCCTCCCTGAGTATCTTCTGCCAGAGCAGCCTCATTTAAATGTCACATAGGATTGAGGGTTTGTCTCCAGCTCACTTATTTCCAAGGCACTCTTTCAGTAGCTAGGTGTAAGCCTGCTTCGCTCAGATGTTTTCGTTCTGCATACCTGGTGGCCATCCTTAGAGATCTAGTGTTTCTTAGTCCTCCTGCTGTTAAGAAGGAGACCTCTGAGCCCAGCCTTCTGTTTCTATGAGATGCCACTTCTAAAACTAAAGCAGAACTAGGCATAAGGAAGTGGGCAACGGCCAACATCATTCATCAAGAGCCTGACTTTGAATGTCATCTTCTCAGCATGTCTCTGATTTGGAGGGCTTTTAAAGAGACTTCATTTTCCTGTGCCAGCTCTTTGTCTTGCTCTCATTTGTTCTTTGGAGATGGGACTAAAGGATCCCAGCGACTTCATTTCGTCAACGTGTATGTCAACATTCTGCTGCGAAAATCACCTCACTTTTCTGCTACTTGAATGTTTTCTTTCTCATGTCATTATCCATGAGAAATTAGAGATAGATGGTGAGGAAGCTAGTCCAGGACACCCACTGCTGGTAGGCTGTGGGGGTCCGCACCACTGGAAGAAGCAGAGTCAGCAAAATCAAAGGTTTTTGTTCATTCATTTCTGTAAATGTCACTACTTGCTCCTCCTTTAAGTCACATGCTTTCTTTTTTATTAATGTTATTAAAACAACATCAGTATTCTTCATCTGCTGGATAACTCCAATTCACCCTGTCAGAAATATTCTTTGCATAAAAAATACCTCTTTTGTTACACCCCAGTTAAAGGCCCTCCTTTGCTTATGTGAATATTGTTACTTCTATATTGTTTTGTAGAAACAAAGCTCTGATTGTTCTTAATTAACAGAGGAGAGAGAATGAATCAGCTTCTTTCCCCTCATATTCTTGACTTGGAAATATCAGATTTATTTAAAGATGAACATTGTGTGTGTGTTGTGTGTGTGTGTGTACGAGTGAAAAGCAATATAGTATAATGGAGGAGATATGATATTATGAAAAAAGAGAGAAAATAAGAAGTGAATGTTGAAGAATCAGACTCGGTTTTGACCTGAATATATAATTTTTAAAATATAGCTTATGTGTTTTCTGTTACATGATCACAAGAGGGAGCAATTTAATAGAAGGCTGAAAAACAAACCAGTGTTCACCAATCTGGGGAGACAATGTGAAAATTATTACATGTATCACTGTTGGAGAATGCTGTTGTCACTAATAGGAACTTGAATTTAATTGACAGGAGGAAAATTCATATGTACCATCTGTCTCAGGTGTTGATCACTTAGTTTTATATATAGCAGTGCATCTTTCTTCCTCTTGTTTAGAAAATGATAGGTGCTTTATTCAAATTACTTATTCATTTACTTAGAATACATTGAATTCTAAGGAGATGTCATATTTCCTTGGCAGTTTCTGTATAGGTCAAGAAATGTTTGTGGAGATCCAGTTGATTCATTCATTTATTTTCCAAATACTTCCTGAGTCCTTTTCTAGGTTGGGGATATGGTAGATGCTAAGGATGCAGCAGGGAACAAGACAGGGGTGAATCCTGATGATGTCTCCTATTATTCTTCCATCCTGAGTGAGTCAGTGTGTACTGTATTTGAATGTTGGAAAGTCATGAATGAGTTAGTGACTTTGGGCAAGTCATTTGATCTTCCTTGGCCTATAAAATTAAAGTGCTGAAATAGAGCAGTAGGCTGGTTTCCATCATTTTAAACCCTGTACAACTCATAATTCAAAACAAATCATAAACAGAACAAACAGATATAAAATTAAATAAATGCAGAACTTCTGTGCTTTGGTTTGGGGGGAATGGGAAGGAAAGGTGAAATATGACACCTTTTTCACCTTGGCCCCACTAGGATTCTGTAGGCATAGTGAGAGATCAGTGGAGTGCAAAGCCTGGGTCTTCAGGCTTTGTGATCCTGTTCAGAGATGAGAAAATAAATACCAAGTTTTGGTTTAGTGGGAAACTGGCAGATGTGGAGAAAATATTTTCACTCAGTCACCATCAAATTCATAAGACAAATGTTATAAAGAAAATATAAATTAGTAAGATACTAAGATTATGTTACATTTTATTTGATTGCTTCAGTATGATGCCAGATACGTAAAATAAACATATTCTCACAACTTTGCCTGTCAACTTGGCAGCCAGGAACTTGGCAACTTTTCTGAACTTCTAATCATCCCCTCTTAGGTTATGTTTGAAGAGTGATTTATAAACGTGAAAGAAAGCTCAGACTACTAAACAGAATGTATGAAATAGCCCTAACAATCAGATGGGAGGAATGCAGTTAGATCATAGATAGATAGATAGATAGACAGATAGATAGATAGATAGATAGATAGATAGATAGATAGATAGATAGATAAGAAGAAAGGAAGAAAAGAAGAGAGAATGAAAGGAAGGAAAAAGAGAAGGAAGGAAGGAAGGAAGGAAGGAAGGAAGGAAGGAAGGAAGGAAGGAAGGAAGAAAGAAAGCAGGCAGGCAGGCAGGCACATAATACACCAAAATTTGAACTGAATATCAGAACTCAGAATTACGGGGTTATTTTAATTTTCCTTTTTTATTTATCTGTATTGTCTATGCTTTCTGCATTCCCTTATAGACAGGAAGTAACAGATATTTTTTTCATGGGGAAATAGTTCTCCCTGCTCCCATGTTTACCCACCCCCGTGGTTGAGAGTGTGAGATTGTGCTCAGAGAACTGCATTCAAATCTAATGATCCTGACAAACTGGAGAAATGATAAAAACATACAGAATGAAATTCAATACACAGAAGTGTAGGCCAGCAGGTTTTAGAAGAAAAATCAAATAAAAATAACAGAAAATTATTAGCCCCAGAGAAGTGAATAATTTCCTCTGGTTTTCTTTTCAAATGAAAGATTCAGTAAATTGATTGTGACTTTCATCCCAAGGCCAGTTGATTTTGAGGAATTCAGGACAGGTTTTGACACATTTGTGCTTGGCTGGTATAAATGTGCATGTGTCTAACTCCAAGTTTAAGCATCTTGAATTCATTTTTCAGCATTGCTTTCAAAATAAGTCCCTTAGGATATTATTTTTTAAATGATATTCCATGTCTCTCTCCAGATGATTTCAACATTTAACATTTGCAAATACATTGAATCTCTTTCAGCAAAGAGAATGACTGCTTAGTAAAATGAACCCATTTGCTAGAAGACCAACATTTAGTTTTAGTTTAACTATTAAGCCAATGATTTACAAGAACACATAATAAAAATTGAGAAGTCATATGATCTTTTTTTTTTTTCCTATCATGGATTAGCAATATTTGCCATGGCTGCATGGCTTCCTTTTAATTGTCACATCTAACAATGCTAACAAAGCACCAAGGGCAATTTCTGGTTCTATCACTGTGAGTGGGCATCTGACTGCAGTGGGGAAAACCCAAGGATGAAGTGAGACAGAAGAGCTACATTTAAAATAAAAGGCACACCCGACTAGGAATCTCCAAACATTTTCTTTCTTTCATAGAATAGTGTAAAAGAGAACAAGCAGAGGGGAATAGAAGACGGGAGGCCATAAGGAAAACTCTGCATGGCTGGTGACAGATAAGACAGCAGAGAGCCCTGCCACAAAGACAGCACAGCGAGATGCCTGCTTTCCTGGAGAAAGCCTTTTCTCCCAAGATGTATCACTGCCTTTTCATGAACAAATATATAGAAGTATGTTGTGAAGGTAGCCCACTCAAATAGGGCTCTAAGGTCAAGCCACATCCTCTAGAGCAGGGGCCTCAGCTTTTATCCTGGTGAGAAGCTACTCATCTAAAGGCGGATCACCCCACAGCAGGAGATGCTCAGCAGGAATTCCTGCCTGGTGGCAGTGAGTATGGAGCTGACCTGGCAGCAATACAGCCCTGAAGCCTCTTACCCACAGGCATCTGATGGGCCAGTGAGCTGCATCTATCCTCAATCTGTGCCCCACATATATTTTCAAATGTCCAGGACACACGTGGAGTGTGTGTGCATGTGTGTGTATTTGGATGTGGACTGAATTGTGATCCTCCTTAAATTCATATGTTGAAGGTCTAACTCCTAATATACCTGACTGTACTTGGAAATTGGCCCTTTGAAGAGGTAATGAAGGTTAAATGGGGTCATATGGATAGGACCCCAATCCAACAGAAAGTGCCGTCTACAAGACAAAGACAGAGGCCTCAGGATAAACCAAACCTGAGGTTTCTAACATCTAGATTTTGGAAAGCAAATTTCTGTTGTTTAAGCCACTATGTCTGTTGTATGTTTTTATGGCATCCGTAGCTAACTAACTCATGGCGGAAGGAGTGTCACATCTAATTTGGGATCTCTGCTCTGAGGGTTGCTGTCATCTCCTGGTAGGCACAGCAGATGGCAGTGGTGCCCTGTGAGTCTGCACAACCAGCTGGCCTGCCAAGCTGTGGCTCCGGCTTAGATAAGTAAAGAGTTAGAGATGTAAACTTCAAGGTCCAGACTTTTTTTCAATGGAAAAAAACAAAAACCCTTGCAATATAGTGTCTGCTATGATCTAAATGTTAGTGTCCCTCCCCAATTCATGTTTTGAAACATAATCACCAACGTAATGGTGTTAGGAGGTAGGGCCTGTAGGAGGTGGTTATGTCATGACGGTGGAGCCCTCAGAAATGGGATTAGTAACCTTCTAAAAGAGGCCCCGGAGGGCTGCCTTGCCCCTTTTCACATGTGAGGTTACAGTAAGAAGGTATCACCTATGAGCAAGGAAACCAGCCCTCACTAGAAGCCATATCTGCTGGTGCCTTGATGGACTTTCCAGCCCATAAAACTGTGAGAAATAAATTTCTGTCATTTATAAGACACTCTACTTATAGTATTTTGCTACAGTACCCCGAGGGAACTAAAACAATATCTCTACAAATATTAATCAAACTGGACTCTAGAAGAGTAATGAGATACTGCTTAAAAGGATACATAAGGGAAAAAATTCTCAGGTGTTTGATGTTCATGATCCTCTCTGTTTCAATGACGATTTATTGCTATTTCATTGAGTCTAGACTCAAGTCTTTGCTCATTGAGCTCAAACACTCTCCATTGCTTCCTGGAGGTTTCTGCCTCTTTCCTCTGAAGTTTCCTGGATACACCTGTTGCTGTGAGGCTGAGGTATCAGAACTGAGCACATAACTGATTAGCTTTATGTTGACTTCAAGAATATTTTATCCAGTTGCCATCATTGGGCCCTTATCTCCACAGTCATTCTAAGCACTAGCTACAGAACCAAAGCTGTCCTCTGTTCCTTATAAGGCTCTTAATAATGGAAACTTAACCAATTTGGCAAGCAGGTAGCTAGCACCTACTCCTGACACTATGCTTCATTGCAAATAATGATGCGTTATTGCAGATCCACAGTGGGTAAAAATAGGCACATAGAGACCCTCTCAGTGTTTACATGTACATTAAACCCCTTCCAAGTTTCAGGGTTTGCTTAAGAGTGGTTTTATTTGAATCTTTCACCAAACTTTTTAAGGATCAGGATAATTTTTATAATATAATTACCAAAATTATACAGAAAAGTCAAACCTAGTTTACTCAATGGATTGAAAGTCATATGTCCAGGCAGTGTCTGAGGATGAACATCAGGCAAGTGATCATAGATGGAAAATATCAACCCAAAGCATTGTAACCAAAAGATACTCATAACTGTCTAGGTGTGAATGACTACAAGTAAATGAACCTAACTGAAAGTCACCGAAGACCACTGGACAGAGAGCCAGTCCAAATGAGCATCTCCCCCTACCTGTTTACTAGTCCAATGAACATCTGAGACAAGCGTCAGTCTACTTGTATATAAAAATTAAAAAAAGAGTTCATATTTTGCCCACTGAACAATAAGACTAACATGATAAAACTTGTTTTTGAGAAGTCTACTTGTGTTTTGGATTAATAAAGGCAGACGTGGTTTTGTGGTCAAGATACACATAAAGACATATATGTTATTTTATGGAGTCTTTTGGGGCAAAAACCTTATTAGATGCTTGAGAGATAACTTGATCTTCCAACAGATATTGGTGACTTTGAATCTCCTTGAATTTACATCACTTTGGCCAAAACTTGGTTTAGCGCAGAATTCCCTTAGAAGAATTCTCCGGAATATTAAGTGCTTTTTTATGGAGGCGGCCGGCGGCGGGGAGTGGGGTTGGTGAAAAACAGGAGATCTGTGTTCAAATATTTTGGGAGACTTGCATTAATCATACTTTTAATTTCTATAAATTGATGCTTTAACATCTACAAAATGACCACTAGCTGTTTCCGAGTAAGCCCTGACTCACCCCCAAAAAACATATGGAGACTTTAGATAACCCTAAAGCTATGCATTAATAGTCACAGTGAACATGAATTTCATGGGGCACCACTTTGTAACACAGTTAACCTGTCCTAATTAACCTTCCTACCCTGCCTCATCCATTTCTTCTTGTAGGACTCGAAAAGGTTCCGCTCTCTCTCTGCCTCATGACTGACCCCACTCCTGCTGCTGTGGGGCATGTGGTATTCTCCCGGGGGAACTGTGGGTATAATCAAGCCATAGAACTCTTTCTGGTTTTTCTCTTTGATCTGTGTCTGGCCTCAAGGTAATATGGTTAAAACAAAACTGTGGGTTAGAAAAAGAAATGGACATATTTCTTTCTGGCAGCACTCTTAGAAATGTTAATATATAAATGTGCATTTTACATTTTCAGTGTCAACCTTACTTGGCTTTGGAATTTTTTTTTTTTTTTTTTTGAGCAGTATGTCTTGTGGAACTAGCATTTCTGAGATCTCCTTTGAGAGGTGCTATTCTGCTGAAATGCTGATTATGCATGTAGGAGACATGGTATGTCAGTAAGTATTGTATGAAGATAAAAATGCACTGGTATCGTTGTGAAATGAAATCAAACAACATAGCCCAGAGAAAGCCCAACTTCCATATGAAAATTCCATATGGGGACTTACCCTTCATCAGGGATTTGGCACACAGACACTGAATGGTAATATCTCAATGAACTTACATAGTTTGTGTGGTCCATGCATTTTAAAATCCATATATATTTTGCCCTTTCTAATCTTTGAATAAATCTTTTCTGTATAAGACAAGTGCTTACTGGATGTCTTCTCTTGTATAGGCGCTAGGCAGCTCAAACTCAACCTGTGCAAACTGAACTAGTGATCTTATTCCCATTTTTCTTCCCAAGTGGCAATTCCATCTACCCATTCACTTGCATCAGACACCCAGGAATCTAACAGTCTCCTCCTTTTCCCTTATCACAGTACCCACCATTGCCCACTAATCATGTCATTTTGGCATGTCTCATGGCACATCTATCCTCTCTATCTCCAATACCGATCCTTGTCCAGATTCACATTATCTCATGTCTCACTTTCATGGTGTCTTAACTAGTTCTCTTTTCCCTAGTCTTTCCCCCTCTTGAGTCTCTTCTTTATAATGATGCTAATGTATTTTTTCTAAAGAACGTTTTTGATTATGTTATTCTCTTTTTTAAGCTATCTGCCCTTTGATCTGTGATTGTATTATATAAAGCCCAAACTCCTTAATCTTTCATACCCACTTTTCTACTATCTCATTCATACATGTTTTTTTCCAATTTTCTCCAGCTGTCTACCTGTAGCACAGGAAACAAATTCAGTCACATTAATCTGGCTGTGATGTGCTTTTTCACCTTTTGCTTGGGACCACCCCTTGCTTCCATACCGGCAACACAGTAAAGATCTATTCATCTTTTGAGCTCAAGCTCAAAAGTGTTCTCTATGAACCTTCTCCTGATCTCTTTCTTCTCTTTACCCACAGCATGCACTACAGAGTTTCATACTTGTTTGCTCATATGTTTGTTTTATCTACTAGTTGGCAAGTTCCTAGAGGTAAAATATTATGTATGAATCATCCTAAAATCTCCAAAGGCTGACATAGTGTTTTAAACACTAAGGAATATTTTACAAATGCTTATTTAGTGAAAGGACCATTTTTCCTTTCATATATGAAATAAATTATAAACTATATACTTCTGATTTTATATCATGTATGAGTATGATTGAAAAGTGCCTCTTCTAAATTAATCACTTGATATTGCCTCTTCCTTTCTAGTATAATTGGAAAGGGAGGAAGAAACATATGTTTATCTTTGGATGTTTTCCTCAAATCATTATATTCTCACCTTCCTCTTTCCTTACTGTTTCAAACACCCAATATTATAAATATTTTTTGAAACCAAGAAAAATGATTCCCAATTCTGATTTTTCCTCTGAGTAAATGTAACTACATGGGCAATTATCCATGATAGTACCCACAAAGAATAGAAGTACTTTCCCCACTTCTCCTATTTTAGATCCTTAGGGGCAGGGATGGAATAAAACCTTCTACCCTCCATGTTTCGGAGAGCAGACAACAGAGCCCCTGGGAGGACTGTAAGAGTGTACTGTGATCTAAACTCTGGATCAAGCAATACGTCTCAATGTTGAGCCTTTGACATAGTTAGAGTTCTAGTCATTTGTATCAAATAGCAGGAACGAAAAGGACAGACGGACATTTGATTTCCCAAAGACAATTCTCTGAATTAATCTGAAGTCAGTTTCCATAAGAATCTTAGCAACTATTACAAATTGTTGATTTTGGGGATTTTTAGTCTTGGGTGAAACTAGTTAGTTATCAATACGTAATAAAGGGATCATAAAAAGAGAATGGTCAAGTTAGCCACATTTTAAAATCATTTCCATCTCCAATCTCCCCTCTCTGTTCCCTACTAGAATTTTTTATAAGAGGAAAGGATTTTTAAAAGCCCTTCAAAGAAAAGAAAGAAGTTATGTTTTCAAAATGGGTGCTTCTCCATTCTTCACTTTGCTGGATACTGTTATGATAAACACTTTGGTCTGATGGGCGCAAAAGGCTTATTCTCCATTCTAATGCTGTGTTGTGGGATCTTGTCTGAGGAACAGGAAGGGTAGGTAGGAGGCAGTAAAGAAGATGCTTTGAACTTGAAAGAAACAGAATAGAGCTTTAATACTTACAGCTGTCCTCTTCTTCAGTTATACATTTCACAACATAACAGGCGTAGATGAAACCTGCCAGCTGAAACAAAACAGAGATGCTTTAGACATCAGACAAAGGCACCAAAACCAGACCTCACTGGGGAGTGGCTGTTCAAAGTTAGGCAGTTTACAACCAGACTTAGGGCTCCAACATGGCTCATTGGACTGGATCTTGACTTCAGTGTGGATTCCTGATTCAAATGATGCTCATCTGTGTTGTAAATAAACATATCACTCTGTTTTTCTCTAACCTGTGTTTATATGTAAGATTTGTTAATTGCCAAGCAATCTAAAACAAATTATTTTCAGTACAGAAAAAGACTTATGACCGTTCACTAATGGATTAACATTTGCATTTGTGCCAATCAACTTCTAGTTTACTTTTCATTAGCTCAGTACCTGAGATTCTAAAACTTGGACTCTCACAGACCATCACAAAAATGCTTTGAGGGAAAAACATTAAGGTGATTCTGTGGTTTGTTGCATGGGCTTTTTGTAAGTAAGGAAGACTCAGATCTGTAACAGGAACCAGGGCATAGTGAGTATGATTAAGACAATATGTTACAGAGAAGTGATGAGATGGACACCTATAAGTAGGGAGTACCATCAAAACGCATTGAATACGGCATTACACACATCACATTGTCTTTTCTGAAACTCCACACAAAGGTCTGTGTGCCTGTAAAGGAGCACAACACAGCCATTTGCTCTCTCTACTTTCTCAGATTGGGTGTTTTTGTATTCCTTCCTACTAGTACAATATTGATTTAGTCAATTTATGAACACTAATCAAAAGAAACAAATATAATTTCTGGATAAGTAGAAGACTATTTGTTTTCTTTTTTTGCAAATTGATCTAGTTTGGAGGAATCCTTAAAGGTATGTCCTTAAAACAGTGATGAAGATTATTCACAACAACATTTCAGACAGACATTGATCGGGCTAAGGACCGACCCCACACAGTAATATTTAGTGTGGGGAAGAAAACATCAGGAAAAGCTGCAGTCTTCAATCAGGAAGTGAAAGCACGGGAAAAAAAGGAACTGCCTCGACAAGCCTAATGAAGTTGTTTTTCATTAGGTGAGAGATAGTGATCTTCTGGAGGATGTGAGTGGAACCTCTTAAGTCAAAGGCTACACTAATAGGTATTTAATGAGCGCAGAACTATTAGGAGACAAAGCGGTCTCTGGTGAAAAGAAACTTTAAGTCCCTAATTTGGACTTGAGAGAGAAAGCACGTTCTGGCAGATTCTAGCTATCTTCCAAAAAGAACTGGCATAGGATAAAACAGTGGTCATTCCTGGACAATAGAGGAAGCAGCAGTGACCACATTTGGGGAGGCAGAGTTGAAGGAAAAAGACTTACCCAACACTTCATACACTTTTGTTTTTAGATCCTGGAGGAGAGGGAATGGATACCCTCAGCCCTCTCTACCCCCAGCTGTAGTATCTGCACCAGTATACATCATAGAGAGTCAAAAATAAATACCACTAATGCTATATCAGAAGACTGAGTTTTCTTTTTAAGAAATTTTTTTTTTTTTTTTTTTTGAGGCAGAGTCTTGCTCTGTCGCCCAGGCTGGAGTGCAGTGGCCGGATCTCAGCTCACTGCAAACTCCGCCTCCCAGGTTCAAGCCATTCTCCTGCCTCAGCCTCCGGAGTAGCTGGGACTACAGGCGCCCGCCACCGCGCCCGGCTAGTTTTTGTATTTTTAGTAGAGACGGGGTTTCACCGGGTTAGCCAGGATGGTCTTGATCTCTTGACCTTGTGATCCGCCCGTCTCGGCCTCCCAAAGTAGAAAACTCATCAAATCAGCATGTTTCTCTTTGAATTATATGCTGCTGTTGGCAATAAGATAGTGATAGTAAGAACCACTTCTTTATATAATAGAGTCATCAAGGTCTTTGTTCTTATGGGACTTATTTTTAGAGTTCAGAGTACTAATTGAAAACCAATGTCTCCTATTTGGCTTTAGCAAAGATTTTGATTTACTCAAACTCAAATCACATAGTGATTTGAGGATTTCATGGGTACTGGAAAAATAGAGACTATACTAACACATCTTGATCTTTCATCCACCAGGACCCATGAAAATGCTCTTTTTATGGAGTGAGCCAGTCCCATGGGTGCTTGACATTGGTATTTGGATCTGGCTGTGTCTAGGTAAAGAGCCTATGGGTGTGGTTAAATCCCCTTGCTATTGCTTATAGCTTTACCTCTTCCTCCACATTGAGTTCTTACTATATGGGGCTAAATGTTACAGGTTTATCAGTAGTTTTCCTCTTCTTTTCAGTGTTAAATGCTTATTAAATTATTTGTAAAGCAATTTGTCCTAATTACAAACTGTTTTAAAAAAATTCTTACTCATCACTTCATTTCTTTGAAATGAATATCTAGGTAATAAGCATCGATACATTCTGAGATTCATGGCCAATAAGTTTAAACTTCTCATTAAAGTGTCAGTAGATTCTTGATTATTAATTATACTCTCCTAGAATGCAGCTAAGGCACTGCATTCTGCTTACCAATGATCTTTTAATTATATTCATTTTCATTCTTTAACTATCTGGGGAGCTCCTTTGATATAAAAGTAAATCCTGCTGCATTTTTTACAAAAGCTTGCTGATTAAGAGAACTTTAGCTTTTAAATTGGTCACCTCTAACTACAAATGGAAATTTGTGTTCCCCAAATTAATGAAGATTCATAAACTCTGCTATCTTCCAATTTCCCTACACAGTACACATTTCTAATTTAATTTTACCTCCCCAGTGGCAATTTATAAAATTTACCTATAGAAAGGGGTTTCAAATTATTTCTAACAATTCTGAAGGTTTCTGATATGGTTTGGCTGTGTTCCCAAATCTCATCTTGAATTGTAGTTCCCATAACCCCCAGGGGTTGTGGGAGGGACCCAGTGGGAGGTAATGAATCATGGGAGAAGTTACCTTCATGCTGTTCTCATGATAGTGTGTGAGTTCTCAAAAGATCTGATGGTTTTATAATGAACTTTTCCCTCCTTTGCTTTCATTCTTCTCCTTGCTGCCACCATGCGAAGAAGGTCTTTGCTTCCCCTTCTCTCTTGATTGTAAATTTCCTGAGGCCTTCCCAGCCATGCTGAATTGGGAGTCAATTTAACTTCTTTCCTTTTTAAATTACCTAGTCTAGGGTATGTCTTTATGAGCAGTGTGAGAACAGAAGAATCCAATCTCCTATAATATGCAACTCTGCTAATTGCTACCTGGGCTACAATGATGAACTAAAGCAGAGTTCTAGTCACCACTGACATTTTGGGTTTGGAATACTTTTTTATTGAGGCTGTTATGTGTTGTCAATGTTTAAACAATGACATCTTACAATCAAGACTGTCAACAATTGAGGCACTAAAAATATCTCTAGACATTGTCACATGTCCTCTAAAAGGCAAAATTTCCCCTGGCTAGAGCCGCTGTTTGAGATATAATCCTAGCTTTAAGGAGTTTGCAATTTTGTAGCAGGTATACATATAACTGTAATTTGAAGTAGATTTAGGTAAATCTTCAGAAAGAAGGAAGAAAGTTGTACTTCTAATAAGTGACAACAAACAGTAGACTGGATACTTTCATGTGTTCGCCCATTAAGCCTCACAAACACCCTTGGAAGAGCATTATATGTATTTTTGCAGATGACAGGCAAAATGGGATTTGCTTTTCCAGAGTGAGATTATCAAGCAGGAAAGATATGGGTTGTGTTTAGGTAAGAGGCAGTAGTTAAATCTGATGAGAGTTTGGGGACTTCATACTAGAGCAATGGAAATTAAAGCTGTGAAGACCAGATTAGGGTCCTAATCAGTGGGCCTCCAGTGTGCCAAATTGCCAACGGAACTATGCCATTTTTCTATGAAAAGTTTCATAGAAAATTTTCTATGTTTCTTTCATATTCTATGAAAGAAACAATAAGCTGAAAGAGCACACCATACAAAAGTATAACATTTTTCATGGGCCCAAATCTTTCCTGATGCAATACGTGACTTCCTTTCTAGCCTCATTTCTCACCAATCTTTGTCAGAACTGATGCCAGTAGAAAGCTGTTGGTAGCTTGCTGACATCTATCAGGTAGCTTTCCTTCTCTGTTCCTTAACTCATCTTCCCAGTCTGCCAACAAAGAATGCTAACGCCCTGTACCTCTTCCTTCCCCTCCCTACTCAGCCTTGCACCTCTAGTAATGAGTAATTCTAACTCATTCTTTTTTTGCATTTGTTTTTGAAAACAGAGTTCTGAGTTGCTAAGCTGGATATAAAGATTTACACGGCAGTACTGCCTGCTTACTTTCCAGGTCTTCTTTTTTAATTTTTTATTTCACTTTTATTTTAAGTTCTAGAGTTCATACGTAGGTTTGTTATACAGGTAAAGTTGTGTCATGGGAGTTTGTTGTACAGGTTATTTCATCTCCCAGGTACTAAGCTAGCCTTAAAGAATGAGTTAATACCCATCACGAAAAACAACTAATGGATACTAACTCATTCTTTAAGGCTGAATAAAGGTGCTGCTTCCTCCAAGAACTGGTAATCCATTCTCAGAGTAGGTTGGTGCTTGGCACTTTTGAGATAGACCTTGAGAGGTGGGAGGGCTTGAAAGGGAATAAAGAGGGGAACAGAGAGATGGAGACTACCTCTTCCAAGCAGAGGTCAGACTAGAGCTGGAAAGAAATAGATACATTTAGGGAGGAGGAAGTGGCCCAGTTCAGAGAAGCTTGGGCTGTAAAAAGGGAAGTAACGGGTCACAAAGCAGATAATAGAGGCTCATGTTGTTAGAGTAGATGTGAGTATCTGAAATTAACAGAAAATAATTTTATTTTGTTTCTTATTTGAAGATGCTTAGAATAATAATGGAAGGGACCTGTGGCACTATCTTAGGCAAACATACAATTATCAGCTAGTGAAAGAAACAAAATATTCTAGTGTTTCAGTCTTTGTCATTCAAAGCAGAGCTAAGTATACATTTTTTTATTTTTATTTATCTTTTCACCTTCATATATCTAATGTGATTTGTTCACTTCTAATTCACCTGATAAGGAATTACATATCATCTTGATATTATTACTGACTGGAAGGAAGTATTTTCTCTCTATAACTAAATCAGATTAAAATTCTTTTTTGTATCCACAAACCAAATTATGATTGTATGTCCCAGAAATTCACTTAGAAGCTAATAGAAAAACTGAAACCAAAGCCTTTTGGTAAGTATTTTAAAAGATTTAATTGTAATAATTGAAAATATAGCAACCTTAGTGTTTAATCTATTACATTCTAGATTTCCGTTTCTGGGAAGTTGGAGTAATGGGAGGGATACCTTTCCCTATCTTTCCTATTAAGTACAATTAAAAACCCTGAACATTATATATATATATAACAAACACAGGAAGACTGATGCAGACCAACTATGGTCTTTGGTACTCAAGAAAGTACATGAGAGTGAATTCCATTATTAGTATTAATATTATTATTATTATTATTATTATTTCATATACACCAGACTTACTTGGAGCTGAAGAAGCCTATAACTCTGAAATGCCAACAGGTACAGCTTTTTTTACAAGCCCTAGTAAACGCTTGCTGTCTCTAGCCAAAAGACCAGAGAAAAGGGAAAACGCAGCCCACCAAGACAGAAAGTTTTACAATGATAGTACCTCTTTGTTTCAGTCAACACCATAGAAAACAAAACAAAACAAAAACACAAAAATTGTAGCCCCACTCCCCAACCACAGCAACAAAGAGTAGGGAGCTGAGACTTCCCCACTGCCTCATGGGTAATCCAGACTTTTAGCCTCACTCTCCAGTAACGAGGCAGACGCTCCCTTCTCTCCACTGGGGTGTTGTCAGTGGAAGCTTAGTAGAAGATTAGGACTTTTACCAATGCCCAGCAGTACTGAGGCCAGTCCGCCACCCCCGTGGCATCAGTGAGAGCCATCTTGGAGCAGTAATAAGGCTCTTGCCAGATATGGAGGTATCACTGAGAGGCTAGTGGGGAGCAGGGCCTTCCAGAGCTTCCTAGACTTGAAAAGTCCTTCCCACGTTGAGTCTCAATGGAGGCTAAGGGGGAAGGAACCCTGGACTTCTGTCCCCACTTGGCAGAAATAAGTCAGCGTCCCTCCTTCTCCTATCAAAACAGCATCAGAGGAATCAACTAAAATGAAAGGTTTAATCAAGATCTAGGGTCTCATAGCATAACACCCAAAATGCCCACGTTTCAATTAAAAATTACTAAAAATACCAACAATGAGGATGTCCTCAAACTGAGTGAAAGGACAGCCAATGTAACCTAACCACAGAGGTGATAGAGATGTTAAGATTTTCTGGCAAATATTTTAGAGTAGACATCACAAAAATGCTCCAATAGCAATTACAAACATGCTTGAATAAATTAAAAAATTAGAAGGTCTCAGCAAAGACACAGAATATGTGAGGAAGAACCAAACTGAAAATTTAGAACTGAAAAATGTGGAGAACACAGAGGAAAGAATCAGTGAACTTGAAGACTGAACAATAGAAATTACCTAAACTAAGCAACAGAGACAAAGTAAACTGGAAAACATGCACAGAGTCTCAGGGACTCACGGAAATATCAAAAGACTTAACTTTTTTTCCCCCCACTGCAGTCCTGAAAGGAAAGGAGAAAGAGATCAGCACTGAAAAAGCCTTCAAAGAAATAATGACTGAAAACTTCTGAAATTTGGCAAAGGACATAAACTTACTAATTCAAAAAGCTTAGTGAACCGCAAACAGTATAAATCTAAAGAAATTCACGCCATGATGCATGACAGTCAAACTTAGGAGAGCCAAAAACAAATATCTTGAAAGCAGAAACAGGGAAACATTTATGTACAGCCATTCTGGAAAACAGTTTGGAGGTTTCTTTACAAACTAAACAGGCAACTACCATATGATCTAGCAATTGCACTCCTGCCCAGGAGTGCAATTTTATCTCAGAGAAATAAAAACATGTTCCAACAAAAACCTGTACACTAATACGTGTAACATCGCTATTCATAATAGGCCCAAGGTGGATGCAACCCCAATGTTGTTCTGTGGGTTAATAGTTAAACAAACTGTGGTACATCCATACCATGAAATATTATTCAGCAAGAAAAAGGAAGGGATGACTGATACATGCAACAACCTGCATGAATTTCCATAGAATTGAGGTTTGTGAAAAAAGCCAACTCAAAAAGGTTGTATGTTATGTGATTCTAGTTATAGAACATTCTTGACATAATAAAATTGTAGAAATAGAGAACAGGTTGGTGGTTGCCGGGGACTAAGGAGGGTGGGTTATGAAGGAAGTGAATGTGGCCATAAAAGGCAACAGATGGGATCCTTGTGGTGACGAAACTTTCTGTGTCTTGACTGTATCAATATCCAGATCCTAAAAGTGAAGCTGTACTGATTTTTGCAATGTAATACTATTTGGAGAAACTGGGTAAAGTGTACACAGAATCATTCATTTTATTTCATATAATTGCATATGATCCATATTTATCTCACAATAAAAAGTTTACTTGAAAAATACTACATTTTAGGGTACTTTTATTTATGTTTAAAAACTTTCTTATTATAATTTATAAATTATAAATATATCTAAACCAAGTAGATATGCTTGTTTTCTTAAGTACAAAGACACATTTTAATTTTGTGCCTTTATGCCAACATGATTAGAAATGAGGAGTAGCAACATAACTTTTTTATTCACAATTATCTCACATTCCACATAAATTGGTTGTATGTTTTATTTAAATTAAATAATCTAATTTTGTTCTGAATTCACAATTCATAGGCTCTAAGTCCATGCTTTTTGTAATAGGAATTTGAACAGAAGGATATTATGCACACACAAAGTATAATTTTAAGTTGCAGCTGATTTTTATTTGCTCTTTTTCATCTTACTCCATCTACATAATTTGAGATTGCTTCAGCAAAGGATTCAAATGTGATTACATCAGCGTTATTAATGAAGGTCTTTATATGAAGTATTTTATTATGTGGGCTGGTATATCATCTCTATTGTTTACCAGATGATTCTTATCTCATACTAATCCACTGGCTGGACTATTGTGGAACACACTGCAAATTTTCTCTGCTACGAATAATCCAGGTGCAGTTATCAACCCACAATAACACATGGAGGATTGCCTCCAGGGCTATTGTGAATGTTCACAGCCTACTGGGTCAGAAAAGCTTTTCAGAGGATCAGAGACATATCTTAATACCAGCCTTTAGGTATTCTGCTGCATCATCAAGCATGACTGTATTAAACACTTTTTAAAAGATTAAATAAAACCAGACACACATGCAAACTTATATTATCTACTTTAAGTTGGGAAATAGACTGAACTAAACGCCAACACTGGTTTACCCAATCATTCCTGTTGTGAAACAGTCTCTGGAGACTGGTAGGTTTCTTCAGTCCAAACTTATCAAAAAGTTACCCTAGTTCAAAGGAGTCTGGTGTATTAGTAAACTGGGCAGAGCAGAAGATATTCAGGCAGGACAAAAGATGGCTAATAACATTCAAATGTCATCAGGGTTAATACCTCTCTCAGGGTTTAAATATGAGATTCATTTTTAAAAATGTATTGAGAGCAGTAGTTCAACCATTCCATACATGTGCCGGTTGGGAGATGATCAAAGAAATGGCTAATATAGTGCACTAGAACCGCCATGAAATTGCCTTCCGGTTTAGAGATAAGAGCCATAGGGGAGTCCTTAACCAAAACTATTCATTGAAAATAATTGGAAAATGTAAAAAGCAACTGTCAATAATACCATAGTATTTTAATGGTAAAGCTAAGTTTAAGACTGTATGTTTCTAATGTGCAAAAGGAACTCTGATTTATTAATAATGAATCATTTGAAGCAGAAAGTACAATTTTTAAATATTCTGTAAAATGTACACAATTAATACTGTCCTACAGAATTTTGGAACAAAATCACTACATAGTTCTTTGGGGAGCAAATGGTATAAGTAGCATAATTTTTGCTCAGAGATAATAGGGTACCAATAGCAACATTAACTGTACAAAAGGTAAGGTATTTGTAAAAACAAATTAGCCTGTATTGGATATTCTCTAACATTAGTAGACAAAGCTAAAGAAGGATGCTTGTATTTCATTGGAAGGAGTATGCTGCCTCAGTGATGGCAATGGGAATACAAGGCCAGATTTCTCTGTAGAGACTAGGAGAGAAGATTATTTGTATTAAAATACTTAGTTGCAAAAATAACTGGCATTAAATAGGTGCGTCTGGAAAAAGAAAGGGGCTAAAACTATGTTAACATTTCCTTCTTTTTAGAGGTACTAGATTGGAAGATAAGGAAAGTGTGGAATATACAATGCAGCTGAGACTTCAGCACATATCCAGTGATCAAAAATAACGCACTGATTAATATTATATAAAAATGATGTCAGCAGTACTCTCACTGCACTAAAAAAGAAAAAGTTAAACACAATGGAAACATCAGCACAAACCAGCTAGAGAGAAAAATGACTTTAAAATGTTATTGTAAACTCAGATGTATTATTAGGGTTTTGAAAATATAGTTAGGTAGGAACCTTAGAGCAATTGGTCCCTTTCCCATGACATTTGTGGGAATAAGCTTTATGCTTATGAAAAGGTATTTTATGTGGCACCCAATAAAGCGTGCCTCTGAAGCAAAATACTTGTTGCAGTATGTGGCAAGGAAGATGAATGGGAGTGAAGACAGGAAAAGAAAAAGAACCCTCCAGGGGAATAAGATGTGGATTGGGGAAGACACAAATTTGAAGACCAGTTTTTTCCCCAAAGCAATTTTAAAAACGCACGATACTGAATCGAAGTGTCACTTAAAAGGCCCGTCAAGTCTATCCATGTGTAGCAGTATAATCTAGTTGGATTGAATAACTTTGGAGTCAGAACTTGGCTATAATTGGTGTTCTTCAGTGACCCTTTCTTCCTTTCCATCTGAGTTACCTTCTTTTCAGTATAAATCTTAGATTGTCTTCTTTCTACATAGCTCACAGCCAATGCAAGGGTGAAACAGAATGTCATAAACTCAGAATGAAGGGATTTCATTAATTACTAGCAATACCATTATTACCAATTGAGAATATATAACCTAGGACAAATTGCAATTGTATTTATGTGCATTACTTTTTTGTTTTTAGTGCTTAAACCTCAAAACCAGCCACATCATCTAACCAACCCTCACATCCTGGTAAAAGCTGGGAGGTAGAAAAGGAAATGCCAGTGATTACTATTTAAAGTAATATCTGCCAGTACTATTCACTATATTCTGGGCATGTGGTAACATCTTTACAGCCATTCTGCTATCCATTCTTTCCAAAATGAAGGAGACAATTTCTGTCATCATCTATTGTGTATAAATGAAAAAACTGAGGCTTAGAGAAGTTAGATGGTGCTGTCCCAAGATTCAGACATAATGAGAAGACTTGATTCATGCCTACGGACCCTAAATCCTATGCTTCTCATTTTCACACAGTCTTCTTAGTTTATCCAAAAGGCAAAACTGACAATACTCTCAAGCAAAAAGAACCTAAGATTCTAAAAATCAGAGTGAATTCACATTCACTTAAAAAAAAAAAAAAGTTAAAATTAAGTTCACCTAGTTTTCCAAGTTGGAAATCTGGATACAGAAGATACTGCTGAGCTTTGAATTAGCAGAGCTTGGAAATCATCAAGAAACAAAGTGGCTACCAGATAAACCACAGAGGAGTTTAATACTACTTGTGGGAAACCTGGAACATGTAGGAGAACGCATGTGCTCCTCCCACTCGTTTAATTACCATTTCAGTGGTTCTGACTCATCATGATTTTATAGTTCTCCTCTGAATTGCTTACACGTGCTTCTACACACCAACGTGGGCTTCTTATATTACACATATATTGGTGAGCCACTAATTATCTTCAGTTTACTGCTGGTGAGCAAGGTGAGCCTCACATTAGGTGGAGAGTCAGATGGAGGGATGGTTCTAAGAGCTTGAAAATCTAAACAATAGCTCTTTTTGCTCATAAGAAAAAGACATGATAGCGAAGTATCGAAGGATATTCAGGATTTGGCTCAAGCCTATGCTTTCAGTCCCAACACTTGTGGCTCCCCTTTACTCTTCCATATTAAATCTCTGGCAGTTCCTCTACTATATATGCCATACTGTTTGATATCTTTGTGTTTTTGAATAAGGCATTTCTCTGTCCGACAAACAACATTTATTACCGTATAGTGAATGCCTACATGAAACATGGGCTACTTCAAGGTTACTCCTCAGGGAAATATTTTCTAAACATCAAAAAGCACAGAGAGGCATTCTTCACTCTCTGGGCTCTTATAGCACCCTATCCAATATCTATATTGCATAACTTAATTCATTTTTGCATATTAATTCTTAAACTGGACTATCAGCATTCTCTAGAGTAACCAAGAATATTTCTACTACCCCAGAAATTTCCTTCTTGGCCTTTCATCCTCACCACTCTCCCAACCCTTACACCACCCACCAGACCACACCTGTTCTAATTTTGATAAACATAGAATACTTTTGCTGGGTCTTGAACTTCATACAATAGAATCTTATTGCTTGGTGTCTGGCTTCTTTCACTGAGCATAATATAATATTTTTAAGATTAATCCAAGCTACTGCATCTATCAGTAATTCATTGTTTTATTTCTAACTGGCATTCTATAAGTATGTGAATATAATTTTATCAGCTAACTTTTGATACATAACACACAAAACCAAAATTTAGTGGCTTAAAGTAACAACCATTCATTTTTGCTCATTGTTTGTTAGGTCAACATTTTGGATTGAGTTCAGCTGGGCAGTTCTTTTGCTGAATTTGGTTGGGCTCACTCATGCATTTGTGGTTGACTGTGAATTAGCTAGGTAGCACTTTTTTTCTGGGGCTTGGCTTATTGTTAGGTGGGGGTGATGAAGTCAAATAAATGGACCACATATTTGTGGTCTCACATATCTAATCATTCATCAGAAAAATCTGGTCTTGTTCACAGTGGTGTGGCAGGTTTAAAGAGCAATAATAGTAAGGTGCACTTCTCAGGTCTCTGTATTGTTTGCTATCATCTCAATGTCAAAATCAGTTGGAGGCCATTATAGCAAAACTCTTCCATGATGCCACCATTTATTTACTTATTCATCTGCTAAAGGACATTAGGCTGTCAAGGATTAACTGGTTTTTATTTTCAGTTACTTCCAATCTTATATCTTGAACCAACTCATTTAAATAATTTTGCTTTAGGATTTCATGATTACATAGTGACAGAAGGACTTCCCTCCCTCCCTTCCTCCCTTCCTCCCTTCCTCCCTTCCTTCCTTCCTTCCTTCCTTCCTTCCTTCCTTCCTTCCTTCCTTCCTTCCTCCCTCCCTCCCTCCCTCCCTCCCTCCTGCCTTCCTTTCTCTCTCTCTCGCTCTCTCTGTCTCTCTCTCTCTCTCTCTTTCTCTTTCTCTCTTTCTTTCTTTGTTGGAGTCAGGCTTTGTCACCCAGGCTGGAATGCAGTGGCACAATCTCGGCTCACTGCAACTCCGCCTCTGGGGCTCAACTGATTCTTCCACACCTCAAAACCTCCCAGGTATCTGGGATTACAAGCCTGCGCCACCATGCCTGGCTAACTTTTGTATAATTTTTTAGTAGAGACGAAGTTTCGCCATGTTGGCCAGGCTGGTCTTAAGTTCCTGACAATATATTTCATCCAGTTTATGGGCCCGAGATGAAGATTAAAAAAATTATAACTTTGAATGCACTGAGCTCCTAGGAGAAGCAAAAAATGTATTAATTCTCCTCATTTGTAAATGTTCATCGGTTTTTGACTCTATTCAGCCATTCCTACAAGAAGGAAGGTAGTCTTTCATATCTTTTTTTCTTCCTAGTATATGTATTAATTGGCTCAAGTGGTTTCTGATTTTTTCTTTTTTTTTCTTTAAGCAGGCAGAGGTTGAGAACAGTTAGCTAATTTAGAGATTTTTTGGAGTCAACTTCTAAAAGAGAAGTTTAAATATGGGGATTGGAATTGCTTCTCTTACTACTCAAATTTTAAAAGTCCTTTAAGAGTTATTCACCTATTCTTTATTAGTAAATATCACTCATATTTCTGAACTTGAATTTTCCCTATAATTATATCAAACTAATTCTATCCAGATCATCAGTTCTTACTTTCTCTTTTAAATTATTATATCATTAACATTTTCTCATACACTTGCCAAAAAATATCAAGGAGAATACAACATTGATGACTCTATTAAAGAAACAGAAGAGTAGAAGAAAAATAATTTGATAATTTGTCAAATATCAAAAGGGAGACTGTTGAGAATTGCCCCCTATGCAGGGAATTTTTTTTTTGAAGTGTTATCTAAAAATTTCTATCAAGTGCTGTAAGAACCATGTTTTCATTCCTTAAACTTGGCATTTTAGTATCTCCATTGACTTGTAGTTTTTTTCCCTTAACTTCTGGAAAATATGTTTTCCATTCCATTATATTTCTGACTACAGTTGAAAAGATACAAAGGCATGAGCTTGTTATAACCATGGCATCAGAGCTCGGGGGAGAGCAATCTGTTTGTATTTTTTTCTTGCCTTTAAAGATGCCATCATTATCACTTGTTCTCCCAGAAAAGTGAAGTTTGATGACAATCTGTTTATCTCCTCACTGTACCTTAATGACTTCAAAATTGTTGAAACCTCATTACTGGATGTCATCTCTGCGTATGTGTGTGTGTGTGTGTGTGTGTGTCTGTGTGCGCGCGCGCGCGAATGTGAGTTGTATTAAAGCAAGAAATACTGAGTATGCAATGACATTGTGCCGATTTTTATGGTCTTTTATGAAGGATGGCTGAATTCTATAACTAGCCCCAGTCTGCTTCTGCAGGTCAATTTTCTAAAATTAGACAATGTAAGAGAAATTTTTTATACCTCACTTCTTCCCTCCACTATGAAAGGTCCTCAGCTAGAATTTCTGTGTGACTATGATTCCTTCTAAATCCCTTTCTTTAGATAACTCTGACTCCCAATGACTTGTAACTTCACTATTCCAAGTTATATGTAATTTTCAACCTTCACAGCTTCCTAAAAGGCAGGCAGACTTTGCTGTTCCTCATCTCTGATGAATATATTCAATATGAGAATATTAGTGAATAATAATAATTAACATTAGTATAGCACTCATTCTGTGCTAAGCACTGTTTATGCATAAATTCTTACTCCTCACAATCACTTTATGAGATAGGTATAATTATTATATTCTCTTTATAGATGAGGAATTGGGGGCATAGAGAAGTTAAAAGGCTTCTTCAAAGTCACCTACTAATAGGTAGTGGAGCTGAGATTCAAACCCAGGGTGACTGACTTCAGAATCCATGTTCTTAACCACTCTACTGTCTGCCAATCAAGCTCAGGATGTAAAAGGCTACATTCTCCCTGGCATCCATGGGCAACAGCTCTTTAGAATACACGCTTCATAGACTGAAATTTCTTCCTTTATATGTAGCTGATTAGGAAAGTAAACATAAATAAATACACAAAAGCGTAACTGTCCACCTGCACTTTAATATTATTTATTTATTAAAAACCTGAATTATAGAGAATAAATTCTCATATTTAAATCTTTAGAAAATACTAAAAAATCTGATCACAGGACCATATATTACCTTGAATATATTTTATTTTAAAGAGGTAAAAATTTTAGGTTGAAACCAACTATTTCTCTTTATTAATAATAATATAACACTTAAGCCATTAATCTAAATTGCATATCTATAACTAAGATAAAATATGCTATGACTAAGATGAATATAGACACTCGGCAATAGAAAAATCAGACCTTTTAATTCTGCTAAATGTAAGTGATAAAAGACTACTTGAAACAAAAATACATGAATAATTGTCAATTTAGAATGTCTATAATTTGAAGCATAATACTCCAGCAATTGTTAAAGAAAAAAACAGTAGAAACTATACTTTTATGTCTTAAGAAAATACTGTGTAAAAGAAAGATGTGATAAAAATTAAGGTGTACAATAAGGGAGTTCAAGCTATATTGAAGTGGAAATGTGGATGAATACAAGACTATAGCACAAACAAAATGCACCACCCTACCCTCAAGAGCTTTAGCTGTTTGTAAGGCAAAGGCATCCTACCCTCTCACCTGCCAAACACATACACATATCATATGCTATTTGGAATTAGGTGGACTACAGACTGGAATGATGATGCACTTCCTCACGACCTTTCTGTGGCTATGGTTCCTGTCCTTGATCTTCTAAAGCAGTGCATTGAGTGATTGGAGTGTGAATGAAAATGAGAGGTGAAGGGATCTACTTCCTACTCTGAGTTCTTCTAGTCTAGAATTTCTGCTCTTTTCAAACTCAAAAGTCAGTCTCAAGCAAGGTACTGTCAGCAAAAAGCCAGTGTAGGGTACAATAAACCCAAGGTCTATTCAGTGCTAAACTGTTGGGTAGAAATATAAAGTTCATAGTTATGAAAAATGTCCATGGAGGCATAATGAATAACCAAGCTAAATTAGTTTTTATCATTGCTTACAGGATGGACAGTATGAACACAGATCACTACATATTGTTTCAGAACAAAAACTCCTCTAATCCAAACTGCAATTGGATTTAGGAGGCAAAGGTTTGCTTTTGTTTCTGCCAGAGCTGCCAGCCTCTGGGAAAAGGAGCAGTGTACCGAAGCTGGCACAGGAGTGGGGTACTTCCACATCACCAGGTCCTCTTATGCGGTACCATGACAAACTTTTATTGCTGCCCTTGGCGTTGACCCTTTGGATCCTTTGGATACTATTGGTATTGCAGTAGCTTGACCTCTCTAAAAGAACAGAAATGTTCAGGATACAAAAAAAAAAAAAAAAAATCACTATTTCAATTAAACCAGTGTCAAGAGGGTTCTGAAGCTGTCCAGTGCAGTAAACCTGGCTCCTCTGCAGTGTTATCATAGCTAAGACGGTAGGGTCACTGATCACATAGAGTGCAAGTTTGATGTTGCAGGCATTTTCCCATTTCACAGATAATGTTCTCTTTATAGTCGCTTGCAATTACAATTCACTTTTACATGATAAATTGCAAAGTTTTACTTGTATATGACTATGTCCTATTCAAAGAGTTTTTGAAAGAAAACGAAATGGGATTAAATAAACAGAAATAATGTAATGTTCTGTGGAGGTCAAAATCTCCTATATAATTAATTCAGAACTTGAATATACTACTTGGAGATGACTTCAATTTATAATGTAGGTTTTGTTGTTGCTTTTATTGTTGTTGTTGTTTTTAAAGCTGTCCTGTATCAACTTCTTAAGTAAAACCATTAACTCAATGAATAAAAACAGAAAGTCCTTTGAGGAGACTAAAGGCTGGCTTCATCCCAAGAAAGCTGCAAAAGAAGTTCAGAATGGCTTGGCCCAATCGGCCTCCTGAAAAAGTGGCAGATGCAACACTCACTTCTGAGTTCCACATTTGCCTGTCTCAAATATTGTCTGAAGATCTGCTTTTTTCCTCACTCCCAGTCTAATGAATACTCAATAGTTCAAAAGCTTGTTGTTAAAGGAAATGAAGCATTGTCCTTCCATGGAAGTAAAAAATGTGCTCAAATTATTTGATTATCAAATATTGACTGTGCCTCTTCCATACCCTATATCCAAGTGTTGTGAGAGCGCAGATGGTTTAGAGGTCAGGAAATTAAACCCTTCTCTTCTCTTCTCTCTAGAATTGGAGAGTTTATTTTTTAAAAAATCATTACATTCATTGACAGTATCTTTGGTGCTTGTATCTTTGGACAACAATAGTCAAAGCTTGCAGTCCAGAGCTGTCCAAAGATACTGTCAGAGATACAAGGTGCTGACAGTATCTTTTTTTTTTTTTTTTTTTTGAGATGAAGTTTCACTCTTCTAGCCCATGCTGGGGTGCAATGGTGTGATCTCAGCTCACTGCAACCTCCACCTCCCGGGTTCAAGCAATTCTCCTGCCTCAGCCTCACAAGTAGCTGGGATTACAGGTGCACACCAGCATGCCCAGATAACTTTAGCATTTTTAGTAGAGATAGGGTTTCATCATGTTGGCCAGACAGGTCTCGAACTCCAAACCTTGGGTGATCTGCCTGCCTCAGCCTCCCAAAGTGCTCGAATTACAGGTGTGAGCCACTGCGCCCAGCCAAGGTGTTGACAGTATCTTTGGACATACTTGTGTCTGACTGCCCACCAGACATCTCCCCTCAGACGTCTTAGTAGACATTTAAAACTTACTATGTGTAAACTATACTCCTGCTCTTCTCCCTAATACCTTACTATACCTAACTGTACCCACAGCTGTTCTGTTTCAGGTAATGACAATGCCATCCTTCCAGATGTTAAGTCCCAAGCTTGTGGACTCATGCTTGACTCTTCTTTTTCTGACATTATAGAACCAATCTGTCAGAAAATACTGTAAGATTTGCCTTCAAGGTATACTCAGAGTCTGACCATTTTTAACCATCTGCAGTGCTCTCTCTCAGGTCCAAGTTGCCATTTCTTTCACCTAGATCACTACAATATCCTCCTAACTCGTCTCCCCACTTGCAACAATTCAGCTTTACTCATAGTCTACTTGTAGCACAGCAGCCAGCCTGATTATCTAAGAATGTAAGTCTGATCATGTCACTCTTTTGTTCAAAACCTTCCATGACTCTCCAATCTACTCCCAGTAAAGGCCAGTGTCATTATGGAGGCTTCCAAATGTGACATCATGTGTCTCCCCATTACCTCTTTGACTCAATCTCCTCCTTTTGTTCTCCTACTCACTCTTCTCTAGCTTTCATGTTATTTCCTTGTTATTACTTGAAAATACAAGCCCATGGCGGCTTTTAGGCATGCAATATTCTCTCAGTATCTCTTTCAAATCTTGTTCAAATGTCACTTCAGTGAGGTTTACTTTGATTACTCTATTTTAAATTGCACCTTTCTTGGCACTCACACTACCTCTAACCCCACTCTATTATTTTTTCCATAGCAATTTAATCTGATACATGAAAAAGTCCTTTTTATAGTGTTTCTGAAGCTAATGTGGTTAACCTGGGTAATTTTGGCACTAACAATCTGGATAGAAATTGATGGGTCTAGTCCCTCTTCGAGAAACTGAATATAACTTGTAATTTTTACCTGGTATTCTACTTAGAAAAATTCTCCCAAATTTTTCCTGCTCTCAAATTTACCTCCATTGCTATCCAGCCTGCAGGCTTTTAAACCCATCTCCAAGGGTAAAGACTTCAACCTCTGAGCCATAGCTGATCTTTCATTCTGGTCCGAATGTTGTGTCCTTGTTTCTTTTCTTCATCAATTACCTTTTTACCCATTCTACCATTCCTTTCCCCTCAGAAAAAAAGAAATGCAAATCTTAAAAGGACCTCCAGTTACCCCACCACCACTCCCACCTCTTCTCTCTCCCTCCTCTTTCTCCTTCCCATTTGCTGCCTGGCTTGTTGAAGGGTTATTCTATGCTTTCTCTTCATGTGTCTTTTATTCCACAATCCAGAGTGATTAGGCCCCCACTTTCTCTTCTATCTTAAAATGGTTCTCACTAGGAGGATGTCCAATGACATTCAGGATATTAAGTCCACAGAAAGTGTTCAGACTTGACTTTACTTGGCTTGGCCAAGTTCCAACACCACTAAAAAGTCTCTGGAATCTTGAAGTTCTCACATCCCTTAGCCTTAGTAACAATAGTCTCTTCTGTTTTTTTCTCCCATATACTTATGAATTTTAGTGTTATTTTTGTTTTTCTTTATTTTAGATTCAGGGGATATGTGTGCTTGTTTGTTACATGCATATATTGCCTACTAGTAGGGATTGGGCTTTTAGTGCACCCATTAAGCAAAGAGTAAACATACCTGATAGAGGATTTTTCAACCTTTGCTTCTCTCTTATCCTTCCTGCTTTTGGATTCCACAGTGTCTGAGTTTTTATGTTAACAGAACTTTAAGTAATTGTGATCCCTAAGTTGTCTCCTAAGCCCTCTTCGCTTCTTCCTTTACCTATTTCTCTATTCGTTCCACAACTTTCACTGTATATGGACTTAGCCTCCTGGAAGTCATTGGAGATCATTTTAGTGAGATCAGTAATTAACACAGAGCGGGTGGGGAAGCCGGATTGCTCTAAGTTATGAAATGAAAAGCATGTGAAAAGCAAGTGTAAAATAATCCTTTAAAATTCTGGCTGCAAATGGGAAGAAGATTCCCCAAATCCACATGTGCTGCTGAGATCTCCCTTCAGTGCTCCAGGCTCTAATGTGCAGCTGCCCACTGGGCATCTTCACTTGGAAAAATTCTGCATGTCTCAAACTCATCATGTACAGCACAGAGTCCTCTTCCCCCTAAACTCTGGCCCTCCCCTCTTGCTCTCTGTCACAGGTACCATTGACTATTCCATTGGATTATCCTGAATCTCAGAGGTCATCATTGACAGTGTCTACACCTATACTTCCACCTACCAAGCCCCAAGTTTCTACAACTAAGACTATAAACTCAATTATTTCCTTTCCAACCTCATTGCCACGGCCTCAGTCTGGCAGAGTGTATGGTAAGAGGTTGCCAATTCATTTTTCACAATGCTTCTGAGTGATCTTTCTAAAAATGCAATTATATTATGCCATTATTATTTAAATAATATCTTTCTCACTTTTTCATGACAAAATTCAGATTATTTTACCTGGCACATGTGACATTTTCAAAATTTGCCTCCTGACTTTCACACCCATTATATTTCTATTGCACTGTATGTTCTAGTCTCATTGAGCTGCTTATAGTATTCATAAATGCCATTGTCTCTAGCAACTCCTCTAACATCTAACAGCCCTTGCCCCTGCTGTTGCATGAAGGAGAACCACTGCATTCACCTAGAGAACTCTTCTGGTTTCTTCAAAACTCAGCTTAAGTGTCACCTCCTCAGTTTTTGCTGGGTGTTTTTACTCTATGAAATAAACTCTTTTTAAAAAAAATTTGGATTCAGATTTCATTAATTTCAAAATTGATTCATGCTCACAATAGAAAAAGTAGAAAGAGAAAAAGAGAAATTATTCGTAATTCTGCCATTTACTTAGTCTCTGTTGATACTCTATAATCTACTTATAAAAACACAATTTTGTCAAAAAGTTAAATCCCATTGTATTATATATGCTGCTTAAATCTGCTGTTGTCCCTTAGCAAAATATCATGTTACAATGTCAATAATAGAACTCTCAATCATTTTTTTGTAATGCTTACATACATTTCCTTATATTGATACAACAGAATTCACTCAATCTCCTATTTTCAGGTAGCTTCAAATTTTTCTATAAAAGGCATATCCTAGGAAAACACACCTGTTGCTTCAATTATCATTTGTTTTTTGAGGGTATATTATTCCAGATGGAACTTCTGGGTCATGGACTCTGTAAAACATTTCATATATTATGCAAAATGTTTCTTAATTCTTCTATAAACAATATGAATCTCTGTGTTATACATAGCCTAAACTAAATAAGACATATCCACAACACTTTTTGGTCTACTTCAAAGGTACAGATTCTCTAAAATGTCTTATGGTGAAGAAACTGTCTTAGGCAATACACCTATTTTTGTTAGCTCTTGTTGGGATTAGGAGTAAGGACTTTTGGACTGGTTAAGATACTCATGGAATCAGGATATGCAGGGAAGTATCATAGGAGGTTCGGAGAAGCTTTATAAACACAAACTTGCAATTACCAGTAGCTGTTAATTAATGATGAGGTCAGCTCGTCCTAGATTTCCTCTTACTCTCTTTTCTTTACAATTTTCTGGTTTTCCAGACATGGCAAAGGAAAATGAACTGTGCATGTGGGTTTCTTTTGGGTATTATTTTAGTTATAGGGATGATACAGTGTATGCTTGGAAAGAAAGCTCATGAGAGCAGCAGATATAAAACAAGTAAGAATCATTGGGCTAGTGCGAAAGTACCTGTCACTTCTCTGGAGCCTTAATAGTATTTTAAGTGGCCTTTGGTGCGCTTAAAACAGTCAGATCATAAGAAGTGAAATAATGAATCAGAGCGTGGTTAACAAGAGAAGGCAGACTTCAGGTAGTAAAAAGAAAAGGGGAAAAAACTAAAATAAGGGAATAGAGTAAATTAAAATGTGTAAATTATATAATGAAATCTTGAAATACATGACATGCAGAGGCAGGTAAAATAAAAGATACTGTCAACCCAAAAAAGACAGACAAATTCCTTAATATCTCTCTCCAGGAAGCCAAATTCTCTGGGGAAATGGAAATGGGATTTGAAGATGTTTTTCAGCACATTGTACCTAGATACACAGTAAGAATTTTGCTAAGAGATTAGTGGAGTTTTATCACCTCCCTTTTCAGAAAGGCTGAAATGAGTGTAAGGGTGTGAATGGAGACTAACAGACAGGAAACAGAACATTCCCAAGGGGAAGACTGTCTGACATGAGGGAAATCAAGTCCAGTAGGAAAAGGGCTGGAGTTGCATCTAGGAACGGGTGATACCAAAAACATATTGCAAGATTTAGTTAGGCAGTTTCAAATTTAAAACGTGATGTTTTCATATTTTTAAAGTAATGTTTAGTTTGTTAACGTTTTCCTTTTCTCCTGTTAAAGCCAATATGTACTCTATTTTCTCTAACCCCTATTGAAGCTGACTGCTCTCATTTGAGGGAGCTATTGAAGTGCTGACAGACTCTGTCTCTAGAGAGGGCCACTACCTGCCTGCAACCAAGTCGAAGATAATAAAGGAAAAGAGATTAACTCTTGAATTTCCAGAAGGAGGTGTGACATATGAAACGATACACACTATTCCTCCCTCTTCCACATTCCTCCACCTAAAACAAGAATGTCAATCTAGAGTGTGCTACAGGGACCTAAAAACGATCTTCTCAAGTTATGAATCTTCATGTTAGGTTTAGGATTAAGGGCTTGCTTTTTAAAAGTAAATAGGTCTTGAAGTTGCCAGGTAAACCCATCAATCACTTGTAATGAATCTAGCAAACTCAAATGTAGTGAATGCATTTCAATTCCTTTACTGACTGACGTGCCTCTACTAGAACAATAAGTAAGAGAAATCAGTAAAATGAAGGAGCGTATCTTTTAGGTGCATTGCTTGAAACAGGGAAAACAATCTTCCTCATGAGGAGACATGGAGAATTATGAGTTCTTTTATAATATTTCAAAGTTAATCTAGTTGATATTTCCACTCTACAGATGAATAAAAGAAATCCCAGTAAACAGACATGCAAAAACTATCATTCCTCCCTGTCTGAATTCTTCATTAATAGGAAGAACTACAGAAACAGAGGGTGGGGGGTGCAGGAACAAAAACACATACAATATGTATGAGTTCTGTTCTGGAGAATTTTTTTAGTACTAAACATTCAAAACATTGCTCCCCTTGTTTTGTCTTTGGGGAATGCTGCAGAATGGTTTAATCATCTGGCTTTGGTTCTGACTGCCTAGGGCATCTGTAGCCTTTCTTATCATTATGTCTCACCGAGTGTCACCTTTCCCAGACAACTATAGGATCAGGATAAGAAAAATTGTTTCTTTATGCTGTAGATCTAACAAAACCACAGGCTGCTCAGAGCCCACAAAATGAGTGGCTAGCATTTAAAATCGACCTGAATTAAATGAAGCAGTTGATTATAAATGCTAGACACTCAATTTAGAAACTGTGGCTTAAAGAAAGAAACAACATGTGACTATAGATTGTTCATTCTGCATGAGAGGAAAAATGTGATGTTATGACCAGAATAAAGTATTTTCTGAGGGGTGAATGAATTCCAATGATTGTGGTGACCCAAAACAGCTTTGTAAATGTGACACTATAAAATGGGTATTTAAATGGTGTTTCCATCAATATTTCTGTTCCTGGAAAGAAACACAATCCAGGAACAGGCAAAGTATAAATTTCTCTTTCATATATTTTACTATAGTATATAAATTACTAAAATACTGCTGGTAAGATGGAGAAAATCAAACAAATGTTTCTTTTTCCCCCCCCAAGGTACAAAAATTTTGAATGTATGAATAATTAGACAATTCCTATGAATAATTAGACAATTCCTATGAATAATTAGACAATTCCTATATCTAGGAAATGCTTGAGAGTGTGTTTTTGGTGACTGATGTCTGTTTATAGCTACCTCAAAAGTGTTGTACATAAAGGTTATGATATTGCATTTTTAGCTTAGGAAACTCTAAGATTAGGATGGTGTGAGTCGTTATTTTTCTGATAATGAAGGTTAGGTGCCTCAGCTCTCAAATAGCAGAAGGATCTTTCACAGAATGGCCAGTGAGTGCTGCTGAGATGACAGATTAGATTGATGTTTTGCTGTAGAGGTAAGAACTTAGCTGAGATGGCTGTTCAGCACTCTCAGAGGAAAAATTCATTATACTTCCACACTGATAGAAGTGGAGAGCTTGTACATGGTTTCCTTTGCAATAAGGCTGGCTATGGAAGCTTAATAAAAAGTTAAATGGTTCCATCCTGGTTTGTTACACTCAATACTTTTGCACATTGTAGTAATATACCATCTACAAATTATATAAATTTACATAGTTTATTAAGACATCTCCTTGAATCAAAATGATTAGTGTTTTGTTTTAAACGTTTTGGACTCTTTCCTGTCTCTAGAATGAGGATGTAAACATTCTGTTTATTTTACTTTTAATGGTCTTTCAATAATTAACATGACTTTAGCTTTAATTTAATTATTAAATTATAAATTTAATATAATTTAACATAACTTTAATATAAAGCCATTGTCACATGATATGATGTAAAATATCAAAAGTCATGTAAATATGTTGGGAATCTGCTGTGTGCTGTGCATAGCATCATGTGCTGAAATGTAGTGGTGCCAGAAGAGAAATCTGTTCTCCCAGAGACTGCACTTTAGTGGGAGGCACCAGACGAAAATAAAAGTAAAAAATGAATGGACTGATAAATAAATGGGCAAGTGCAGTGTGGATCAGCTAAAACAGAAGCAGAAAACCACAGCCTTATTGGCCTCAGAGCATGGATGCAGGACCACCAGAGTGTTGAAAGGAGAGAACAACAGTAAAAGATATCAAGATCTGCCTATAAAATTTTCTCAAATCCTTGTCTGACTCCTGAACTGCATATGTGCTTATGAGGTCCCAAAGTGTCCAGGGAGAAAAAACATAACTGAAGGCTATAAAGAGCTGAGCAGATATTTTAACTGAAGAGATAAGAAAGTCTGGAGTTTAAGACCTGCCAAGCTAATTTAAAGCTTGGTGAATACTCAGACTTCCCTATCTTAAGAGTAAAGGTAGTGGCCTAGGACTAAGAGATTTCCTCAGGATTAGGAGGCAAACCAAAATAGTCCCACTTTCATACAGAAGAAAACCAAACCTCTACAAATGTATGGTTATCTGCCAGTCATTTAAAACTTTTTGGTGGAAAATAACTCAACAATTTTCAGGGAAAATTAATAAAATCCCAAGATTTCACAAAATACTATTTATAGTATCTAGTATAAATCAGAAATTGCTAGGCATAGAACGAAATAGAAAAGCTAAGAAAGACAAAAATAGGGCCGGGTGCGGTGGCTCATGTCTGTAATCCCAGCACTTTGAGAGGCTGAAGTGGGCAGATCACAACATCAGGAGTTTGAAACCAGCCTGGCCAACGTGGTGAAACCCTATCTATACTAAAAATACAAAAAATTAGCAGGGCGTGGCGGCGGATGCCTGTAATCCCAGGTATTTGGGAGGCAGAGGCAGGAGAATTGCTTGAACCAGGGAGGCGGGGGTTGCAGTGAGCCAAGATGGCGCCACTGCACTCCAGCCTGGAAAACAAGAGCAAAACTATGTTTAAAAAAAAAAAAAAAAAAAAAAAAGACAGCTCAAAGGAGGAAAATACTCAAAGATCTCTCAATCACTCAGTCATCTCAAAAGACTTCTCAGTCATCTGTGATTTCAATTCCTTTGCCTAAAAGTTTTAAACTCTTCATTCTGTTATTATTCTTTGGATTGAGAAGACACCATAAAGAGAGGGAGTTTAGGAAAAGCATATACTCAAGAGCCTAGCTTTTCTTCGTGCTGATATTCTATCGTGCCAGAAACTGTGTCAGCAGGTATGTAAGCAAACAGTGACTATCTGTGCTTTTGCAGTCTCTCAATTCTGGTCCATGTGTTTTCTGAGTATGAAATCCCTTGCCGGGGTTGGGGAACCGGAGCACTAAGGGTCAGCAAGAATCTTTCATCAGAAACGTAAAGGAATGATGAGGTTTTCCACAAAATACAACAATGATTTCGTGAGTAGGCAATAGAGAGTGTGTGTGGGAGGGACAAGTGGCTGGGAATTTTTAAGTTTCAGAGGAAGGTGGTGTTTGTGAGCCGGTCTGAGCGCCACACCCTGAGGACTTCTTATCCTTGTACCCACTCTTACAAGGCAACCATAGGTCCTCTTCCTCTCATTTTGGATTCAGGACCCAGAAAGTAGAATTCATCTCGACAGTCTCAAAAGTCCTAAGAGGCACTTTAAACAAGTGTCTTAGAGAACACTTTATAGTCTCCTATAAGTCTAGAGCTTGAGTTTGCAGCCATCTCCTCATGGAAAGGTAGTACCTTGGTCAAATATGAAATCAACTGAAAGCTCAATTATTACACTTAGTGTGTTTTATAAAATAAAGACCCGTTATCTTAGTTGTGTCTTGTGAAACATTCTGATGGGGAAAGAAAAAGCCAAGGTGAAGTGTAGAATGCAAAACATGAAAAATAGCAAATATCTAGATAGCTTACAAAAATTTAATTTTGTTTTAGACGTGTAGCAGAATAGAGATAGTTTTATATAAATACAGAAGAGAGTCAGGTATTGTTCCCCCAGAGTCCCTGAACAGGACCAGTTTCAGAACCTCCTCTCAGCTCCTATGATGTCTGATCTGTAATTCAATTGGCACAGCGATAATGGAATCTCACATTTGGCACCTGCTTTGTGTAGCGCTATAGTTTAATTTAATGAGATTAAAGAGGACTCTTCAGTTTTTAGAGATTCAGGGTGGTGTTAAACAATAGGAGGAACTTCTGCAGAGAAATTCAGTATCTACCAAGGAGGCTGGGGAAGATGCATTAATGCTTGTGCATGTTCTTATTCTCCATGAGGCCTTCTACAGTATTTCAAAAACAACTTAAGAGGAGTGTGACCTTATCTCAGCCTGAGCCTCTTTGGCAGGAATAAAGGCTGGAGAAGATAATTTAATTGGCAGGACATAAGAGGATCCAGTGTGACTCTATGAAATGGTATCCAAGTCACACAGGCGTCTTTCAGGACAGAAGTGCTGTGCGGCAGCTTGATAAAACCAGGGACTGAACAGAGCCAGTAAAGAGCAAAACACACATTTCCTTCTTGATTGTTGAGGTCTTTCTGTAAATGCAGTGAAATCACTAAAGAAGGCTTTAAATATTGTTGGAAAAACTGGTCAGGGTCTCATTTGATAAAGCCATTGGAATTTCAGCCGGCTATTCATTGAGACTCTATTCTTACAGAATGGAGAGAAGCAGCTGCTTCCACTGCAACATGCTTTGATTGCATTCTTCTAAGCACAGGTCATTTCAAAAGAATGTTACATATTTCAGTGAGATCCAAATATCCAAATATTTAAGAAAATAATGATTATAGTTAGTACTTAATACAGTAGCTTCCATCTGAGGGGCTTAGATATTATTTCATTATCTTTTAAAATATTATCCAGAGATTGCTTAAGTGGAAACAATATATTTATGTTTTAAATCTAGTGGAACTAATATAAGAACATGCCAAAAAGTTGAGAGCATTTAGGCATCCTTTTGATAAGTTCATTTGATATCTGGATTTCACCTTAAAGTAACACAAATCAAGAGAATGAATAAGTTTGTTTTTTTTTTGCATTAACATTTAATTGATAAAATTTTCCTCGGGATGCTTCACTCCTCTCAACCTGATTTCCTCCTGCCTGTTCTGACTGCAGGGTAAACGAAATAAAAGAATCCATTTATAGTCAACTTCAAGTGATAAGAAGCCATCTAGGAAGGCTCAGAGGTATCGACTCAAAGAAATATGATAAATACAGAAATAGATGGTTTAGTATTCAAAGCAAAAGCCTGAACACAGGTTTCTTAAAGCAAGGAGTGATAACACAAGGCAGTTCTCCCTCCACCCCTAGACTGGAGTAATACTATAGACTCCTTCTAAGTTGTGGATTCTTAACCATTTTTATCCCATAGACTCTTCTGCCTGTTTCTTGTAGCTTGTGGGCTGCTTCTCAGGATAGTTTTTCAATGGATAAAACTAAATTCAACCAGTAAAATGAAACCAATTCTCCAGAATTACAGCAATCACAATATCTAAAAAATCATTACATTAACAAATATTATATTATTGGTGAATTTTTATTACCAATAAATAATGAGATCTGTCATCAGGTTTGATAACCCCCATAATTTTAAATTAGTGATGAGCATTAAAAAATTTCAAGGTTTTCACAGTAATCGTAATGACCTATAAAAACATCTGCTTGTGTTGCCAATTTACTCTAAAGAGAAATGTTATATTTCAGTTAGAAGTTACTGAAAATAAAATATGTCATTATTTTCTCACCTCTGCTTAAGAACCCCATGTTAAGAACCTACAAGCTAAAAAAATTAGTTTCTTCCACTCCTCAGAATAAGTTCATAGTTATCTAAAGTGTCAAAGACTATAGTTGGGGAAATACTGATATAAGTAATGCAGGAGTATCAGACTTTGTGAAGGGTGATCATGAGACCAAAGCAAACCATTGGTTTAGGCCCTCAAGAATATGTATATGAGAATTTCAACTATGTTTGGGGTCCAGTTATGAAATAGGAAATGTGGAAACATTCGAGGGAAGGAAATGCTTTATAATACAGACTACTGTTAATATAGAGTTTGTTTTATTTTTTAACTTATACACTTTAACTGACAAAAACAGTATCTGTGAATGTTATTTAAAACACAATGTTTTAAAATATGTCTGTGGAATGGCTAAATCAATCTAGTTAACATATTCATTACCTTGTATACTTATTTTTCATGTCGAGAACATTTAAAATCTGCTCTTTCAGCAGTTGTCAAGTATACAACCCTTTATCAACTATAGTGATATGCGTTGGATTTGTGTCCCCACCCAAATCTCATGCTGAATTGTAATCCCAGTGGGGAAGGTGGGGCCTGGTGGGAGATGATTGGATTATGGGGGCAGATTGTCCCCTTCGTGCCATTCTCCTGATAGTGACTGAGTTCTTGTGAGATGTGGTTGTTTAAAAGTGTGGCACCTCCCTGCATCTCTTGTTCCTGTGCCAGCTGTGTATGAAGTGCCTCATTCCCTCTTTGCCTGTGCCATGGCTGGCAATTACCTGAGGCCTCCCCAGAAGGAGAAGCTGCTATGCTTCCTGTACAGCCTGCAGAACTGTGAGCCCATTAAACCTCTTTTCTATATATATGACCCAGTCTCACATATTTCTTTATAGCAGTGTGAGAACTAATGTTATACATATAGTCACCATGTTGTACAATAGATCTCTTGAATTTATTCCTTCTGTCTAACTAAAAGTTTTAATGTTTTGATTAAACATCTCCCCAGTCCCTCTGCTTTCCCCCAACCCCATTTTATTCTCTGCTTCTGTAAGTTCAACTTTTTTAGATTCTACGTACAAGTGAGACGTGGTGTTTGACTTTCTGTGCCTGGCCTATTGCACTTAGCATAATATTCTTGTTTACCCATTTTCAACACTGAACAGGACCTGTAAACAAAAGAACTATCAAGAGCACTTTGACTTTAATTCTTCCCTGTCACTGACAGAATGAAATCCAAATTCCTCAGCTTTACAGGGAAGTTCTCCTTATCTTTTCTAATCTGAAATCCCTCTAGACTTCTTACCCAGGGGCACCCGTGCTCCTGCTCCTGCCAACCAACACTCTCCGATAGTCAACATTCCAGCCAGATCAATTCTCTATTCTTTAATGAGTCCTTTGTTTTCCTGCCACTGGGATGTGTGCAATTTATTCCCTCCACCTTTTCTCCAATTTCACTGCAGAAATCCTATCCTTTGAAGTCAAACTGTATCCTCTTGTGGTCTAGCTCATATCTTATTTCTTTCAAAAACAATACAACAATCAAATATCTAACCAACTAAAGCAAAAAGCATCGTATTTATCATAACCTAACCTTTAGAGTTTATCACGTTTTTCATAACTTACTTTGAATTCTATACTTTTATGACTATATTTTTCTCTCTTGTGAAATATTTATAAAGTGAATTGTGCCCCTCCCAACTTTTACATTCAAATGTGGAAGTCTTCAGCCCAGTACCTCAGAAGACGGACTACATTCAGAGATGTGTCCTCTACAGGAGTAATTAAGTTAAAATAAGGCCCTTAGGGAGGGTCCTAACCCCATCTGACGAATGTCCTTATGAGAAGAGAAAATTTGGATAAACAAAAAGACACCAAGGGTGGGTTCACACAGAAAAAACATGACATGAGGACACAGAAAGAAGTTGGCCACCTGCAAGCCACAGAGAGAGCCCTCAGGAGAAACCAGACCTGCCAACACTTTGATCTTGGACTTCCAGTCTCCAGAACTATGAGAAAATAAATATCTGTTGTTTAAGCCACCTAGTTTCTGGTATTTTCTTATAGCAACCCTTGGTAAATTAATATGAGCTATGAACGCTTATACACCAAACATCTAATAGTTACTTCTAAATATAACAATGGAAAGGTGTGAGAGAACCAGGGAGTGAGATAAACAAGGGAGAAAGAGAGGGGTAAGGAGATAACGGACACCGAAATGGAGATTATGGTGTATACATCTGCACATTTTGGAGACATATTTCCCCTTCCTATTTCTGTTTCTCCAGAATTCATAATGTGATAGCAAAATGATTTATAATGAAAAATGCAACAGAATGGGTTGCTAATATAAGATTTTAATTGCATTTTCCCACTCATTGTTAATAGACCTTATGTGGTTATCATAACAATGATAAATGTTGAATGAAAAATAAAAGAGAAGGTTATGTTAGAGGATGTCAAAGAAAACAAAGTAAGGAAGGGATAAAATGTTTGAAAGCATATTCTCTAAAAGTAATGTAAAGGAGAATTGGGAGCTATTTGGCATTATAGTATTCTATTTGTCAAGATACAAGCTATGTGGTATAGAAATATGCGATATTATGCAATCTAGAGAAAAGTGTCCATGAGAGCCAATGGGTGAAAGCCCACTGATAAGGAGCAGAAAGAGGTGATTAGAGAACAAATGAGTGGCATCTTCATCTTTCTCATTCTGGCAGAGAGCCTTAGAGATAATAAGAAGTTAAAAAGAAACATGGTATGAAGTAATAGCATCATCTGAGTATAAATGGGGTTATCAAGGTCAGGGATGGCCAAGTAATTTGAAGACCATCTAACTAGCCACCCCCCTGCCCGCACCTTCACGTGTGGTAACTATCTGAACTATCTGTTCTGAAGCTGCAATAAGGAAAGCAATAAAGCATTATCATGATAATATAGCACATATTGTAATTAATAACAAGGGGTCTGAAAGTCGGTTACTGTAAGGAATTTTGTTCTGTTACCAGCTTTTTCACATTGTAGTAAAGGGAAATTTATAAGTGGCTAAATTGGCAATAAACTCTTATATTGAATTAACATAACCTTTGTATCTTTACTGATGATTCAGACATGAGAGAAGGAACTGACGTCAGGGCACTGCATTGTTGTCAATATTTCATTTATTTATTAAGGCAAAAAAATATTTACTGGGTGCCTACTCTGTGCCAGGAACCATTCTGTGTAGTTGGATACAATAACGAAGAAAGCAGACAAAAATCCGTGGCGCATTCTCAAGGTACGTTGATACACTTCGTTGATTAGAAATATACTCAGACAATCTGAGTAGGAGGATCAAGATTTCAGGGTGAAGTGAGTGCTTTGAATAACTCATTGCTATTGCAGATGTGCACAGATAGCCTCAAACAGCTTTGTAAGATTTTCCGAAGCAGTGGCTGTTAATATGAACTTATCATAATATTTAAGACATCATTCTTTACCTGAATGATGAAAGTGACACTTACTAACTGCAGGAGACACTTATTAACACTAAACTCCTAAACAGCAAAAAAAAAAATCTGGTATTGGCCACCGTTCCCACAGACCCAGAGTGGATTGAGGAAAGATTGTTCTGGATGCTCCTGGAGGCTTTTTAAAAATTTATTTATTTATTTTTTTAGCAGAGTAGAGGGAATCTGGCTCAAGAGAAGATGCCCTTTTTTCTTTAACTTTTCTTTTATGTTCAGGGGTAGGTGTGCAGGGTAGAGAGAAAAATTATATAGGCAAGCTTGTGTGGGTGGGGCAGGGGGTAGGGGTTGCTGTACAAATTATTTCATCACCCAGGTACTAAGCCTAGTATTCAATAGTTACTTTTTTCGGTTCCTCTCCCTCCTCCCATTTTCCTGCTTCAAGTAGCCTCCAGTGTCTATTATTCCCTTCTTTGTATCCATGAATTCTCATCATTTAGCTCCCACTTATAAGTGAGAACATGTGGTGTTTGGTTTTCTGTTCCTGCCTTAGTTTGCTAAGGATAATGGCCTCCATGATCTCATTCTTTTTTATGAAGCTGCCCAACAGGGTCATTCTCTGAGTGGAAGCTTTCACTGTTACACAGTCAACTAGGTGTTCCCTGTTCCATTCACGCCTCCTGGGATTATGCAAAATGGCAAGAGGAGAGTGTCCCCTTTTATTCCTGTGCCTCTGTCCACGTTTGTCTAAGCGTGCCACTCTGTGGGCTAATGAGGCGCATGGATCATGTGTCCTCTGCCACTTCTCTGCTTGTGAATTTTTTCTCCCATAAGCAGTATTTTACTTTTACTGTCATGCTTTCAACACTTCTCATTAGGCTCCACCTCCCAACGCTGTTGCATTGGGAAATATATTTCCAACACATGAATGTTGGGGGAAACGTTTAGACCATTGCAGTATATTAGTGATAAGTATGATGGAGGAAAATAAGGCAGGAAAGGGAGATAGGATATGTGTGTATGTGTGAGTGTGTGTGTGTGTGTGTGTGTGTCTGCTGCAATTTCAGACAGGGTGGCTAGGGGGCAGACTTCCTTGAGAAAGTATGGTGTGGACAAAAGCCTAAACAAAGTGAGGAGAGAACGCAGAGGGTTTCTGAGAGAAGGATGAGCATTTCTGGTGTAGATCATTTGAAATACTAAATGTTAAATTAATACTTTATATAATATATTTACAGACTAGATCCTTTAGTTAAGATTTACTAACTTAAAATAATTTTCCAAACTCCTGATAAGAACTGGTAGCTTAGAAAAATTTGTCAAAGCATGTTAGAATATGAGATTCAAGAATGTTTCGACCTCACTTATGCAACCCTATTGTAAAGTTAGTAGCATTGTGCTTGGCACATACATATGCTGTCTACTTGATTAGTCTTTGTGGGAAACAAGATTAAATAGGTGATCCGCCACCATGTGTCTGGCCCTGTTCTGGTGGCTGCAGGAGATGTTCTGTTACTCTCTAGGGCTAATGCTAGGGGCATGCCCAATAAAATCAATATGATACAAGGCACAATACACGTGGCAGAAATGAATAATGTTAAGGAAGTGAAATAGGATATACGACTGAAAAATCGGGAAAGTTATTTTTACAGTAGGCAATATTTAAAATCATTCTGAAGGATAGGTTCCTCATAAAGGAAATTGAAAAAATGCCCTTGAGAGGAGAAGATACCAGACAATGTGAGGAAATATAAGATGTTCAATTTTGCCAGAATATGGGGTTTATGTCAGAGAATAGAAAGCAACGTAGCTGGGGAGAGAGGTTGGAGCTATATTGTACAAGGCTTTGAATTCTGGGCTGAGGTATTTGTAGTTCATTGAATGGACAGTGAGGAACCATTGAATGTTTTATAAAAGAGAGAAAAATAACCCAATTGAAGCTGTAACTTAAGCAGAATTCCCTGGCAGAACGGATAGTGTAGGAGACAGAGAGATTAATCAATGAGGCGCTGCAACTGGGGTCAGGTGGGAACTGCAGCCTAATCAAGCAGTGGCTTCTGGAGTGTCTTTGTTGATATCTTAGTCTGTTCAGGCTGCTATAGCAAAAATACCATAGACTGGCTGGATTTAGCAACAGACACTTATTTCTCACAGTTATGCAGGCTAGGAAGTCCAAGATTAAGGTACTGGTATATTCCATGTCTGGTGGGGTCCTCTTCCTGGCTCATGGAGGACTGTCTTCTATCTGTGCCCTCACGTGGCAGAAGGGACAACAGAGCTTTCTAAAATCTCTTTTTATGAGGGTTTTAATCACCTCCGATAAGCCCCACCTCCTAATCACACTGGGGAATAGGATTTTAACGTATGAGGTTTGAGGAGACATAAGCAAACATGGAGTTCTACAGCTGTTTGTAACAGGAAAGTCAAGGGGGAATCAAGCATGCAGTAGAGGGAGGGATCTGGGGCTGCTGATAGCATTTCAGGTTGTTAAAACTGGAGTCTAAAGCTGGGTCTTCTCTCAAAACGTTAAGAAAATAATTGAGCTTTGTATAACACAGTAGTAATACAACAAATGAAAAAACTTGGGGATAATATGCAAACATTCTCTTGTCAATTTAATTCACTGAACTGGAATGTCTACACAAAGGAACTCAGATACTATAAGTATTCACAACTTTGTTCGCTTATGTTTTTCTATCTTCCCTTAATAAAGAGAACTTCATAAAGTGACAATACTGTATTTGTTAATGGCGTGAACCTGGGAGGCGGAGCTTGCAGTGAGCCGAGATCGCGCCACTGCGCTCCAGCCTGGGCAACAGAGCAAAACTCCATCTCAAAAAATAATAATAATAATAATAAACATGGTGACACATATTGAAGTGGGAGTTAATTTATTCTTAATCTCAATAAGATTGACTTTCCTATTTGAGTCCATTCTGTTTTTAAAGACCATTTGGGTCTGTTTAATTTAACGTCCTGGCATATTTTATAGTTCAAAGATAACAAGTCACTCCTCATTACATTGGCTAATTTCTGGACAACCTTACACAAGCATGTATGTCTCAGGAAGCTTCACCACACTGGGACAATTATCTTTTAATGACTACAGACTGTTCTGTTTGGCTGCTTTGGAAAACATAGCATGTATCTCAAAGAAGGCTGTTTTAATTATACATACATGCATCAATTGGTCTAAACTTAGAAGAAACATCTTTTCACTGTCATATGTGCTCTTGTCATTAACGAACCACAACTTTATAAGTGCATGTATCTGGTTTGATATCTGATCATGTTTAGTTGGATAAAATGTAAGTGATATCTTTTGACTCCTTCACAAGGTACACACATCTAGTAGATTTGGGAAGAAATGAGAACAGGGATCCAGTAAGTAATAATATGAATCAATATAGGAGAGTGACAGGAATGTTGAAGCGTGCAGAGAGAAATAACAGCAAGGCAAATGAGGCCTGTCAATGACCAAACAAATCTATATCTGTTTAACAAAAGGAAATGTAGGAAAAAATGTAGAGAATGAATGGAAGATCACATTAGAGGACAGATAAACAAATGATGTTTCAAATACATATTTTAAAGCTGGCAAGGGATAAAATGTCCTTTAACATAAAATTTCAATTTAATAGCAGCAGAGTTGCTCTTTGCTAATAAAAAGGGTGATGGTGGAGGGAACAGAATAAAAGACTGCAAATGAATACACAGAGTTTTAGCAATGTCACTAAAAGTTTCTTCTTGTGGGTTTTGTACAAAACTTAGATGTAAAGTAGAAAAAACTAAAATGAAGCAAATAACTTATTTCAGGAAACCTGCAAAAAAAGACTGAAAACTATTTGAGAGTCATATTAAATACTAAAATAAAAGCAAATATTTTCTAACACTTAAATATGTTTTGCAGATTAAAGAAATAAAAATAAATAAAATGCTTCCATGATATATAACATGAGGGAAGACTAATGACATGAGAGAACTAAAGATAAAGACGAGGAAGGAAGGGTTTTCAATAGTCTGAAAAAGCACCAGAGCTGCTGGTTCAATTAATGATATCTTTTGAATCTACTGTGAATTTCATCATTTTGCTTCTAGTTTTTTTTCATTGTAAGTTGCCTTTTTCCTATTTTTTAAAACTATATGTATGTATTTATTTATTTATATAGAGACAGGATCTTGTTATGTCACCCAGGCTGGTCTTGAACTCCTGGCCTCAAGTGATCCTCCTCCTAGGCCTCCCAAAGTTCTAGGATTACAGAAACAAGTCGCTGTGCCCAGCTTGCCTATTTAAATATTCTTTCAATATCCAGCAGTGTGGAGGATTAGTGCTCTTGAGTTTGGGTATTTGCAGTCCTGGTCATAGTGGAAGGGTAAGGAAAGTCCTAAAAAGATCTTAATCTTTCCTCCCTCTTCCAAAACAAACAAACAAACAAAAACCAAATGGGTTCACACCTGTGTCTAAAAAGCCCAGTGTTGAAAGCAGAAGGAAACTTTATTTAAACCACTGCTTTACTTTCACAGTTAGGGATGAGGAAGGGGCCTCAGGCAGCCAGTTGTTTAGGAAGGTGTTTTATCCAGAAACTTTGGAATAAAACAAGGTAAAAGATTTTGGACACGACACCTAAACCGCTGTTCATTTTGCTTATTTATTTATTTGTTTATGTAAAAAATATCTTTGTAATTAGTACACTGAAAGACAGGCATAAATGAGTTCATGGAAACTAAGGTAACATACCAAACGTGGTAGTCTTGAGCATTCATTCATTCATTCATTTAATAAGTATTGTCTGTGCTAAACATTGGGTTAGGTACTAGGCATGAAAAGGTAGAAAAGACACAATCTTTAGCCAGCATGCATTTCAAAGAGAATGGAAAATTATATCAAATTTAACATTTTCATTTAAAAATGTTTAAAAATTTTTTTAAACTATTATTTTAAGTTCAGGGGTACATATGCAGGTTTGTTACACAGGTCAGCTTGTGTCATGGGGGTTTGTCACACAGATTATTTCATCACCCAGGTATCATTAAGCCTAGTGCCCATTAGTTATTTTTTCTGATCCTCTCCCTTCTCCTGACTTCTGCCCTCTGGTAGGCCCCAGTGTGTGTTGCTCCCCGCTATGTGTCCATGTGTTCTCATCATTTAGTTCCCACTTATAAGTGAGCAAATGTGGTATTTGGTTTTCTGTTCCTGTGTTAGTTTACTAAGGATAATGGCCTACAGCTCCATCCATGTCCCTACAGAGGACATAATCTCAAACTTTTTAATGGCTGCATAGTATTCCATGGTACGTGTGATGGTTAATTTTAGATGTCAACTTGATTGGATTGAAGGATGCCTAGAAAGCTGGTAAAGTATTGTTTCTGGGTATGTCTGTGAGGGTGTTGCCAGAGAAAATTGACATTTGAGTTCGTGGAGTAGGAGAGGAAGACCCACCCTCAACGTGGTTGGGCACCATCCAATCAGCTGCCAGTATGGCTAGAACAAAGCAGGTGGAAGAAGGTGGGATAAGCTGGCTTGCTGAGTCCTTTGGCTTTCATCTTTCTCCCGTATTGGATGCCTCCTTCTGTTCTTCCTGCCTTCGGACATCAGACTCCAGGTTCTTCAGTCTTTGGACTCAAGTGGTTTGCATGGGGCTCTGGGGCCTTCAGCTACAGTCTGAAGGCTGCACTGTTGGTTTCCCTGCTTTGGAGGCTTTTGAACCCGGACTGAGCCACTGCTGGCTTCTTCCCCAGCTTGCAGATGGCCTATCATGGGACTTCTCCTTGTGATCCTGTGAGCCAATTCTCCCTAATAAATTCCCTTTCATATACACATATATCTTGTTAGTTGTGTCCCTCTGGAGAATCTTAACTATCACAGTATATTTGTACCACATTTTCTTTCTCCACTCTATCATTGATGGGCATTTCAGTTGATTCTATGTCTTCGCTATTGTGACTAGTGTTGCAATGACATGTGTGTACATGTGTCTTTATGAAAGAATGATTTCTATTCCTTTGGGTGTATACTCAGTAATGGGCTTTCTGTATTGAATAGTATTTCTGTCTTTAGGTCTTTGAGGAATTGCCACACTGTCTTCCACAATGGTTGAATTAATTTACACTCCCACCAAGTGTATAAGCATTTCTTTTTCTCCACAGCCTCTCCAGCATCTGTTATTTTTTGCACTTTCAGTAATAGCCATTCTGACTGGTGTGAGACGGTATCTCATTGTAGCTTTGATTTGCATTCCTCTAATGATAAGTGATGTTGAACTTTTTTTCCATACGATTGTTGGTCACATGTATGTCTTCTCATGTGGCCAACAATCATATGGGAAAAAAAGTGTCTGTTCATGTCATTTGCCCACTTTTTTATGGGGTTAACGTTTTCATTTTAACCCCAGCATTTACTCAGTAACCAAAAGATACAAGATTCTCAACAAAGTCTAATTTAATTAATTAAAGGATGTGATGAACTCGAATAAGACAAATAATTCAGTTTGCTGTTAGCATTCTTCAGAACTTTGTTTACTGTATTGAGTTTTACATTAACTATGTTTACATCCATAAATACCAACTGAAGTCATTGCAAATGACTTCAGGTTTCCAGGTTCTCAGGTAAGAGTCTCAATCGTCATAGTACACAATTGCAACCTCAGTTAATTGGAACCTGCTACTAATGCAGGTGCAATGCAGAAGGGATTGAACAAGTGCTTTGAAAATTGAGCCTTTGAGGAGCTTACTAAAATAGACTCATGAAAATTAAAGCCAAGAAAGATCTGATTGTTCTACATAATTCATCCCTTGAGGACTCGTATGAGATTGTCTTTTACAGCCTATTTTTCCATATATTTCCCCACGTAAAGTTTGAATCATTCAAACAAAAGGACTTCTAATACTTCCATTGGGACAATTTTATAAAAGACCTCTTTATTAGGGAGTGTTTCCCGATATACATCATGAATTTTTCTGTGCTTAATTTCATCCCATTAACCCCAATTACACCTCCCTGGGGCAACAATAAACAGTTCCAGCTTCTCCTCTGAAGTCACACTCTTCAGAGACTCCTCATTCTTTCCTGGTGTGATGTAGTCCAGCTGTGCACCTCAGTTCCTTTATTCTGAGTTCAGGAGCCAATCGTGGCCATCTAATCAGTTTTACTTCCTTTCTTTGAGCAACTGCCAATCTGTTAAGAATTTTGACCCTTGATATAAATCCTCATATGCTTCATGCCCATTGTGGTCCATGCATATGAACCCTGATTATATAATAAGCCATTTTTCTCCAGGTGAAATGGTAATATAAGTATGAAAAAAGAATCTTAGTGTAAATGGCATGCATGAAAAGCTAAACCGACAGAAATCACATTCTCGTTAGGATTTTCATCTTTCTGAATACAATTTTATGCTAAAGAGATTATCTTAGGAGGTTTTGTCTGCAGTACTGTTATTGTACTGGTTGATTTATAATCATAGTGTGCAGTTTTGCAAAGCTGCATCTTTCATTCAGAAAGAGATTTTGCTCTACAGACAAGGTGACATGAAACACTTGCCCTTCTAAAAGAGGATTAGAGACTTTTACATTTTAAAGCCCATTTTGGTACAATCACTAACATGAAGCCAGTTTCCAATTTCATATAAAAAAGATCTCTAAGGAGATAGCCAGCTTAATTAACTGAGAAATGAGGAATACGACAGAATTTCACACTGATAAAGTGTGACTTACCATAAAGAACCTAACCTCACCTGACCTCTTCAGTGAAAACTGGCTTAAGAAAAATGTTTAAAAATTATGCCTGAACACAAGCATTAACAGCTAAGTGGACAAGAAAGAGAGGGAAGAATAATATCAAATTTGGATGTCCTTTGTTCCTTTTGTTGATGTGTAGTCTATGAGGCATTTGAAATATTTTCTGCATATATGTCAGATTCATTTCACAAGCATAATTTCATAAATACAATGTATTTCAAAAATATAATTCATTCATTTCACAAGCAGAATTCATTTCTTCCTACACTGGATGCATACTTAGATATATATTCTTTTTTTAACCATCTTTGTATAATGAGCATAGAAGTGTACCTATGAGCTCTGCTGACCTACCCAGAAGTCTAGCCAAGTTATCTGCTTACAAATAATAACCAGATAATTGTGGGACTGTTATCCTGTGAAATTAGTTGCTTATTGTAAACGCTTATACTCCCCAAACATGCAGGCATGTGTGTACACACACACACACACACACACACACACACATTTTGATAACCAGAAACTTATCATTTTGATCACCAGAAAGTTTAATCATGTTCAGAATAGAGAAAGTAACAAAGATGGGATAGGAGTAAGAAGGAAGAAAGAAAACTTGAAGAAAATAAGATGCCCTAGGAAGAAGAGAAGCAAATAATGTTACTCTCATTACTTCTCACTTTTTATTTAATGCCTAAAGTATGTTTTAGGGAATTGCAGAACCAAGAGCTTGGATAAATGTGAAAAGTAAAGGAAAAAGCATGTCTAAAATATTAAGATTTTAAAATAATTCTGGAGAATGTCTGAGTTTAATCACAATGCTCCACCAAGAGCAACATCTAAGCTTTTCCTTCTATGTTACCCCCTTCTGACAGAATCGTAAGGAAGGGATGGTATGGGCCATGGGGTGGGATTGTAACCTCCACTGCCTTTTAATTGTTAGTAAAATGTGAAATGAAAAGTAAAGCTTCACATTTTCTAAAGAAGTAATACTTTCTGAAATACAGACACTTGTACATATATATTGTATAAAACCAGATTGAGATCTCTGGGTTTTTGTTTGGTTGGTTGGTTGCTTGAGTCAGGGTCTTGCTCTGTCACCCAGGGTAGAGGGCAGTGGTGCGACCACAGCTCATTGCAGCCTCAATTTCCCAGGACCAAGAGTTCCTCCCACCTCAGTTCCCCATACAGCTGGGACTACAGATACTTATTTATTTATTTATTTATTTATTGACATGAGGTCTCACTATGTTACTCAGGTTGGTCTCCAACTCCTGGGCTCAAGGAATCCTCCTGCCTTAGCCTCCTAAAGTGTTGGGATTATAGGGGTGAGCCATGGTGCCTGGCCTAAATCTCTGTCTTTTAACATAAATTTCCTTAATACATAAGGATTTGGAGATATACCTACTCTACCACAGCCAAGGGCTAGTTCAGTGCAATTTGCTTATGAATAGACCTGCTGAGCTGCACTATGATAAACAGACCCGTTTAAATAATTTGTTCTCCTGTAACTACCCTAGTTTTCAAGGGACATCTCGGGAACCCATCCTTTCAGATCCAGAAATACACAATTAGGTTTCTACCCACCAAGAGGAACTTAGCATTCCCCTCTGGTTGAACGAAGTTTAAGACAGGCAGGCTTCTTGACTCTAGGCTCCTAACCCCCGTTTTGTTTAAGCATTTACTTTAGAAAGCCTGTATTTGTAAATCCTTTTTCTGTCCTTTGGGGAAGTAAATCTTTTTAAAGGCCTCTTGCCAGTTTTACAACCAAGGAATGTCTTTCTTAAGGACCCAGAGACCATTCTCTGAATGTAATTCTCAGAGATTACATTCTCTGAAATGTAATCATCAAGAAAGATAGCGCCCCTATCTCCCAATTTCTATGGGAGGATAGGTGCCTAACATCATTAGGTGCCTTGCTCCAAGTTGTAAAACTACCTCTTCTGAAGAAGGTTCCAAAAATTTAAGTTTACCTTTGCATAAGGCCAATTAGCAAACACAGGTGGTTTTGACACTACAAAGTCTACGATATTTCTTACTGTATTTAGGTCAGCTGTTAAACTTTCCTGTGTGATCATTTTGCTTTCTAAGAAGCAGCTCTTGCTCTATCCAGAAACCCTAAATATTAGTTTTTTTCAAAAATCATAGTAGCATTTGTGATTACTCTGTTGAACTGCACCAAAGGGTCACAACCTTTGCAAATGTTTTGCTTGAGTGAAGGTAGCAAACAAATCAAAGACACAACCTTTTAGGAATTTAATATAGTTACAGGAATAAAAATGTAAATGCACAGATATTCAGTGAACAAGGCAGCCAAAGAGATAAAAAGACAAAACAACACAGCCAGAATGATATACTTACACAATTGGTATATTTAAAGTAAATTAAGCATATGTATTATTTGTTAGTTACTATGCTATATTCTACATTTATCTCACATCCATCCATCCATCCATCTCTTCCTCCAGACTTATGAATGACTAATTTGAACCTTTGTCAGGTGCTATGGCTAAAATGATAAACAAGACATTCTTTCACTCAAGAAGTTTATAAGGTATTAGAGGACACAGGTAGGTGTAGACGTTGCCCACTAAAGTGTGATAGTGCTAAATATACACAGTTATAGAAGACTCAAGGTTGAGAATCTTACTCTACCTGATGGGTCTGGGCAATGTGACAGAAGTGGTGAACTTAAGCCTGGAGGAAAAATGAGGTTCTCTAGAGCAAAAGAATAACTAACATTTAGTAAATGTCCATTCTATGACAGATATTGTGTTGTACGCTTTCATGTATATTATTTCAAAGCCTCAAAATATTCTTGCAAAGTAGGTTTTAATAATCCCATTTTGCTCCCCAGGCAAAGGAGCTTCTGAAAGTCTTAGGTGTAGTAAGTGTCAGAGTGACTAGTTCAAATACAGATCAAAATGGTTTCCAAGCTGATGCTATTTCAATTATATCACATGTCCCCAAAGAGAAATTTCATCCAAGCAGAAGGGAAGTTCCATCGAAGCAGAAAGAAGAGCATGCGCAAAGGTAAGCATAAGTGGCACAGAATTTTGTAAGTATTTTGGTGTATTGTAGGCAATGAAAGAGAAATAGTGGGAAATGGGGTTATAAAATAGAGTGAGATCAAATTATGAAGAATCAGATTTGCCAAACAAAATAAATGGGATTTAATGTTATAGTGTGGATTTTTGATCTACAATTTTAGAATTTTACGCAGAGAATTGGGGCATGAGTTGACTATGGGAGAAATCTGGAGGGTGCACTGGGATTGAAAGAGCATGCGGGGGACTATACAAAAGACCAGATGAACAAAATAAACAAAGTACAAAGTACTTTCCCGGTATGACAATGCACACAATGTGACTCTACCATAATATCTCTTAGAGCCTTGTCCTGAATGCTCATATAAGATTAGGATCCAAGGATAAAGTTAAAAACATGTATTTATAATTTTCTTTTTTACCCTAGAAAAAATTTATAAATCTCTTGTTGAGATAGGCAGGGTGAGGTCCCCAAATACATCCATCTCCTAGTCCCTAGAACCCGTGAACCTGTTACATAATGTAGCTAAAGGAACTTCACAGATATGAATAAGGTTACAGATCTTGAGATGGGGATATTATCCTAGATTATACAGATGGACTCTGTTTAGTCACAGGAGCTCTTAAAAGCAGAGACGCTTTCCCAGCTTGGGTCAGAGAGATTCATCATGAGAAGATATCCACTAGTTGTTGCTGGATTTGAAGATGGAGAAAGTCTCAAGCCAAGAGACCTGGTGGCCACTAGAAGCTGGGAACAGCCCTCAGTTGACAGCGAGAAATGAGGACTCAGTGACACACCCTCAAAGAACTGAATTCTTTCGACAAACCTGAATATCAATGAAACGAAGTTTCTCCTAGAGCCTCTGGAAAAGAATGCAGCCCTGATAACAGCGTAATTTCAGCTCAGTGAGACTGTGTTAGACTTCTGACCTACAGAAGTTGTGAGACAATAAATTTTTGTTTTAAACCATTAAGTTTATGGTTCCTTGTTATAGCAGCAATAGAAAACGAATATACTTGCACACTATTTTTTTTTAAATTAGAAGTTAATATCAGAACTGGGGAAAGTAACAAATGGTTCTTAAATAGTTCTAAGAAAGGATTTAATCAATATTTTCACACAAACTCAGTAAATCAAATGCATAAACTAGAGAAACCCACAGATAAAGACACAAAACCCAGTATCTTTAGCGTTCTGAACAGCAGAAAACAAGATGATAGATCTGCGCTTTATGTTGAAATTGTTATAACTTTCTCCATGTTTACTTATTGTATTTTATCTTGTTTTGTCTGAAAAGTGATTGGCACTAATACTCTTGAACTGTAAAAAAAGAAATCTTTGTGATCACCTTTGTGGGAAGCTAGGGAGACAATGTTCTATTCTGTATTTTGAAGTTCTTTGGGACAAGCAGGTGGCAGTTACCACCAAAGGTGAGAAAAGCATCTGTACCCTTGGAATCTGGGGCAAAGGAATCAGGAGAGCATGGGAGCTTTCCTGATGTAAGAAGGGTGCCTGTAGGTGTTAAGAGCAGAAAGCCTTATGCTCTTTTGTGATTCACTTATTCATTCACTCATTCATCCAATAAATACTGAGTGCCTCCAAGTGTTAAGTGCTGGCTTACCCATTACAGAACTCCCAGCCTAATGGGACTGTGTAAATAAACAGTTGCGTTGTGGAAAATGCTGAGATAAAGCTTTACAGGATAATTGTTGATATGGTGCTAAGACAAAGTGCTTGTATACGTGTTGTGGCCTTGTTGTTCTGCAACAATACTTGTACAGAGTTAAATGTTAGGAAACTTTCATGGCAAATTGCAGAGTGATTTTCTTGACTGTTGAATATAGTAATCACAAAGTGGGCTTAGTTTTTTCATGTTTTTATTTCACTTTTGTGATAATTTGTTTTTATTATATTTTTTGAAAACATTCATTGTGATGGACTGGCAAAAAATTTGTTTGTGAAGCACTATTGCAACATTTAAAAGAAGTGCTAAGACTATATCATGAGGAAATATAGGGAAGAAAGGGAAGTCAGGAGTATCCTATTTCAATTTTTGCTTTGAATTGAGTGTTTTATATTTTATTGAGGCACATTATTAAAAAAAACAATATTTTTGAGGGAAGCAAATGCCCCTCATCTGTTTGCATATAGGTCCCCCTCCTCCATTTCTCCTGTGGGCCCAGTTCTTTGGAGAAACTTACATATGGCAGAAATGTATGCAACTATTCATCCCATCAATGAAAGATTTTAAAGTAATTCCTAACTGTTTAAGCAACACCCACACATGGGCTAAGCAAGTTTTCTTCTTCGCCCTCTGTACTTGGAGCTTGTGCTAATTTTCCTGGCACGTTTACAGCTCTGGCTTCAGCATAACTTCTCTCCTTCACACTAAGCTGTTATCTGATAAGGTGCAGCTGGGGAAATCCATCGCTCTGTGGACCAGTCAAGTTTTCACATCAATTAAGTTAATTGACAGAAGGCCTAACATATTTCTTAATTATGGCTGTGAAGTCATTACTAGAAGAATCCCCCAAATCATGGAAAAACAGTGTTTTCTGATTAACTGGTTCTGAAAATGGTTCAATGAAACTGCAACACACACCTGATGGAATTAGAAGAAAGGACAAGGACAGCTCAGGAGAGACTCACAGAGTGAGAAAAGACCCGAGGGTAGTTAGGGACCAGGAAAGAATTGTGACCCCATCTATGGCCTTATTCAGCATCACTCAGCTTGGGTGACTGTGTCCTGCAAACCTTATGGGGCTATGATTAAAGAAATATTGAATATTATCTTTGAAATGGTTTTGAGAATTTAATATCATAAACAGATGTAAGATTATAATTCATAAAGAATAATGGCCAGTCCCATCAGAGAAATGCAAATCAAAACCACAATGAGATACCATCTCACACCAGTTAGAATGACAATCATTAAAAAGTCAGGAAACAACAGGTGCTGGAGAGGATGTGGAGAAATAGGAACACTTTTACACTGTTGGTGGGATTGTAAACTGGTTCAACCATTATGGAAAACAGTATGGCGATTCCTCAAGGATCTAGAACTAGAAATGCCATATGACCCAGCCATCCCACTATTGGGTATATACCCAAAGGATTATAAATCATGCTGCTATAAAGACACATACACACGTATGTTTATTGTGGCACTATTCAGAAGAGCAAAGACTTGGAACCAACCCAAATATCCATCAGTGACAGACTGGATTAAGAAAATGTGGCACATATACACCATGGAATACTATGCAGCCATAAAAAAGGATGAGTTCGTGTCCTTTGTAGGTACATGGATGCAGCTGGAAACCATCATTCTAAGCAAACTATCACAAGAACAGAAAATCAAACACCGCATGTTCTCACTCATAGGTGGGAATTGAACAATGAGATCACTCGGACTCTGGAAGGGGAACATCACACACTGGGGCCTATTATGGGGGGGAGAGGTGGGAGGGATAGCACTGGGAGTTATACCTGATGTAAATGACAAGTTGATGGGTGCTGACGAGTTGATGGGTGCAGCACACCAACATGGTACAAGTATACATATGTAACAAACCTGCAGGTTGTGCACATGTACCCTAGAATTTAAAGTATAATTAAAAAAAAAAGAATAATGGCCAGTCTTTTGTGATTTTTAAAAAATACATAGTAGGCTTAATCCGTATGTGATAACTTTTGTTGCTACAAATGCTTAAATTAGTCTTTGTTTTCTTTGGATAAAATAGTGTTAATAGTACATTATTGATTCATAAAATTATAGAAGTGAAAGTGACCTTTGGAGGTGATCTGGTTCAGTGTTCTCATTTTATGGATAAGAAAGCTGAGACTCTGTAAGATGAAGTGACGTCCCATAGGTCACTTAGCTTATTGATGGTAGAAGCAAGTCTAGAAGTTTTTACATTTCTTGGCATTGAAAAATTTCTTTGTGTGATCATGGAAGTAATAAATGTTCATTGTAGAAAACTTGGGACATACTAAAGGTATAAAATAAATGAAAATCATACATAATTCCACAATTCAGAGATAAACATTCTTGATGATGTTTTACTGTATATCAGTACAGATACAAATTTTCCTCTAAAACTGAGATCTCATTTCATAGATAGCTTGATATCCTCTTCTTTTATTCAACGTGTGTCAAAAAATTTATGCTGTGATTAAAAACTTCTCCTGCTATGATTTTAATAACTGAATTATATTCTATATCAATGTGGTACAACAAATCTAAACATGTTTAGTCACTGGTAAAAGTGAAGACTTTTAGCTCTTTGTACTCCTCTTTAAACTAGTCTGTTCCTTTTCTTTTGTCTGTTTTTCCAATATTTGATAATATGATTCTCAGTGATTTGAAATGTTCCTTACTTATTAAAAGTACTAATTTTCTTTTGTCCTGCCCTCCTAAGTAGCGTGTTAAAACGTGTTTACTTTTATTGTAATTTGGAATAATCATTATGAAGTTCAGTTCTTACCATGCACTGTATTATGGGTTAAGTAACTGGCGCAACCCAATATAACATGGCTCTGAGACAGATCTGTCATCAAAAAGCAGGGGTGCCACCTCAAAACCTACCTCACACTACTTTTCTGTAGAGTTGATATCTGAAAAGTGTAGCTTATTTCCAAATTGTTACACAGGTTATGAATTACAATATCTGATATTGTTTACATTTCATTTTGATTCTCACTGATACCTGAAACTGAAAACATCCCCCATTGTTCTATCTGGGCTTTGACATTCAGTTAATAATTCTTGGCCTTTTAAAAAAATGTGTGCCATAGGAGGTCTCAAGATTAATGAACAACTTAATAACATATGTATTGTTATGATTTTTGGTAACTAGGCAATCTTACAGAATGAGGATATTTACATGGATTTGCACACTAAGGATATATCTGATCTTTGAAACATAACAATGTCTAAAGAATACACAGAAACACAACTGAGAAATAACAGTAAAATTCATACTGTTTTTGGACATGTGAACATTTTCCTTATTTAAGTCTTTATAATTATTCTAGATTTGGTGGTTAAACAGAGATCTCAGCGAATGATTTTAAAAATAATATTTAAAAGAAAGGGCATGTAAAATATCTTGAACTTCTGTAATGTTTTTATTTCATAATAATTTTTGTTTAGAAAAAAGACAATTTAAAATTATTACAGATTCATATGTCGAAATATAAGGAGATTTTCGAAAAGCTGTGATACTTACAAAATTTCCACTAATGGGAAATATTCTAAATATTAAATTCACCCTTACATAAAACTGAAGTCTGAGAGATTCTGTCATTTTAGATGGTAAAATGTGAACATTAAAATCCCACCAGGTAACAGACAAATTGTATGCTTCTAAGTGTTTGTACATCTACTCTGATATATTCATTTTTAAAGCTTTTCTGTAAAGTCTTCTTTAACTTCAAATATGTTAGAATATTTACATATTCCATCATCCATTTTCCCATTTTGATCTAGTTTTGATTAAATTCCTTCCTTTGGGAAATGGCCATATCTTTTTGAAGTAACTGAACATTTTATAGTATCCTGCATTAGACTAATTTATCTTTTCCACCATAGTATTAGGATGTCCAAAGAAAATTAACTGGAAGGAAAATCAGAAGAGAATCAAAGATCTCCTGGCAATTTGAAAGTGGCTGGCATTTTATGGGCTTGATGGAATCTTTGTTAGTTGTATGAGACATTTGCCCTTTACTGGAAAATGGAGTTAGCACGTAGCCAAGGATGACATCTCACCTATTTGAACTTTACCATTTTGAAGATGTTTCTTGGAAAACATTTTAGTTTTATGCTTCTAAATGGACAGCATCTGTCTCTTCATTACTGATAGAAAATGCTGATGAAAAGATGTGTTGGAAAACATCTCTGCTAAAATCTCTTTATTCCATAATCATGACCCTTGCTAACTCAGTACGAAGGACTTGCATCACCATTTAAACAATGAATGAGGCCCATGCACGACCCCAAATGCGCAAAACAGAATAGATGTAATAAATGCTACTTACTTTAAAAGTGGTTAGGAATTAAATTTTAAATTATAAGCTTTCTGGAAATGTCTGATGTTCACTACATGGGGATAAAAGTAGGATCTCGCCCTACCCCGCCTCCAAGTTTGAGGGAAAATCAAAAACAAATAAATAGATGCAGACCTACTTATTATTGTTTTTTAACAGAGAAGCAGAGGAGATTTGGGAAGTCACAAGTTCAATCAAAGTCATTTGGATGAACGAGGAAGAAAGCATTATGAGAATGTAAGTAACCTGAAAAGTTATATTCAATCACTGTCATAAGTCACTCAGATGGTCTTATAAACTAAATCCACCATCCTTTTCCTCCAAATAAATAAAAACAAAAGGCCAGAAAGAGTAAGAAATTGTTCATGTTTCTCCAGTGTATAAGTATGGAAGCCAGGGGGATATGTGTGTTTGCAACTAAAACTATTATTCAGGTTTATCTTTGCAGTAGTGAGGGATGTATCAGGCTATGCTGTTTTAATATCGTCAGCCATTAATCAAAGTAACCATCGTGCTCTGTTTCCAAGCTTATCCCTAAAGAAAACAGAACAGAAAAAATGAAACAAAAATTTTCTTGCTATAACTTGCTCTTTATGTAGATTTTTTCTAATTTTGAAAACATAGCTGATCACAATTATTTTGTCTGCTGGGTAGTTTTTATTTTGTTTATTAGAAATTAATAATTTGGTCATAATTCACAATTTTATAAATTAATAAATTATCATTTATTCTACAGCAAACTCTTCTAGCTTTGGTGTATATCAATAAATTTAATGAATCTCTTGACCCTGATTTTCTCTGGCAAACTTGAATATCTTGGAACTTGGAAACGTGAATAGCAAATAGTAGACTGTGATAACAGATGATAACTTTCTCTTTGAAGGTTGGGAGCAGTGAACTTACCAACAATACCTCTAACTTTTCTAATTTCAACACACCTATTAAAGGTCATGGAAGTCACAGGAGAGAAACAGGAAAGAGACAGAAACAGCTGCCTGAAGCTTTGCACATATCTCAAAGACAGGGCTATCATGTTATCATTACAGTTCACTATTTGCTGTTAAGGTTTCCATGTTTCCAGATATTCAGGTTTGCCAGAGGAAATCAGGGTCAGGAGATTCACTAAATTCATTGACATAGACCAAAGCTAGAAGAGTTCACTGTAGGACACATGGCAATTTATTAATTTAAAAATATTAATAATGATCAATTTATTAATTATTAAAGTACTAACTTTAATGATGGACTACATGGAGGGGCTAGGATTTTAACTTATTCCACACATAACATCTAAATTCTTAAGTGATTCTTCATTAACATCAAAAACACATTGAGGGTTTACCACATTTTTTGTTTGTGTAGTGGCTTATTGAATCTCAAAAAAATCTTCTGACGTAGGAACTATGTGTTCCTACAGGTCAGGACACTGGTTTTTACAGTGGTTAGGAAGCTCCCAAAACCACACAGCAAGCGAGGGGCAGAGATACAGTTCGTCCCAGGTGATCTGACACCAGCGTCTGTACTTTCAACCACTATCCCATGCCTCTATGATGCCACAGTGTCCATTTAGTTGATGGCCTACAATGTGCTGGACACCCTGCCAGATGCTGATCATGGAGCTGTGAAAGAGATTAATAACCTCATTGTCCTTGTGAATTTCAGGCTAACATTTCTGAATGCTGAAGGAATTCATTTTTGAGTGAATTATAATTTTAATGTTTTGATCTTATTATGTTATAAAATCTCCATCATCTTTTAAGAAAGTAATTGCCCTGTGATTTTAAAATCTGATCATCTTCCAGGAAACAGAGCTCCAGGGCTCACACAGACCCAAGACTTGGATGATGTCCTAGGTAAGGGCATGATGGCAGGGAGTGAAAAAGGACTCACCTGGGATCTGCAGTGTAACTTGCTAGGGAGTGACTGTTTCCTGAGAACACAATATGTTTGTGACAGAAGAAATGAGGTTAAGGCAATTGAATTGTATTGGTAAGGGTCCTCTAGAGAAATAGAACCAAAAAGAGAACCAATATATATTTATTATGAGAATTGGCTCATGCAATTATAGAGGCCAAGACTCTCACCATTGGCTGTCTGCAGTTCAGAGAGCCAGGGAAGCCAGTGATGTCCTTCAGTCTGAGTTCTGAGAATCTGGGGTGGGGGGTGATGGTGATGGTGAGAATATGTCACTGGTGTAAGGCCCAGAGTCCAAAGCCCTAAGAAACAGGAGCTTCTATGTCCATGGGCGGGAGAAGATGAAGTCTTGGCTTCAGAGGAGAGAGAGAATTTGCCCTTCCTCTGCCTTTTGTTCTTTTCAGGCTCTCAGTGGCTTGGATGATGCCAGCCCTCATTGGTGAGGGTGAACCTTCTTTACTCAGTTTATTGATTCAAGTAATAATCTTTTCTGGAGACATATCCAGAAATAATGTTTTTACCAGCTATCTGGGTACCCTGTAACCCAGTCAAATAGTGCAAAATTAACCAGCACATTACCTAAATGACAAAATCAGAGCCAAAGGCACATGTGATTCAGAGAAGTTATTGTTTGCTTCATGTTATGGGTAGTTATGACTTGGGATATGAGAAACGTAGAGTTGTTGCAGGCAACATACCAGCCTTGACACTGACCTGTTGGAATCTGAACATTCCACACTTTTGTTGTTTCGTTGTTAAATAACATGAGAGAATGAATTTCCCTAGGCCTCTACTCTTCACTGATAAAGTTAAACCAGTACCATTTCCCTATTAATGGACTCAACTTTCTTATTATAAAGCATTTATATTTATGATTTGTATTCTAAGGGGAATCAAAGTGGCTTGCATGTTGAAACCCATGATTAGGATAATAAAAAAAGACCAAAACACACATAAATGGAGTGGGTTGTGATGGATTACTGAAGTCAATTATAAAGCAGTCTGCCTTCACAAATTGCAATATGAGGGTACAATACAGAACCATCATCACAACAATCACAGTAGCTACCTTCAGCTGCTTTTGCCCTGAGGTTAAGTGGAAGTTCAGCTCCTCATTTTCTATTCTTACCTGACTTAGTGTTTTAGTCAGAGATAAGCACTCCCTGTGTTTCTATCTGAGGGCCCTCATATTTTGATAGCGGGTAAGTCAGAGGCTGTGTAGTATTTGTGATTCACACCAGTATTATTTCCAGCGTTCGTCTTCAATACTCATATATCTTGAATTGTTGTTTCCATAAAATCGAAAAACCACTTCTACTGGATTTCTACATTCATTTCAAATGAATATTCATTGAAAACATAGAATCATTTTCTTTTAATGTTGCTATTCACTCTCATAATTCTTAGTAATATCTAAACATTGATTAATCCCAAATTTCTGTCTCCAGTGCTGATCTCCCCTGAACTCAGATCAATATATCCACTTGCCTAATTGACATTTCTGCTTGGTTATGTAGTAGACATCTAACTTAACAGGTTCAACACAGACTCACTAATTTTCCTCCTCTAACTACACTCCTTCACGGTGTCTCCATCTCGGTGAGTAGCGTCACTATCCACCTGTTGTCCATTTGGGACTTCTCTTTGATTTCTGTCTTTCTTGTATACTTATTTTGAGAATATCTCAAGATATATCCAGAATCGGAATTATTTTTTATCTATTTTTTCTGCTTTGCCACCATAGTCTAAGATACCATCTTTTCTCAACTAAAGGATTCGAAGCTTCCAAACTGGTCCTTCTGTTCATGGTGAGTTCCTACCGTCAGTTCTTTGCACAATAGCTCAAAGTCCTTAAAACTTTTCCTAATATATAATTAGATCAAATAAAACCTCTTTATTACAACCTTTACTGTCCTTCTTGATCTGGCTTCTTCTCCAAATGTATTCTCTACTGTGCTCCTTCTCTCTCATTCCTCTTCACATACACTAGCTGTCTTATAGTTTCTTAGAATGGCAAACTCACTGCCACTGGAGAACTTTGCCATTGCTATCCTATTTTCCTGGAATGTTCCTCCCATGGATATTAACATAGTTGACTTTATCACTTCATTTAGGTCCTGGCACAAATGTCGTTTTATCAGAGATGCCGTCCCTGCCCTTCCAGATCTAAATTGCCTATTCAACCCTTTTCCTTCTCTGTTTCTGTACCATGCTCATTTTTTTTCATAGCACCTGTCACCACACACACACACACACACACACACACATGTATATATATGTTACTTTTCTGTCTCCTTCGCTGAAATATGAGCTCCATGAGGGAAGAGTCTTTGTCTCCTTCTCTGATGGGTCCATTGGACCTCAAACAGAGCTTTGCATTTAGTAGGCACTCAGAAAGTATTTGTGGAACTACAAACATACATACATAAATTATCTGGAGGAAGATTATGTGGCTATGAACTAACCATGTCTTTATTCCTGGCTCCTCACCATTAGACTTCCTTTCCTAGTTAATACCATACTTAAACCATACATTTCAGTCATAGTAGTGAGATGATGGAAAGAAAAAAGAAAACAGGGGCAACTAACTTTTAGTTATTTTGAATGAGAAGTTTTGAGTGAAGACTAGGAGAAAAGCAATTGATTTTTGTGCACAAATGGAAGCACCAGCCATTAACTAAGTGTCTCTCCAGGCCCCTTTGTCTCAGATGAAACAGCTGGAGGGGCACTCCCAACACCAGAGAGCATTTAAACCCTTCCCATGCTTTGCTCACTGCCCAGCACAGTCCATCTCTTTCTACCTTCCACCTGCCAGAACATATGGATTGTGAGGGAGCTACTCAGAAATCATGAAGTTTCTTTAGGTGCCCCATAAATCCGGGATAAAGGAAGCAGGAACACACAGGCTCTTTCTGAATCATGAAGTGTGTTGTGTTTCTGCTGGCCTAGGCATTAGGTTGATGTAGTGCTCACTCTTCATCTTCGTTTGTGACCCTGTTGAAAATTGTGTAAGCTTATCCCTTCTTCAAGATGTGTATGGTGCCTCTTCCTTCTCTTTCATGCACTCAACCCAGTCAACTAAGCCACATGCCTTCCATTATCCCAAGGGACATGCTAGAACGATAACAGACTATGTAACCCCGAGCTGGCGCCAATCTTTATCCGGTAACATCTCTTCATGATCACACTGTGGAAAGGTCATTGGTTCAAAGACAATAGTTTATGACACATGTGTGTGTTCCATAAGTTACCTGTGAGTCACTTCCTAGTTGTGAAGAATGGTGTGCACACATGCATACAAAAACAAACACACACAGAGAGTAAGACAGAGTCTCTAATCTCCTATGATTCATTTCTGCCCATGGTGGGTGATATTGGCTGCCACTGCTTCAAGAATCAAGACCTAGAAAGGTGTAGTTATGTCTTTATACATTTTTCAATGGTCTATGAGAGCTAATGAATGTTAAACAAATGTGGCCTAACCTTGAACTTGGATCCTATAAAAGAATCCTGGTTCCATATTTATCTCCATCCATATTGTATTTTATATTGGCATTAGAACAACTAGAATCAACTTTGAATATTGAAAAGTAACAGTAGTATCGCCTATCTTGAACAGTTGGCTTAACTAATTTTTTGCTTTATTTTCCAAAATGCATTATGCCTATGGTACTTATATGCATTATCTATAAATAAAATTTTAAGAGAATATATTAAATACACTTATATATGCATTAGAGTTAAAAATCATAGCTTGAAGGTAAAATTTACTGGAAATAATTGAGAAAATAATTTATTAAGGATAACAAAGAAAATAATTGCTAATGTCTATAATACATTGTAGGTTGTGAATCACTTTCTCATATATTATGTCCTTTAGTTCTTATAACAATGTTATAACATTTACGGTGAGCTCTATTTTATGATGAAGAAAATGAAATGGAAGGAGATTGATTTTCCCCAAATGACTCTCAGAATCAGGAACCCAGCCAAGGTCTTCTGGTAACTACTCTTTATACTCCCATGGTCTAGGTGAAAAGAGGTTACATGTATATTAAAAGGTTCATGACGCATAAGTAAGAGCAGTGTAAAATATTGGTAAATAGTATAGCAATAGTCCCATGGTCTAGGTGAAAATAAGTTGCATGCATATTAAAAAGTTCATGACACATAATTAAGAGCAGTGTAAATATTGTTAAATAGTATAGCAATAATTTCCATTGTTTTTCCACTTGTTGGCAGAAAAATACAATATTGCATTTTCAAGCAAATGTTATAATTTTGCTTTGCGGAATAAAGATAAAGAATGTATATTTAAAAAAGCTATACATTATTGAACCACTCCTTGGACATAAAAAATTATATCATTTTAAAAGTTATTTTTATTATTTCTATGTTTTATTTCATTATCTAAGAAATAGAACTATGCTTATACTATCTTGGCTTATTTATTTAGATTGCTCATGTAACAAAACTTTTAAAATTGCAGTCAATTTTGCCAAACATAGAAAAAAATTAGTTAAGTGTGCTGTTCAATGTAGGTAATATTATTGTTACTTTTTAAATATCTAAGTTGATACTAATTTATCTAATGCCAATATAAAATAGAATATGGATGGAGACAAATACGGAACCAGGATTCTTCTACAGGGTCCAAGTTCAGGGTTAGGCCACATTTGTTTAATGCTCATTAGCTCTCATAGACCATTCGAACCTTAAATGACATTTTATTTTATTGTTACCATTTCCCTTGAAGTATTTATTATCTCAGACATTTCCATTACCCTGCACTTTCTTTATGTTTGTTCCTACTGTTACTTATTATGGTCTCATAATGCCATTGGGATTTGATCTGTGGAATGGCTTCTTTAACTCAATTAAATATATATGACTGTATGAAGTTCTAAGTTCCAAGGGTTTATTTTTAACCATGACAAGATGACACATTATAATAGCTTTTTAGCTAACCTAGATTGGAAGATACTATCTGACAGAGAAACTGTCATTGGCTGATGGGTGTGGATAACTGTAACTGAGAATGTATCATGCTGTCAGACTCAAACAATTGGTTTGCTGCTGCTATAAATGTGAGTTATGAGTGAAAATCAGAATTTTTTTTCTCAGGAGGCTTCCTCTTACCTGCTCTTCCTTATACATTTTCACACAGTTGTAGCAATTGTGGAATTTTTGAGAACAGATAGTTGTGAAAGTGTCAGTATACAGTTTCAAATGATTCTTACCAAGCTTAATAATACATTTGGCTAACTTCCACAAAGATTGGGGAGTAATAATTTCTTAAGTAACTCAGAAATTTGAAGCTTATATTGTAGAATCCTTTTATCTTTCAATGTTTTGTTAATTCTGATCTATTAAAAATTTTGATGTTTTTCAACACTTCACTATATTTCTTTGCAAAGTACATTTAAACTTAATGGGAAAAAATGCTAAACAGCTTCACTGTCAATGGAAAAATCATGCTAATTCTGGTCTCCAGGCCCCTAGGCATCTAACTGCCACCTCCATCACATCCTGGACTATATTTCTGCTCTTTAGGAGCCCATAAGATCTGCTTTAAATGATTTCACCTCACTTGATCTCCTCCATCAACGAACACCTGTAATTTTCTCTACCAAGCATTTGGCATGGAATCATATCCTGCCTTCCAGGGTTACTTAGCTGCATTGTACCTGGATTATGCTTCTGAAGACCGTGAAACTCTGTTCTTGTTTTTCATGTACCCACATCATCCCTTAGCATAATGCATTGTAGTTGCTCAGTAACTACTTGAGTAAATTATAATATCTGTTTCTTCTTATGCTTAAGCTAGTCAAGTAGCAATAAGAAACATTATAGATGGAGTACTTCCAAACAGAGTGAGTTTATAACTTGAATTCTCTCATGGGAATTTGAAAACTGCCAGCACAGCATTAAGGAAGGACAGAATTCCTGATGTAGGAACTTAGGGAAAGAAAAGGTAACTTTGGGGGCCTTTGCTGGTAACTCTCATTGTGATCCTGAACAACTTTATCTACATATTCATCTCTGCTTGTTCTTCTGTAAAATGAGGAGGTTGGTTTAGAGCCTTTTAAGTTCTTTCTACAAATTTGGGAGTATTTTAATTAAAATATTGTATAGAATATCTTTTCTATACTTTTGCAGATATTATTTCAAGGTGAACAAAAATCAGAAGAAATAACAAAAGTATATGCAATTATTCAGGCAACCTCAGTTCTAGACCCAAAGAAGCTTATGTGGAAATGTGCAGAAAACAGTTAAAGAGTAGTATCCCAGATGGTAGGGCAGCCAGGGGGGCTGTGCAATAGAGCGAGAAAGAAAGGATCATTCAGTCAATAACTCTGCACAGTAGGCTGTGCTTAGCTTGGAAGCTGTTCTATTCCTGCCAAAAGTCATAACCACACTGAAATCCATCCATTCCCCCTTGTAGGCAGGGCTGGCTTCATGGGTGTGTGATATGCAATCACACAAGGCCTCTCACTCAGAAGGGACCAGTGCTTGGCTTAATATGCTGTTGCCATAGTCTTGGAATTCTTAATACTTTTTGAACAAGGGGCTCTGCATTGCATTTTGCCCTGGGCTCTGTAAATTAGATAACTGGTCTCTTGCAAATTAGAACAAGACTGAATGGAGATGAGAGAATAGAGAGAGCAGACACAGATAACCTGAGAAGACATCTAGACTGAAACAGTCATTTTTCAGAGTACACTCTGCATAGTTAGGTGTCTGCAGAAGTCTTTGCAGTAGTTAGTGGCAAAGGATGACCAGAACTATTAAAATACAGTTGGAGAAGAACCAGCAGAGCTTCCTAATATGAACCATTGCAGAAGAAAGGACAGAAAATGCTTGGCAATTAAAATGAAATCTCAGTTTCAAGACAGTATTTTAATGCATGACAACATATTATGTAGACAGGATATAGAAGAATAGCCAATAAGTGAAAGAGAAAAAACTAGGATGCTGAAAAAAGATTTTACCAGATAAATATACATAATCACTATATTTTTCTAATAAATAAAATGCACGAGCCATATTATATAATTGTATATTAACTCAACTTTGGGTATTTACATGTAGTTACTCATATATGTTTGTCTACAATGCATATATATGTGTGTGTGTGTGTATATCCATATATACACATAAAGTAAGGATAGCTAAATCTCCTCCCCCAGCCCCCATCACCATTTCACAGAGTGAATTCAGTGATCACATCATTCTAGCTATGTGATTAATAGCCTTGTGATTTTAGGTCTGACTTCCCTAGGCCTGGGCTTCCTCATCCATATTATAAATAATTAAATTAAATCTGTCAGGTTTTTTACATATTTAAAGTTTTCTCTTTCTCTGAAGAAGAGAATAAAATAGTAATCTAGTCTCTTTCCAAATGTTGGTATTATTAAAAATAAGAATTCCGTTACAGGGATACAGAAAGTTGTCATCTTAAGGTCAACCTGTCTAACTTCAGGCTGGTAATGACAGAGTATGAACTTGGCTTCTGGGCTAATGTTACTCACAGGTATTGGAGAGCTCCCTCCTTAAATGTATGTACACAGCCAATGGCTGTTGAAAAGTTGTATGTCGTATTTCTCTTTTCTGTTTTCACTTTGCTCTCCTGTGATCTTTCTTTAATACAAAGAAACTTCCACGTTTACACAATTAGGTTTCTATAGCAGTGTGTATTTTATGCTCTATGAATACTTTCCGTACAGTACATTTGCATCCTTGTAATTTTTGTTCACTTTTAATAACCTCTCTGCAGTTCCTTCCTAAATTATGCCCTGTAAAATATGTTCCTATTGCACTTTAAGAGTTTTTCTTCACCCATTACAGAAACATCTCATGCTTTACTTTAATTGTGCTTGTGAATCTGGACCATTTTCAACTTGAATGGGATATTTTTATCTGAAGTACAATAAAATGTTTGTGTATTTTCCCTGTTGAAGGAAACAAATAGAATATGGATCTCATGAGTCTATTCTCTTACAAATTGCAATACTACTGAACAGTGCAGCTTTTATCTGATTTGACTCTGTAAAATTTTATTTGCATATATTTCAGAGTGCTACGTAGCAACTGCATTGATTAGGGAGAGACGTATATCTGTTCCTCCTTCCTTGAAAAATTAATAACAAAATCTCTCTCTCTTTCTTTATATATATGCAACACTCATACATACATAATACACACATATACATATATATGTACACACACAAACATATAAACACACATATAAACATATATTTTCACGTATTTTTATATATGTTATGCAAATTCTGGTCTTCTCTATAGATAGAGAACTGAAGGAAGGAGGTATGTCATGGTTCTATTATTTAACACAGTACCAGGCACATAGTAGAAACAATAAATGTTTAGTGAATGAATAAATGAAGTGAACAAGCAGTGATCAGATACTTAATCTTATCTTTTAACAAGTTAATACAGAATGGAATTTTGGCAATACTTAAACTTGTCATTTAAAACTACTTGTCATACCCTATATGGTCCTCTGATTTTTTAATCTTAATATCACCTGTTTAATCTCCCACTAACATCATCATTGAAAACAACTAAATGTCAAACAGATAAGCATGTATGAAATGCCTACCAAGAGCAAGCAAATATGGGAGGGTAGAGGAACAGAGCTCTTCTTTTTATTTAAGCTCTTATAGTTTTGTGTGAGGAAAGGAAACATAATGAAAAAACAAATAATCAAATGGTTCTATGTGACATGGGTCAAGTGAATGACCCACTTGAAAATCAAGGGCTTTAAATATTCAGAGCAAGAGGTTTGCAGCCATTGATGAAGCTTCATGGAGGAAGGACAACTCTTTCTTCTGAGAGAATTGGATGTTTAAATGAGTCACAAAACCAAACAGAAATAAACATAACCCCAAACCTTAGTGTGGAGAGTTTTCAAAAACAGGCTGTGGCATTTAAATTTTATTCTCCAGGCAATGGAAAAGCATTAAGCCTTTTTGAACAGGGTGGTAAGATGCAATTCAAAGATGAAATACCACTGAGGTGAGGAAACCGTCATGAGATTGTTACAATACTTATAACATGAGCATAAGGTGTACACTCTGAAGAGAAAATTAACTGATAGAACCTGATGAATGGGTGAAGACAATGGAGAACCAGGAATACGAAGATTTCAGAAATGTCACCGATGATTCCAATCTGAAATAACCGAAGAAGTCTGAAGAAGATTATGTGACTGAAGATCTAACAAATGGCTCTTGTGAGTGGGTATGAGCTGGTCTCAGCACACAGCTGCTAGGGTATGTCCATTTTTAAGGCACATGTGGAGAAAAATGTATCATCAAATAAGAAGGAAATAGTTAGACAGGTATTAGGAAAGGCAGGACAGAGAATTATCATAAGTGAAATAATAAGAAAATTTTTAAGAGGATAATTTAGGCTTTCTGTCATTTATACCTAAGTTACATCTACTATTAACAGCACAGTCATGCTCCCTAGAAAAACTAGTCTGCTATAGACATATCTTGGAGATATTGCAGGTTCTGTTTTAGACCATGCAATAAAGTGCATATAATAATAAAGTTAATCATACAAAATTTTTGGTTTCCTAGTGCTTATGGAAGTTATGTTCATAGTATACTGTAGTCAATTGTGTACAATTATTATGTCTAAATACAGTATGTTTACATTATACTGTAGTCAATTAAGTATTATATCTAAAAAACAATGTATATTCCTTAGTTAGAAATGCTTTATTGCTAAAAATGCTAATGTCATCTAAGCCTTTGGCAAGTTATAATACTTTTGTTGGTGGAGGGTCTTCCCTTGATGTTGATGGTTGCTGAGTGATCAAGGTAGTGGTTGCTGAAGGTTGGTGTAGTTGTGGGTGCTTCTTAAAATAAGACAACAATGAAGTTTGCTACATTGCTTGACTCTCCTGTCATGAAAGACTTCTCAATAGCATGTGATGCTTTTTGATAGTATTTTACCCATAGTAGAACTTCTTTCAAAATTGGGGTCAATCCACTTAAACTCTACAGCTGCTTTATCAATTAAGTTTATAAAAGCTTCTAAATCCTTTGTTGTCATTTCAACAATGTTCACAAGATCTTCACCTGGATTAGATTCCATTTCAAGAAATCACTTTCTTTACTTATCCATAAGAAGCAGTTCTTCAACTGTTAAAAGTTTGATCATGAGATTGAAGCAATCCAGTCACATCTTCTTCAGGTTCCACTTCTAATTCTAGTTCTCTTGCTATTTCTACCACATCTGCAACTACCTCCTCCCAGACTGTATTAGTTCATTCTCACACTGCTAATAAAGAAATACCCAAGACTGAGTAATTGATAAAGGAAAGAGGTTTAATTGACTCACAGTTCTGAATGGCTGGGGAGGCCTCAGGAAATTTACAACAATGATGGAAGGGGAAGTCAACATGCTCTTCTTCACATGGTGGCAGCACAGAGAATTGCCAAGCAAAAGGGGGAAAAACCCTGTATAAAACCCTCAGATCTTGTGAGAACGCACTATCATGAGAACAGCAGGAGGGTAACTGCCACTATGGTTCAATTACCTCCCACTGGGTCCCTCCCACAACACGTGGGGATCATGTGAACTACAATTTAAGATGAGATTTGGATGGGGACAAATCCAATCCATATCATTCTGTCCATAGCCCCTCCCAAATCTCATATCCTCACATTTCAAAACACAATCATGCCCTTCCAACAATCCTCCAAATTCTTAACTCATTCCAGCATTAACTCAAAAGTTCAAGTTCAAAGTCTCATCTGAGACAAGGCAAGTCCCTTCTGTCTCTGAGCCTGTAAAATCAAAAGCAAGTTAATTACTTCCTAGATACAATGGGGGTACTGGCATTGGGTAAATACACCCATTAAAAATGGGAGAAATTGGCCAAAAAAAGGGGGCTACAGGCCCCATGCAAGTCCAAAATCCAATAGGGCAGTCATTACACCTTAAAGTTCCAACAAGATCTCCCTTGACTCTATGTCTCACATCCAGGTCATGCTGATGCAAGAAGTGGACGCCTATGGCTTTGGGATGCTCTGCTCCTATGGCTTTGCAGGGTACATCCCCTCTCCTGGTTGCTTTCATGGGCTGGCATTGAGTTCTGTAGCTTCTCCAGGTGCACAGTGCAAGCTGTAAGTGGATCTATCATTCTGGAGTCTGGAGGATAGTGGCTGTCTTCTCACAGCTCCACTAGGCAGTACGCCAGTGGGGAATCTGTGTGGATGCTCCAATCCCACATTTCCCCTCTGCACTGCCCTAGCTGAGGTTCTCCATGAAGTCTCCACCCATGCAGCAGACTTCTGCCTGGACATCTAGGCATTTCCACACATCCTTTGAAATCTAGGTGGAGGTTCTCAAATCTCAGTTCTTGTCTTCTGCATATCCTCAGCAGGCACAACACCTTGTGGAAGCTGCCAGGGCTTAGGGCTTGCACCCTCTTAATCAACAACCTGAGCTGTACCTTGGCCCCTGTCAGCCTTGGCTAGAGCAGCTGGGACACAGGGCATCAAGTCCCCAGGATGCACACAGCAGGGGGGGCCCTGGACCCAGCCTGGGAAACCATTTTTCCTTCCTTGGCCTCCAGGCCTGTGATGGGAGGGGCTGCTGCAAAGGTCTCTGGCATGCACTGGAGACATTTTCCCCATTGTCTTGGTGATTAACATTGGATCCTTGTTTCTTATGCAATTTCTGAAGCTGGCTTGAATTTCTCTTCAGAAAATGGGTTTTCCTTTTCTATTGCATCATCAGCCTGCAAATTTTCCAAACTTTTATGTTCTGCTTCCTCTTGAATGTTTTGCCACTTAGAAATTTCTTCTGCCAGATACCCTAAGTCATCTCTCTCAAGTTCAAAGTTTCACTGATCTCTAGGGCACGGGCAAAATGCTGCCAGTCTCTTTGCTGAAGCATAACAAGTTACCTTTGCTCCAGTTCCCAACAAGTTCTTCATTGCCATCTGAGACCATGTCAGCCTGGACCTTATTGTCCATTCAGTATCAGCATTTTGATCAAAGCTATTCAACAAGTCTCAAGGAAGTTCCAAACTTTCCCACGTCTGTCTTCTGAGCCCTCCAAATTGTTCCAACCTCTACCTGTTACCCAGTTCCAACGTCATTTTGGAGCATCTTCATAGCAACACTCCTGGTACCAGTTTACTGTATTAATGATATACTAGAGACTGGGTAATTTACAAAGGAAAGAAGTTTAGTTGACTGACAGTTCCAGCTGGCTGGGGAGGTCTCAGGAAGCTTACAATCATGGCAGATGGGGAAGCAAACATGTCCCTCTTCACATGGTGGCAGCAAGGAGAAGTGCCAAGCAAAAAGGGGAAAAGCCACTTTTAAAACCATCAAATCTTGTGAGAACTCACTGACTTATCACAAGAATAGCAGCATGGGGGTAACCATCCCTGTGATTCAATTATCTCCCACCACATCCTTCCCGTGACACATGGGGATTATGAGAACTACAATTCAGGATGAGATTTGGGTGGCTACACAGCCAAACCATATCAATGACTAAAGCCTTGAACCCCTCAAATTCATCCATGATGGCTGGAATCAACTTCTTCCAAACTTCTATTAATGTTGAAACTTTGACCTTCCCTCATGAATCCTGAATGTTCTTAATGGCACTAGAATAAAAAGTAAAACTTTCCTTTGCAGAAGGTTTTCAATTTAGTTTGCCTAAATCCTTCAGAAAAATTATGTCTATGCAACCTACAACTCATGTATTTTTAGGCTGGGCGCTGTGGCTCATACCTGTAATCCCAGCACTTTGGGAGGCCGAGGCGGGCAGATCACAAGATCAGGAGATCGAGATCATCCTGGCCAACACTACTGGCCTGTCTCTACTAAAAACACAAAAAATTAGCCTGGCGTGGCGGTGTGCACCTGTAGTCCCAGCTACTCGGGAGGCTGAGGCAGGAGAATGGCGTGAACCCAGGAGGTGGAGCTTGCAGTGAGCCGAGATTGTGCCACTGCACTCCAGCCTGGGCGACAGTGTGAGACTCCATCTCAAAAAAAAAAAAAAATGTATTTTTTAAAAATAATAAGAGGTGCAGGTTGAATTACTCCTTGATCCATGGGCTGTAGAATGGATGTTGTGTTAGCAGGCATAAAAACAACATTAATTTCCACTAACATCTCCATCAGAGTTCTTGTGTTACTAGGAACCTTGTAAATGAGCAAAATATTTTGAAAGGAATCCTTTTTTCTGAGCAGTAAGTCACAATAGTGGGCTTACAATATTTAGTAAACTGTGCTGTAAACAGATGTGCTGTCATTCAGGCTTTGTTGTTGCATTTATAGAGCATAGGCAGAGTAGATTTAGCATGATTCTTAAGGTCCTTAGGACTTTTAAAATGGTAAATGAGTCTTGGCTTCAACTTGAAGTCACCAGCTGCATTAGCCTCTAACAAGAGTCAGCCTATCCTTTGAAGCTTTGAAGCCAGGCATTGACTTCTGTCTAGCTATGAAAGTTCTATTTGGCATCTTATTCTAATATAAGGCTGTTGTATCTAATTAAAAAATCTGTTGTTTAGGGTAGCCACCTTCATCAATGATCTTAGCTAGGTCTTCTGGATCACTGGCTGCAGCTTCTATATTAGCACTTGCTGCTTCACTGTACACTTTCACGTTATAGAGATGGCTTCTTGCCTTAAACCTCATAAACTAACTTCTGCTAGTTTCCAACTTTTCTTCTGCAGCTTCCTCACCTCTCTCAGCCTTCATACAATTGAAGAGAGTTAGGTCTTTGCTTTAGATTATGCTTTGGCTTTGGGGAATTTTGTGGCTGTTTTGATCTATCCAGACCACTCAATATCTGCAATAAGGATGTTTCTCTTTGTTATCATTTATATGTTGATTGGAGTAGCATTTTTTAGTTTCCTTCAAGAACTTTCCCTTTGCATTGACAACTTGGCTAATTGTTTATGGCAAGAGGCCTAGCTTTCATCCTGTCTTGACTTTTGACATGCCTTCTTCCTCACTAAGCTGAATCATTTCTAGCTTTTGATTTAAAGTGAGAGACATTTGGCTCTACCTTTCATTTGAATACTTAGAGGCCATTGTAGGGTTACTAATTGACCTAATTTCAATATTGTTGTGTATGAAGGAATAGGGAGGCCTCAAGAAAGGGAGAGAGATGGGGGAATGGCCAGCCAATTGGGCAGTCGGAACACATGTAACATTATTGATTAAGTTCTTATGATGTCTGTGGCACCCCCGAAACATCAAAGATCACTGATCACAGATCACCGTAACAGATACAGTAACAATGAAATAGGGGGAAATATTGTGAGAACTACCCAAATGTGACACAGAGACACGAAGTGAGCATGTGTTGTTGGAAAAATGGTGCGGATACCCTTGCTTAACTCAGAGTTGCCACAAACCATCAATTTGCAGAAACCAAAATTACTGTAAAGCCCAATGAGTAAAGCCCAAGAAAACAAGATATGTCTACATTTGTTTCTCCCAATCTACCACTACTTTTATTTTTTAAACTCTGTACTTGATAACAAAATCATAATTTTTCAACAAATGAAATTTATAAAGTGATTATTCTGTCCTCAAAGTATTTGCAGTTTTTTTTTCATTTATTCTTCATACTAACCTTATTGATGAGTGATTATGATTATCTCTACTTTATAGTTGAAAATACTGGGGTAGAGAGAATTTATATAATACACCCATGTTGGCAGAGCCAAGATTCGAATAAAAGTCTGTTTAACTCAAACTGAGAAGCCTACAGAGGTGAGAGAGGTAAGAACCAAGTAGATCTGGGCAGCTGCAAGTTCCACTCTCTTCTCATTGAATGTTGTGCAGAAATGAAATTCCTGAGTTATAAATCTTACAATTTTTTTTTTTTTTTTTGAGACGGAGTCTTGCTCTGTGGCCCGGGCTGGAGTGCAGTGGCCGGATCTCAGCTCACTGCAAGCTCCGCCTCCCGGGTTCACGCCATTCTCCTGCCTCAGCCTCCCAAGTGGCTTGGATTACAGGCGCCCGCCACCTCGCCCGGCTAGTTTTTTTGTATTTTTTAGTAGAGACGGGGTTTCACAGTGTTCGCCAGGATGGTCTCGATCTCCTGACCTCGTGATCCGCCCGTCTCGGCCTCCCAAAGTGCTGGGATTACAGGCTTGAGCCACCGCGCCCGGCCAAATCTTACCATTTTTAAGGGAATTCAGATTTTAAGGTTAATTCTTCATTTTTAAATTTTTTCTCATATTTTTCAACGTTTCACAAATCAAAAAAACAGTGAGTGTGGACCATTAAAATCTGTACTATAATGGTGATGACATTTAACCTTTCTAGAGCAGTAGAGAAGGTAAGAGGAATAAGGATGAAGGAAACTTTGCAGAGATTTTAAATACCATGTGAAGTCTTTCAAAAGTCTAAAAGAGAACTTCAAGGAAAAATGTATTAATCACATGCTATATGTAAAGTACATTATTATGATTTTTTCCAGGTATGGCGTCATAAGCTGTAATGACCTTTTATCTATTATCTGCCATTTTGGACCCACTTCAGTTCTATTTAATAAACATTTATGGAATGTTACCCATTTACTCTGTGCCTTGAACTAGGTAGTGTCTGTTGTTTCCCTGTTACTAATTTTCTTAACATTCCACCAACCCTCTTTTCTTTCCACTACCTACTCTCGGAGTTTTTGTCGATTAAGGTCTCTTAGGAGGTATCTTCTGGAAGTTCTCCAGTGTCAGTCTTTTTTGTCCTGGCTTATAGGATTTCTGGGCTCTGCCAGGGAGATTGTGGAATTCACCAACAAGGTAATCTGGGATCAGATTTTGAAGAGTAATGATAAAGAATTTAGGTAGTAAGGGACCATTTAAGGATTTTAAGCAAAGGAGAAACATGGTGAGAACTACACTTAAAGAGATGACTCTGGGTCACTTTGCAAAATACAGTGAACTATAGATAAGGCTGAAGGCAAGGTCCCAGTCCTGAGGCCATGATAATAATTCAGAGGGAGATAATTAAAAGCCCAGCAGAGATAATAGCAAATAGGGTCAAGACTTATGATATTTTTGTAAATAGAATTTACATACTTGCTGGATATGAATAATAAGGGTTATAATCCAATACTTACTTTCTTGAACATATGATTTCCACTTTGGCCAATAGGGCTCTTTCAGTCTGCTCACGTTTTTTAGTTTTTGTTTTGACATACCCCCATCACTGTGTGTGTGTGTGTGTGTGTGTGTGTGTGTGTATGTGTGTGTGTGTTTCCTCATTTTCTGGTATTATAAGATTCTCCCAGCTGATCTTATATATTTCCTGCTCTAGTCCTAGAAAGAGTTATTTTTCCAAGATGTCCATTATTGAAGAGTGGTGTTAGAAACTAAAAACTGGGTGTTAGACGTGCCCATTGCTACTGAGGTGTCATTGTTTTAGGCCCTGTCAACTGACAGTGCAAGAAAATATGTGTGTGTATACTAACCTATGGGTATATGTATGTATGAATGTATGTATAAATATATATATTTACATATGTAACTATATGTATCTATAATCAGCTAAATATGAACTCATACTAATGTCCCCAATTCTAATCCATTATCCCATGGATCATTCTGGCCTTCTCTTCTTCAACCTCCCACTAAAACAGTGAAAAAATTGGGCTGTTAGCATTCTCCATCCATTTACTTAATTGTTCAATTACAATGCAGTTGTATAGCAGTATCAGAATTGCTAACATTGCTAACATGGAACAATACTTATCAACTAGAGTACAGTGCTTATGTAGAGTTTCGTTTTCCTTTAGTCTTACAGACTACTAATTTCCAAAATTACTTAGGTCGGAACGTTTTCTGCTCACCCTCTTTAGTTAAGTTGTTTCATATATCTAGAATACAGTTAGATTATCTTGTCACAGTCTGCATTATTTACTGGGCTCTTCCAACCTCCTAAATGATATTATTAAAAAAATTCATACATTAAGGCTTACTCTATATTCTGTGGATTTTGATAAACGCATAATTTCATGTATCCACCATTATAGTATTATACAGAATAGTTTCACCACCCTAAAACATCCCCTGTAATTTACCTATTCAATCTTCCTCTCCTCAGCCCTCGTTCCTGGTAACCACTGATATATAGTTTTGCTTTGTTCAGAATACCACAGAAATGTAATCATAAAGTCTAGGAACATTTCTGACTGACTTCTTTCAGTTGACATATGCACTTAAGGTCCATCCACTTTTTTTGGTTAATTTCCTTGTATTATCAAATAATATTTCTTTCTATAGATGTATCACAGTGTATCCACTAACCTACTCAAGAACATCTTGGTTACTTCTAATTTTTGGCAATTAAGACATACATCAACATTAGTGAGAAGATTTGTATATGGATATAAGCTTTCAAATCAGTTGGGTTAATATCTAGTAGAATGATTGCTAGAACATGAAGTAAAATTATGTTTAGTTTTCTAAGAAACCATCAACTGTCATTCTAAGTGACTAAACTAGTTTGCATTCCAAGCAGCAATAAATAAGAGTACCTCCTATTTGTTCACATCTATGACAGTATTGGGATTGTCTTTTTTAAACAATTTCAGCCATTATGGGATGAGCAGTAATTATTTTAACCCTTAAAATAATAGTTATGATAAATTGAAACAGAATGCATACTTGCAAATCTTTTTTTTTTTTAAGATGGAGTTTCATTCTTGTTCCCCAGGCTGGAGTGCAATGGCGTGAACTTGGCTTGCTGTAACCTCTGCCTACTGGGTTCAAGCGATTCTCCAGTCTCAGCCCCCTGAGTAGCTGGGATTACAGGTGCCTGCCACCACACCGAGCTGATTTTTGTATTTTTAGTAGAGACGGGTTTCACCATATTGGCTAGGCTGGTCTCAAACTCATGATCTCAGGTTATCCACCCTCTTTGGCCTACAAAAGTGGGCATGAGCCACTGCACCGGGCCAATATTTACAAATCTTTCCATTCTGGTCAATCAAATGTTGGGTTATTTGCCAAGTTGAAAACCACATTAACACATTTAATTTTACAGCATTTTAAATTATATCCAAAGTTTAAATACACTGATGTAAGGGACCAGTAGTGTAAATACACTGATGTAAGGGACCAGTAGTATAAATACCTCAAAGGGGGATAATCTAAATATGAATTGTGTTTGGCTTAAAATGCATTTTATGATTTCTTTTGTGATGGCAAACTTACTACTATAATTACGGTAGATTTAAGAGTTATAGGTACATATTGCCAAAACAACTGGTGGGAAGCAGTGCAATTTTTATTATGGGTTCTTAACGTATACTAATGAGAGTCTGTATTATTACTTTAATTTGATTTACTAGTTTTATCTTAACTTCCTGATTTGGCATTGTGTAGCTTCAGGTTCAGGCAAAATTAAAATAGTGTTTTTTTTTTTAATTTTTACATTCTTTCTACAAATCAATTAACAGGAGGATATGGTGTGATGGCTGGCATGCGAGGTTGAAGAAACTACCTTGGATTAAAGAGGTTCCAAAGACACCAATACGCAAAAAAAAAAAACCCAAAAAGTTGATTACATTGGATGTCTTATGTAAATATACTAATAAAAAGCTAAAGCTGAAGTAGATGCTAAATAAATTAAATTCCTGTCGAGCAAACATATTGGTGACTTTTAAGAGCTATCTCTCTTTGTAATAGATGTAATTCCATGATATATTGTCAAACTTATTTGATGATAGAAGTTTTTTTATTTCAATAATTTGTTTTTGTCATTACTATATTCTTTAACATTTAGGATACTGGAAATATAAGATCCTGCTGAATGGTTTATATAGATGATTTTTTATGATAATGAAATTATTCCTGATGTAACAATTTTTATTTTCATACAATGCAAATTTCAAATAAAACAGAAAATTATGTAAATATTAATTCATTGTATTTAGTGCTACTCATTTGAAAGAGAAAATTAGATATTAAAGTCAGAAGATTCCCAGATGATTTATTAGATATTAACATTTATTTTAATCT